>NC_071531.1:86905381-87238506 GCF_026979565.1 Vidua chalybeata | reverse complement strand
TTATGTTTTCCTTTTGTTTCAATTATTAAACTGTTCTTATCTCAAGCTACAAGTTTTACTTCTGATTCTCCTCCCCATTCCACTGGGGTAGGGGACTGAGCAAGTGGCTGTGTGGTGTTTACTTGCCAGCTGGGATTAAACCACAACAGCTATGTGTAGAAATATGGGTAGGGAGAAAATCTACAGAAGATTTGCAGAAGATTAGCATTATTTATATGGTAGCAAGTGAAAAGGTTATACTGAAGTATATACAGAATTAGTGCTAGGTGAGCATCTGTTTATAATTTTTTTCAGTAAGAGAGGCAGGAATAATTCAGTAAAAATACATATTGAATATTTTGTGCAGCTTTACACAAAGACATCACTGAAGCCAATAGCTTTGCAGAGAAATACAGAAAAATTTAGTCTGTGTGTGTTTGTGTAACAAGGAATTTATTAAATAAATATTTTTAATTCAAAGATAAACATCATTCTTCATGCAAAAATTATTGTCTTGGTAAGGCTAAGGAAGAAACTTTGTTTATAGGAACATGATGATTTTTGGTTCTGAAGGTTGCTTGACTTAGTTTAATTTCCTTAGTATATCATAGTGTCTGTTCTTGTAGAGAAAATTCATGCCTAACATAGACCAGCAGTTTGGTTGAGTTTGGTCATATCCATTTTTCTATTAGAGCTGATCTGATTTTCTGCTGGTACTGTGTGTAACTCAATTCAAAACTCAAACGTTTTTAAAAGTAGTGGCATGTCCTCGAGCCAGGTCATTTACCTGAATTTAATGGTAATAATTCATGTTGTTGGGGTCAGTATGTTACATCCAGCCTGAACAGCCAGTTCTCCACGGTGGACAACAAGACCAATCTAAGACAATTAGCAAAACCTCAGGCCAAATACTGAGATAGAGTTCCCAGCAGTGATAATGAGGCAAGGTTTGTATACGCAGCAGCAAAGTCCAGGAGTGATCAGTTCTGCAAACCTCATTTGCAGTCAGTGGCGCCAGGGCAGCTGCTCCACTGTATTTGTATAATACATTTTAAAGGCAGTTCACCTGTGCTGTCTTTTGAGTGTCTTTGTGGGATGTATTTGGCCATTTGGATTAATAGCCCAGGGGTTTCTGATGCTGTCCTGTTCCCCTCTGCAATCTTACAGCCTTGGGTGCCCCTGCTAGACTGCTCACTTTTACACACAGACTCCTAAAGTTGCTCATACTTCACTATACAGAACAAGGAGATTTAAAAGTATGAAGATCTGTTTGTGTATACATATGAATATGATGATTTCTTAGCTATTTGCTATTAATATCCAGTTATGACATTATTGGTATGAGTTAGAATTTAATTCTTTTTAGGTTATAGTGAGTATTTTTTGGTAAGATATTACAATACTATGTTATGCAGGCGTAATGGTAATGAGTCAGGAATTGGCACACAGTCTTCTGAGTCAGGATATTAGGGGGCATTGTGTACCAGAGGTACTTTCTTTTGGCTTAGCTGCAGAGCTGACCATCTGTGGTCATAAAAGATCCTGGGAATATTTTTGTAATAACCTAGTTTGGTGACCAAATTTCTTTATGAGTAATAGCATTTGAATGAACTTTCCCAAATTATAGCTATTACTTCTTTTATAAAATATGCTTTGTCGTGTACTTATGTTGTCATATTTATATGTGTAATTTTATGCATTTTAATTTGCTATTAATCATATATCATTGCAGACTGTAAAGCTGGGGAACATTGAAATCCCTTGTGAATATTGATTTGTGTAAACTATGCCTGTGTACACAGGCAGTTCAGACACTGCCTTGAGATTATAAAAGGTTATTGTCTGCAAACAACATGACTTCTGTCCCCTGTTATACCTCAGGTATAAAAGTCACTAACCACTCTGTTCTTTCCAAATTGAAAGCCTAGAAGCAGTCTAAACAATGAGAAGTTCAGTGATCTGCTGGGATATTACCAGTGTTATAAAGCATGCTGAATACCCATTAAAATAAAGGGCCTGTTGTGCTCTCAGGAAAGAAATAACTGCTCTTCATTTCTGTTCAAATTCAAGAGAAATTTTAAGGTGTTTCACTAGTTGACTGACAGGTAATTCTATATGATTTCAATGTAGTGAAGAAACTATGGTGTTAATTCCCAGATTAATTTCCTTTGAAAACTCTGGATATTTGTAATTCACTGACAGCTGATAAATACTTCCTTTTATTCTGTTACATCTTAAAACAATACAAACACCTGATTAATTTTGTAACTGGGAAATTGCAATGGAGGCTGGCTGCCAGTGAGGAAAAGGAAACAGGCCCACTAATAACTGGCTGGGACAGCAAGCTGAAACAATGAGGACTTAAAGAAAATACTTAAATGGTTATTCCATTCCCAACCACCACAGAAACCTATGGATAGGTATCTAATGAAAAAGCTGCTCTCAGTGTTTGGGAAAAACCTGGGCAAATAGAGGCAAAAGGGAAAATGTGACACAGTAACAATGCTATGTTGTTGATATCAGTGTCTCATTGTCCTATAGGTCTGAAGTTTGAGGAAATGCAAGAGAAGTTTGGGGAGGAATTCTTCAATATCTGCTTTGATGAGAATGAAAGAGTTCTTCGAGCTGTAGGTGGGACCCTTCAAGACTTCTTCAATGGCTTTGATGCTTTGCTGGAGCATATTAGAACTTCATTTGGAAGACAGGCCACCCTGGAATCTCCTTCTTTCCTATGCAAAGAACTCCCTGAAGGCAATCTCATGCTTCATTATTTTCACCCACATCAGATTGTGGGATTTGCAATGACAGGAATGATAAAAGCAGCAGCAAAGAAGATTTACCGCTTGGAAGTAGAAGTAGAACAGGTCACAAATGATAAGTTGTGTTCAGAGGGGACAAACCCAGGTAACTGCAGTTGTTTGACTTTCCTTATCAAAGAACATGAAAATGCAAATACCACAAAAACACTTCCACCAGGAACTTCCCACTCCCCCTTAGACCTGAGGATTAGTATCAGCACCTTCTGCAGAGCTTTCCCCTTTCACCTGATGTTTGATCCAAACATGCTGGTTCTCCAGCTCGGAGAAGGTCTTAGGAAGCAGCTCAGATGTGACACTCATAAAACGCTGCAATTCCAAGAGTGCTTTGACATAGTCTCTCCTAAAATCAGTGCCACATTTGAACGAGTTCTCCTGAGGTTATCTACACCCTTTGTCATTCGGACCAAACTTGAGGATTCTGATTCTGAAAGTAAAGATAAGGTAAGAATATTGATTTGGAGGTGGATGTGTTTATATGTGTGTGGTGGGAGAGGATTTTTGCTCAGAGAAAAGCAGCTCAAGTCCTGTGCACTCTGGAAAGCCCACTCATGCCTTGCAAACAAGGGCTAAGTGATATTCCCCAGCCAAGTGAATATTTTCCTAGATTATTTATAAGCTTTGCCTGTGAAGTTGTAGCAAATCATGACATTTCCATTCAGAAAATTCTGCACAGTGGGGTTGAATAGTACAGCTTGAATAAAAGGGTGAGGAATTTTACAAAATACCTGTATCTTATCCTTAATTTCACTCCAGCTATATTATGATAAGAATAGTTTTTAAGCCATTTACTCGGGCCTAGCTTGAAGTATTTATTCTGAAAGTTTCTCACAGCAGGGTTCTCATTGTTACTTTACTATATCTTATTTCCCTGTTTTGGAGTGCTTCTTTCCTATAGGTTTCTTCTTGCCTCTCACCCTGCACTCAAGAAAACCAGAGCTGTAAGTGGTACTGAGTATCATTTAAGCCAGTTTTATTGTGTCCCAGTCATTCAAATAGGCACTTGTCCTTTTACACTGCCTCCTTCCTCCATGTTTTAGAAGAGAGCTACCTTAACCAGTGAGCCCTGTGTTGAGTTCAGTGCATTCAGCTGAGTAAACGGAGAACATGTCTTTAGTGTGGAGTTCTCCAGTGGTTGGATGAAATTTGTCTCAAAGCCTATACTTGAATTACAGGAAAGGTTTTTTTGTATGAAGTAGGGTTCTGGGTTTTATGCACCAAAGTACTTGTACTTAATGCTAACATTAAAACTAGCTCAAAGGCTTGAAAGTCTGTATATGGGTGCCTTGGAAATACTGCTGCCCTAAGAGGACCTGGATGATCTTTAAGGTCCCTTCCAACCCAACCATTCTATGGTTCTATGATTCTATGATAATTCAAAATATAGTTACCTCTTACAGCAGCAGTGTTTCCAGCTCCTTTTTAGTACTATACTTTGGCACCAAAATGCATATGTCCGGTGCATTTTCCTCTGGAAATAATGTGTTCCCCCAAGAGAAACAAACTGGTGCTTTTCATTTTGTATTAGTTGATGTAATTCAACTTAAAACCAAAAGGCAGTTTATTTTTCAGACTCTGTCCTCAGCATCACTCTAGCTTTTAATTACAAGGAGGAAATGAGGTGTGAAAGGATTGGAGGGGTTGGCTCTGAGCTACCTTATGACACACTTGTTTCTCCTTTGAAAGAGTCTGGTTTCATGACACTTCCGGCAGAATGCACCTGTCCCTCTCAGAAACTTTCCCCTCTCCCAAGACAGTCACAGCCCTTTGGCTGCCTTCTGTTTGCTCTTCATGAATCTGCTGTAAATCACTCTGAAGAGGAAGAAGGCTTAAGTGGGGGAAGCAAGCTTTCAAAGCCTTTTTCTCTACTTAGGTTAAACACACAAAATGTTCTCTTACCTGGACAGGTTTCATATGCTTGTGGCTTACTCTTAGGAGAAGTGGCAGGAGTGGGGCTTGCAGTAAGCAGAATTTTAGATTAGGCAGTGCTAACACTAGAGAAGCAGGTGGAAGGGGATAGAAGCAAAGGACATCCTTTGCATGCCAGCAGTTAGGAGAAAATTTGTATCTTGAAGAGTAAGGTGTGAATGAGAGGCAAAAGGGTGATGGTGAGGTGCAGGGGAGCTGTTGTGCTGCAGGCATGGGAATTAATTTGAGGACATCAGTTTATCTGAAGAGGTATTTCTTTCTGTCTCATCCATTTGATAAGCACTTTCAAATTTTTTTTGTTTGTGAATAGTTAAAAAAAAGCTCTGTATATGATGCATTTTGCTAGATATTCCCTTTTTTAAAAAAATAAAGAAGTTGCACAGATTCATAGGCTGTGGTTGACTTGCTTACACAGATTTTGGGAGGAGGGACATAGCAATACAGTTTATGTCATGTCATTATCCATAAAAGTCCTTTATGGATAAAAAAAAGTAGACTGGGCCTTGGGAACTGCGTGCTGTATTATTTTCCCATAGCTCATGTCACTCATTTTGGAATTTTTTTCAATTTGCCAGCACTTGTTTGGAAGTTGAATATTAGGCAGGTAGATGGCTGTTAGTATGACCTGGCTTAAAATTTGCCAGTAACTGACTTAGACATTTCCCTATTTCTCTGTCATACACCTCTATTCAGATCATAGTGGAATCGCATCCCACTTAGAGCTATTTATCTTTTTTTTTTTTAAATAAATCTGACTCTGCAACACCTGACACTTTTCAGGCTTGGTTGCCTTCAATGGCAGATATAGGCATGTGACCCAGAGAGCTCTACTGCAGTTTTGAACCTGTTCACATGTCTTATTGCATTGAAAAAACAAAAAATTCAAAGGCTTTGCAATGAACAGAGGTTGTTCCAGCCTCTCTTCAAAAGATGTTTATTTTCATTTCAATGCATAAATCATATATTTTTTCAGACTGGCAGTGAGAAAGACAGAACATGAAAACAGTTTTCATTTAGTTCTGACACCAACTCTGTGTTCAAATGAAAGTAAGTCACAAATCATTATCTTTCCCTAACTAAACACCTACAAGCAAAAAAAAAACAAAAAAACAAAACAACCCCAAAAAAACCAAAAACCAAACCAAACAAAACAAAAAAACCCAAAGGAACCCCCTCAAAAAAACCACACCTGTCCTAGCTTTCAGGGTGTTTAGTGCTTGTTCAGTTTATTTAAAGACTCATTTGTGTGTTTCAATTTACTGGTATTTGAATCATTGGAATAAATAATACCATCCTAAATTTCTGATACAAGGCCTGTGAGGTCTGGGTGACAGCACTTCCTGCAGATCTGTATGTGCACTTTTGCAGAAGCACAGCCTCATGCATTAATATCTCAGCAAAATTTTGTTAATGTGGTATATCACCAGCTATTCCTTGGAGGTCACAGCATTTACAGGATCCCATTGTTCTAGGGACTAAGCAAAAAAAAAAAAAAAAAAAACCAAATCCCCATCTGAAGAACATGGACACCAAGCTTTAAACATGATTTCCAAAACCATGTTTCCTGTTTTCCCATGCAGCTATTTGCTTGTTATTGGCTTTTTTCTTATGGTATGGTACTTCCCAGATGTTAAAGGGCCCTGTTGCTCTACTTCTTATTCAAACATTAAGTTGCTTTTCACACTTCATTCTAATCTTTTTTTGTGTGTGTATGTGTTTAACCAGAGACCTTCACTAGCATCCAGTCAGATTTTCCAAATTTTGGATATTGTCCCAAAATAACAAGGTCACAATGTTTGTTGTTTAACCTCTCTAACGAAACTCATTCTATACCTCTCTATGGGAGCAATTGTTTACTGCAACAATAAAAAATAAATTTATTGTCACAGTTAACCATTTGGAATTGAGCTCTTATGGCTTCACACATGGTTAATACAACTGTACTGCACAGAAGTTCAGTGAATGTTACTGGAGTCATATGGGATAAGAAATTAAATTAAGAGGGCTGATCTGAACTTGTGTGATGGAGTATTTGAAATCCATGTCAAGCCCATCCACTAAGGTGAAGGTGCTGGCATGGGAGGGAGCTGATAACCCAGCAGTGAGTTGTTCTTGCAGGGCAGGTTGGAATCCCCCCACCATTTCCTGACCAGACAGGGGCTGGAAGCTCCCAACAGGTACATCCTGAGTGCAGTCATTTTCAGACTAGTGATGAACAAGGCCATCTGTGACATGATATAAATACTCGTCTCCTTGACAGTACACTGAGGTGCCTGGAGCTGCTTCAATTTTTAGCTGAATGGGAGCACAAGGAATGGCTCTCCTGCTTTCACTCTTCTGGCATGTTCTCCTCATGTGCCCCTTGTGAGCCATCAGTGCTGGGCAGATTGAGAGGAGATGGGGCTGCCCTCGCAGGGACCCACTGTCCCCGAGACCTCAATCCAGACCCCGCGCTCCTGGTGCACAGATTGACAGGATGAGCCCTGCCAGCACTTTTGGTGCCCACCAGTTTGTGGGCCCACATTTCTGAAACTGGGTTTCAGGTTCCCTGCCATATGCTGTGCAGCTGTATTTTCCTTGTATTGCCGCCATTCAGCTCAGACTAACAGCCCTTTTTCACATTTGAATAAAATCAGTTTTTGTAAGGATACTCACTGGCCTTTGACTTAGGCCTCTGAGCACTTTAGAAATTATCTAAGAATAAAGCTGGCACCTAAAACTGCATTACTGGAGGGGTCCAGACTTTTTTTTGTGATGGAATGTATTTGCTTTGAATATTTTATTAAAATTATAACTTCCCAGTTAATACTTAGCAAAATGTCTTCTGGCAAAAAATTACTTTTATTTTATTTTATTTACTTTTATTTTATTTATATCTGAGTTAAATTCTTTTCAGTAATTAAGGAAAAAAGTTTACCTTACAAATTACGATACAACATTTAAAATACGAAACACTGAATTTGGTAAAAATGATCCTCTGAAATTTTTATATTGGAAGTGTGGCAGCAGCTCTCTGGCACCAGAGAGAAACACAACTTTCCCAGGCATCATTCTGGGAAAAGTCTGTGAGAAGATCAGAGAAAAGAACGAGAAACAAGTCCCATCTTAACTCTGCTGCGCCTCGTATTGTGAACATGTGGAATGTGTTATGGAGATTTGTTTACCAGAGGGTGGTTTCTTAATTAGCCAATGGTGATGGTGTTTGGATTGGAGGACCAATTAAATCTACCTGTAGCAAACTAGAATATAAAAGAGCAATGGGTTTCTTAATAAAGATAATTATTAGCCTTCTGTATATGCATGGAATCTGGCTGGGGGCTGTTTGCAATGACATGGAAGAAATTCCAAATGCCACATATAATTCAGATTTATGAATGGTTTGAAGCTATGTCGGGGAGGTTTAGGTTGGATACTGGGGAAAGGTTCTTCACCCAGAGGGTGGTTGGGCACTGGAACAGGCTCCCCAGGGAAGTGGTCACAGCACCAGCCTGGCAGAGTTCAAGAAGCGTTTGGACAACACTCTCAGGCATGCGGTGTGACTCTTGAGACTGTCCTGTGCAGGGCCAGGAGCTGGCCTTTGATGATCCTTGTGGGTCCCTTCTAACTCAGCACATTCAGTGATTCGATGATGAGAAGTCCATCCAGACCAGCATTCTGACTCTCACAGAGACCAACAGACGATCCTTTATGAAAGAGGTAAGACAAAGTTCAAGCCTGCAGTGTTTCTTTTTGTGAAACACTCTCCTTGCTTTTAGCTCTCATGGGAGGAAAGCATGTCCTCTTGCAGTGGTATCCCAGATGTGGCACGGGATAGCCCTCTCAGGACCAAGCCTTCATCATTTTCTGTAGCATCTTTTGAACCAGGAGAAGTTCATACTGTCAGCTTCTGTGGCATCCTGTGGACATAAGGTCTACTGTTTATTAGAAACTGTGAATAGGAGACCCCCTCTGGCAAGTTTCAGCCAGATGTGAACATTGATTATGGAGTAAAACAGCTGCCAAAGAAGCTTACTTGCCCCTGGCTTCAGCAAAGCACTTCCCCAGTGTGTTTTCCCAAGTGTGTTGATCACTGGAAACTGTAAAAAAGTAATGATTTTTAAGTGCCGGAAGTATGCTGTCCCCCTTTTTATATTCTTTATCTCCTTCTGTATTTTTAGTCTGGACCAACTGAATGAGACAAGCGGTCCTGACACTAGCAGATTAATTTAAAACCCACTGTACACAATCTTGTGCTTTTCTTTTGCTCTGTAGCTGTTTTTCCTCTTCTCCTAATAAAATTAAAATGAAATGGCCTGAAAGTCATTCCGGCATAAGGGACATCTGTCACTTATGATCTAGGAATTCTAATTTTTTCCTAGAGCTGATTTATTCACAATCAGTCAGCTTTTGACACTAAACTCCTGTTGCTTTGCAGGCTCATGTAGCTCTTGGAATCAAATTTGTGTCTTCTGTTTATCCTAATGCTGTTATGCCACCCATTTGCTTGTCAAAATGTGTATGGACTTCGATGGTTTTCAAGATGAATTGGGTTGGCTGCCTTGACTGCTTCTAGAGGTTGTGGTGGGTTATGAGACACAATAGATGACATGACTTTCTTATCTCACAAACAGTTGTGCATTGTAGAACTTTAAAAACATTGTGAAACAAGCCCAGAATTGTTAGTATTTCTGCTTTAAGACAGGCCAATGAAAATGCCATTTCAAAAATGTTTTCAGTGATAGGACTGAAAAAAGTGTAGCAATCTAAAGTTAAAATACTTCCTTATCATTTACATTAGCTGAAAAACAAAGAAGCTGTTTGGAATTTGTTTTGTCAAGTGAAGTGGCTGTTAAAACAATGTGACTCCGTGGTAAACTCTTCCTTCTTATGATTTGTATGAAGTTTTGATAAGGAAGCTGGTCAGCCATGAAAATGTCCATACTTCTCTATTTGCTGCAAAACTTTTGCATGGGTTTCTAAACTACACTATGTCATAGCTGGAACAAAATGCATTTAATTAATTTTTGCATTACAAGATGGGAATACTAAGCCACAACTCAGTTTGATTTTCAGGAATGCATTTTTTCCTACCACTTTGTTCCACTGACTAAAATTAAGTCTTGGCTATTCACAATACATTTTCATGCTTTTCCTCATTTGCTTTTCTGAGTTCTTAAATGACTGTGCTTTTCATGGCATCTAATCTGAATGGGTGTGATGTCAGTAAAAAGCTTTTCCTTGGGATGGTTGAATTAAAGCAGACACATTCAGTCACTCTTTGCCTTGCTCCTTCCTGTCCTGGCACCTCCAGCTTGACACTGCCTGAAGTTAGGCTAAGTTTTTATTGATGTGTCTCTTTGCAGAGGCTGAATGGACTTAGAAAGAAGGTGAAAAGCTGGAGTGTCTCCTTATGGATTGAGCAGGCTTTGTGCAGGAGCTCTCTCAAGTGCAAGGGTGGGAAGGCAGAGCCTGTAAGAACAGCTGGGTGTGCCTCTGAGCATAAACATTGGGTTTATTGCAGCGAATACAAGTGTGGCAGTACTTGTGTTGTCAGTTTTCAGTTTTAAGACCACTTCTACCCAGCAGTTGCCAAACCTCCTGCCAACCTACTCCTGGAATGTGCTCCGTGCCTGAAGGCAAGCCTGAGTTACCCCAGGTCACTTGCAGAACTATCCTGCATGGCCAAAGAGCCCACACAAAAGAGGAAGCTTATCGCTTTCTTCCTCCACCTTAAGTTGTGTCTTCAAACCTCAAATTGGGACCATGGGATTCTCTTCCTGTTTAGAGTGTAGCTTAGTAGTTTTGGACCAGTTTTTGACTACTTAGCTTGTTTCCTCCAATCATATCTCATAATTATCTAGTCTTTTGAATTTAAATTGTAGTTGACAGCATGGTTTGTCTCTAAATATTAGTTTATTCATGCTCACTGGGCATGCATCTTGTTGTGAATTTTTCATGCTTTATTTCCATGGAAACAAAGATCTGAAATTTTGAGACTCTCTATGAAACAAAAACTTTGCTGATGTTTTGCTGGGCCATGGACCCAGATGGAATAGGCAGTTAACAGAAAATTACTTTGCCTGAGACTTGTACCTGCATTTGAGCTATTTATATTCTGGAAATGTAGCTGAATCAGACATTGTAGATCTTGTAGGTCATAAAACTCTAATCAACGGCTATACTACTATGAAATAACACTTAGCTGATTTTCCATTAGGAATAATTAGCAGTAGTATGAAAGAATGAGATAATAGTGATTTGTAAAAGTCAGAACTCCAAAGCAGGTGCTGATTTGCTAACACCTAGCCAGGTATTTCTGTGATCTCTGAGAAGTATTGGAGATAAATTTGACTAGGTAACGTTTTGCTGCCTTTTACTCTTGCCAAGGATGTGTGATATTCACCCTGCTGTACTCCAGGGTCTTACTGGAGACTGACAGTGTCAGTAGCAGAAGATCACATATAGTCAGACAGGTGGCCCATGCCAGTAGTGCTAATCATTGTTTCAGCTTGTGTTTTGCAATGATGAAATGGCTGAGGAGGCCAGAGCACTCACTCAGGATGAGTGTGGATATTCTCAGCTCAGAGAGAAAGAGAAAAGGGTTTTCTAACCAGGCGAAAGCCTGGAAAGCAGTTGAGAAAGATTAGAGAATTGTTTACATTCTATCTTGTTGTTCACATTGTTTATAGATATGTTCTGTCACCGTGTGTCATTCACTGCCCACCAATGATGTGAGATGTTTTTACTCTAAGACCAATGAAATTAGTCTTCTCGATGTTCTCTCTATATAGAGTGGTACATTTGAAATAAATCAGTTCATTCTCTTTGCCTTCTAACTTGGAGTCTTCGTTCCCGTCCTGCTCAACGGCGACAGATGAGCCTTTCCTTTGCACTTCTTTACAATGTTGAGGATGGAGGCACAGTTGAAGTGTACAGCCTAGCCAGTTACCCAGCCAGTAACACTTCAACTTGCTCCTCTGGGAATATTCCTTTGCCACTTGAGGGTACACACACAAAGGTACTACTTAGAGGGAACACAGGGATGAGCCCGGCTGCTTCTGCCTGTGCTGAGCAATCACAAAGAAAAAAAAACTTTGTAATGTGCTGTTGTGAGGATTCCCCAAATTTTGTAGTTTGTTTCATTCTTCATTTTTTTGAATATGGCTTTTATAACCATATATATTCACATTCTTTCCAGCTAGAACATCTAAGATACATTTCCTTTAAAAAAGCATATAGTACCCCCCTCATATTTTCATGATTAAAGAGAGTGAAACAATTTAACCCATAAAATAATATTTATATTATTTGTTCCTGTCACTAACCTTTGGCTTTTATAAGTGAGGACTTAGACTGAGTATCTGAGAAAAGAATTAAATGTTCTTTTTCCACAGACACAGGACAGGCATGCAAGATATTCCTAACACATAATTTTCCTCTTAAAAACAAATAAAATTTTTCCTCTTTGTGGATTCCAAACAAATAATAAACATTTGGTACTTCAACGCCTCAGAAAGATGTGAACATCTTAAAGTTTGGTCCTGGATGAAGGCATATTGAAATATCATTTCCAACATTTTGAATAATGTAATTTCTGTCTGCCTTGTGAGTTCTGTATATTATGGTTTACTCTTTTTCTTTCTTTCTTTCTAAGAACAGAAATCGATCTTCTTGTTCACACTAGACAGCAGCTTTTTCTATCATGATTCTCATTCTGCTATGGGCTCACTGGAAGAGCAGCATTTGTGCAACCATCTCAGGAATGAAAACATATTTCATTTTCACATTATCTTTCTTTTTCTTTGTCGCTTTAGCAATTTAATCCTTTTTTTCCCTTTCTTAGAAGGGGCTATTATGTAGTTATTGTGTGATCTTCATAAAAACAATGTCAGGTATTTTATTTGTGTCTATCTGACAGCATCTTTGTAGGAATATTTCAGTGGAGTGGCTGTAGTGGATTGCTGTCAACACTGGAGTTGGTAGGATTTGATCATGTCATGTCTCAGTACTTTGGTCTTGTACTTCCCTCCTCAACTGTTGAACTAGTAGCTTTAAAAATGTCTGTTCTGGTGAAGATGCAAGTCAAAAGGATCCTGCTTTAGACAGTACAGATAATATATTGAAGTGTTTAAAAAAAAGATGGCTTACATTGACAGGTTGCAAAGATAACTGCCTCCGAAAATTCATAAAATAAGAGCTTAGAGCATAAAAATATTTGGCCTATGATGTGTTTGGAAGAGTTTGAAGAATGACCCAAAATTTGCAAACAGTCTGTTAATAAATCAATTTCTTAAGCAGGTATTTTAATGGGCAAAGATACTCAAACAGAGATAACTTCAAAGTCCTCATTCATTGCTGTTGAAGGGAGATATACCTATCCCAAAACAGAACTGAAGTCATGCCCCATGGCTAAAGGAAGAAATTGAAACAGGGCAGACTTGTTTTTTGTTCTCTGTGTGATGGGGTAGGCCCTCTCAGCACCGTGGCATGTGGTGCTGTTCTGGCTCAGTTTGAGCAGGGAAGTTCAGTGGTTGTGAGACATGGGCTACAGGATGGGTACCAGGTGTGGATCAGGGGATGCACTTATGTTCCCTCCTTCCACTGGTGTTAGGGCTCTTTGCAGCTTAAATTCTCATTTTGATGCCACCCCCCCAGAAGGAGTATTCTATTATTTCAATTGTCAAGTAGCTTCTCCTTATCAGAACAACCTTGCCTAGAAAGGGATGATATTAAAACTGATCTCATACATATAACACAGACTGATTTCGTGTATTAGTGTAACACTTTCCAGTGAATGCTAAATTAATTATATTTTAAGTGTTTAACTTAATGGAATTGTTACAATTTTTTTGATAAAACTGTTGGTATTTTCTGCTTGGTTACCTTAAAGGCACCCAGCAGAGGGAATGTTTGAATGGATTAAAAGAGCCTGGGGATTGTTTTGGCTGTGCTTGCTGTGGCTCAGAGTCATTTGCTGTGCAGACTTTTGGATGACTCCCCTGTGGAAGTACATTCTGCCTCCATGGACATTGCACCTGGTAGAAGTCAGGCAAAAGTAATGAAGAGCTCCTGTATTCTCAGAGTTCTGTTACTGCCAGTAAAGGAGAACTACCAAGAAAAGAACAGATGAAGCTGTGTTAATTCCACCTCCACTGAGACCCAAGGGGAAAAATACCAGTGCTTGGCAGGTATTAAAGGAGATACTTCATATTGAAAGAACTTTAATTTTTCAGCTTCACTGAATGGTATTTAGTTTTTCATTTTAAAGGAAAAACTGCTATAAAAATATTGTCTAAAGCAGTGATGTGAATGCTGTGCAGACAAGCAGTGTTGTTTAATTTTCACGTAAAAGAAGCATGGAACATATCATTAAAAGGGCATCGCATTTTCTCACTCATCTCAGAGGACTGCTGATTCAGTCTATTTCCTCTTTGCTCAGGAAGGCTTCAAATTCAGTTATTGGGTAAATTCTGTTTTGTGTCTTGAGCATTCAGTTTCTGGCATTTGTTCCTGGGAATAGGAACATAAAATAACAGAGAATATTTTCTGTCAGCCAAAAATGCAGAGAGCTCTGAGAGGTTTCCTAGCTATGTTCAGCAGCATCAGAGGGTCCTGAAAGGCTTTTGGAACCATTTTGGGTGATGGGAGCTCCACAGAGAATTCCAAGGACATGGGAATAACACTAACAAATACATAAACAGTATTTAAAAATAACTGCCTTAGTGCTCCAATTCTGCTTTTTTCCCATGGTGTTATATAATTATATTGGGGCTCACTGAATGTGTTGAACACATCAGGGTGCCACACTGGACTAGCAGGACTTGAAGAACCATCCTAGAAGCCCACTGTTTGCACTGTCCAGAAATGACACATTTTTTTAGTGGAATGTTACCAACTCATACTGTGAGTATTGGTGTACTCAGGTGTGCAGTTGTGTAAGAACAAAGAATATAAAAACGACAGCATAAAACCAAAGGGAAGTACCAGTGGCAGTGGTCAGGACCTCCTGACCCCTGACTGATAACTGAAATCAAATTATAATTCTAAACTAAGTGTATTGTGCTGCTACTCTGGGGCCAAAACGTGGTACCTTTGCTCAGGGTAAGTAAGATGTTACATCTTGATTTGCCTTACTAGTTATCATCAGCCCAGTTTCCACAGGATTGCTTTGGAAGAAGGTATTTCTTTTGAGTAAGGAGAAGAAAATAAAGTCTCATTTGACACTGAGGGATCTGGGGTTGTTCACCCTGGAGCAGAGAAGGCTCCAGGGAGACCTTATATCAGCCTTCCAGTACCTAAAGGGGATTACAAAAGAGCTGGACAGGGACTTTTTACAGGGGCATGTAGAGATAGGACAAGGGGGAATGGCTTTAAAATAAAAAGAGAATTGGTTTAGAATAGATGTTCATTCCTGTGAGGGTGGTGGGGCACAGGTTTCTCAGGGAAGCTGTGGATGCTCCATCCCTAGAAGTGTTCAAGACCAGGCTTAATGTGGCTCTGAGCAACTTGGTCTAGTGAAGGTGTCCCTGCCCATGGCAGATTATTACATAATCTTTAGGACCCCTTCCAACCCAAAACTTTTGATGATAATGATGATGAAGTGCAGAAAATACATTTGGTGACTGTTCCTACAAATGCCTCAAGTATGAAACTTCTGGTAACAGAAGTGATCCATATGGCATGTCCTGGGAATTAGACATTTTTTGTTTCTAAATAGGAGTCGTTAATGTCGTCAATACTGTATTGCTGTATTTTTTTAGATGCATCATAAATAATCCTCTTCTTTTCTTTTTTAGAAAAAAAAGCCTTTTTGTCTAAAAAAGAATTTACCATTCAACAAATTGTGACTTAAAATGTTGTATAAGCTTCATCTTTTTGAATGTGTTAATTTGATTGATATTTAAGACTTCTTTCTATAGCCACTGTAAAAGTAGAGATTCTAGCATTAATTATGGGGAATGTCCAAAAAATCACCAATTAATAATCTGAAGTGACTAACATCTTGTTTTGCATCAATGCCAAAGTACAGCTCTACAAAATTATGAGGTGAAAGAACTGATAGATCATCCATCCAAATGTTTATTCCTGGATTTGTTTTAAGCTACAAATGGCTTTTGTAGGCTAAGCCAAAGGCTCCTTTCACTAAGAGATCTTACAGTGATGTTGTCAAATGCTGCTCTGAGTGATTACTAGGTGAGGATATAAGTTACATGTGAAGTCAAGTAGAATTTGACTAAGGAATATCTAAGAAAATAGGGCAGATCCAAGATACTGTTTTAAGATGTTTTCATGGAAATACTTGTTATAATGAATCTTAATATAATGAACCTTATAATGAAGGTTATATAAGGTTATTATATGGTTATAATCCATCTTAATAAGCAGGAGTTATTTTTCAAATTCATAATATACAAGGAATTAACATGCAGTCTGCTAAGGGAAGCAACACCTGAGTGAGGTATTTGAGATGATGAAATGAAAAGTTTCATCTGTTGGCTTCTTTGTAGCACAGATGAAAATGTTCTGTATGATATATCCTATCAGCAAAGCTCTTGGCATTGAATCTTCACTCAAAGAAGGTGCCTCTGTGGGAATAGTCTTGCTGGGTGAAACTTGGAAGGATGTGTTAGCTCATTGCTCCAGCCTTTGGGAGGGCTGGCCAGGAGCATAGTGGGCACACAAATTGCTCTAAAATACACCGTGGGGTGTTTTGGTGGAATTTATGGGTGAGCTCCATCCACCTCTACACTGGTGCCATGTGGCCAGTGAATGATGAGCCAAGTCATGGCTTGTAGTGTGACGTGATGCCTGAGCCATGCTGATGCCAGGGGTTGCTGGCTGAGCAGCGCTGCAGCTTTCCCCAGCAGCGGGTCAACAGCCTAATCAGGATCACCAGGAAAGCAACCTCAGGATGTCTTTGGGCATGGAAGTTGTCCAGATTTCTCTCAGAGTGTGACGGGGAGGTTAAGAGCTAATGATCTTACAGAAGTGTGTCTGCCTCCAGACTGATTCCTTCAAGGAAAGACTGTTGTAGATCTGGGTGAGCTCTTGTTTCTCTTCTGGAAGCTCCATTTCAGACCTCAGGCTTCTTTCATATCTCAGCTGAGTGAGGACCACTGCTGTATGCCTGAGTCCTGCAGAAGTGCTGTTGCTTTTTGAAATTGTTACAGATTTCCTTTTGTTCCATTCAGCGCATCCCAGTCTTGTTGCAGGTGAGCGTCACTGATCAGATCAGTCAAATTCTGTACTAGCACACAGCTAACACTACTTTTTCTCAAAAGAAAGACCTGTGATGAAGAATAATGTGTTTTAAAATTATATTGCAAATTAACTGTATCGATGAGGTGTTAAATGAGCTGACTATATGCAAAGCAAAGAGCATATCTGTCTTCTCTGACCCTTTCACTCATTTTTGTACTCTCCACTGTGTATGACCAACTCTCTAAACCAGGACCCTGGCTCTTCACTTGCTGTGAAGAGTGGATGTTTTTGAAAAAGTGTTCTGGGACATGTACCTCTCTGTTTGACTGCCTTTCTCTGCTATTCCCTTCGGTTTATCTGTGTTTCAGGAGCAGTTTGGAGCAGAGGGAATCCTCGTCCTCTCTCTGTGGGCAAGGCTTACATGTGCAATATTCTTCTCCTTGAACAAAGAGGTTCTTCAGTGTTTCCAGGTCCTTGCCTGGTGAGAAGCCTCAACCCTTTAGCTGTGATAGCCCTGGTTTTTGAAAATAATTGTGCCAGTCAGTCATCCAAAGTAATGGAAACTGCAAATTTTCATGCCCTTGAATAGTCTTCCTAGAAGCCAGTACTCAGGAGTCTTCTTTAAGCAGACACAAGAGTATTTTCCTGCTGAGGGTCCTTTCCTGAAATGAGACTTTTTTGTAACACTTTTCCCAGCTGTGCAATATTCAAATTTATGACAGAAATAGCTAGTTGCCAGATCAGAGATGGCCTTAAGCTTCCCTCTGTTAATTGCTTTATCCAGTGGATTGCGCAGGCAGCGTTAGTGGTTAGTGCTTGAGCAGAGCTTTTGCACATGACTGGGGAAGCAGAGGGATTACATGCAAAGGAAAAACAGATTCCATTTTCTAACAGGCTGAAGAGTTACTAATATTTTTAGAGACTCTGCATGTGTTTCTGAATTGTGTCTGCTGAAGTTAAAATTGTACAGATGATCAGTGTTTGATAATGTGTTATGGAATTAGAAAAAAAAGAGATAGTTTTTGATCCCTGCATAGATTAAAAAGCATGAGGCTTACTTCTTTGAAAGATGTGTGAATCACAAAAAAAATGCCTTGGGTGTTTAAGCTTAACAGATCTTTTCCTGCATAATTCCTCTAGCATTTGCATTTGTATGTAGTCATCTACCAAAACGCTGCCTGGTGCTTTCCCACTTGAGTTAGAGAAAATTAACAGAAATAAGGCATTCTGCTGAACAGGACTGAAAGCCCACAGCAGATTATAAAGGCCATGAGTAAACCCATCTTCCCCTTAGCAGAATTAAGACGGAGAAATTAATTTAATTTATAGGTTTATTCCCTTTGAAGAAATGTATCAGTAAAGGGTATTTGTCAATCTGCGACTGCAGATCTGTGAGAAGAACCTAATAATATAACTCTGTTCTTGTTCATGAAAGTGATCTAGATTTAAAATAACCTCTCCCAGAGGAGTGGGAGTGGAAGGTTTGTTTTAAACTGGGGTCAGAAACATCTTGAAAAGTTTACCTGAGTGCCCTAGTTACTGGGACCCATTTACTGGTAATAAGTTTGTTACAAATATATTTTTGCAAAACATAGGGATTTGGAAAAAAGCTAAAAAGCTGTAGGAAACAAATGAGTTCTTACACAGGCAAACAACAAGCCAAGACAGTCAGAGAGTCTTGCACTTGACACTGCACTTGCACATGAGCTTGGTGCACAAGAGCTTAAAAGCTCTGATCTTTGTTGGAAGAAATGTCCTGTCTTCACTGAATTCAACAGGATTTGTTCAAATTACTAAAAAAGAGGCAGGCAGGATTTTAGCTAAGGTGAAAACAGACGTAAATACATTCCTTTAAGTACCCCTTCATAGGAATTACAGACCACCATGCTGTACAACTAAAATCAAATTGTAATTCAGAAAGTCTGATTTTCTGTTACCTTGCATTTTATTTAAGAGAGAGTGAACAGTTCTATGTCAGCCTTTCTTATCTGCTTGGCACTGGAGTCTGAAAAGAAGAGGTCAAGAAATATCTTTTTACTTAGGCTATTTAATGTGGTTGACAATCCACCAATGTACTTACTTCTAAGAGTACCAGTTTGCTCAATTTCTTTTTTTATTTCTCATTGAAGAGTTTTCATTTTCTATTTAAAGATTTCTGCAAAGTAAATAGGAACACATGAGTAAAATCATGAGCACATGTTTTGGCTAAACCACTGTTGATATTTAAAAATTCAGAATTTTCTTACTTCTGAATTTTTTAATAATATAGTATTTTAAAATTATATCTCAATTGATTTAAAATATGGCATGTATCCATGTCTGGATTTAGAAAAGCACAATGTGTGTAGTCCTTGTTTATACCATGGGCTTCAGTTGATCATGACATGTACATTGTAACACAGTGGACCTTCTGTAGACACACTGGGAGTAGATGGAAAAACAGTAGTGAGGCCATGTAGATCATTATTTACATATGCTTGTATCGGGAATAACACTGAGAAATGAAAAGTGAACATAGATTTTAGGAATTCACATTGCAACAGTGTGTAGTGTGCCTGTGTCCTGTCAGGCATTTGCAAAATTTTCTTTTGAAGGGTTTGCCAATCAATGTCAAATGAAACAGTTCCTTCCTCCATCTTACCCAATAAAATCTTATTTATTTCCTATTCATGTAGGACATGGAAAGCAATTTGATACGCACTGCCTTAAAAGTCTTCTTAGATAAAAGATAATATTACCTCTCAATAATTTAGATTTTTGTTCAGTACAGTAGGCATTGCAGGAAGCATCCATGAGGGGTAGAATTGCCCTTATTACTTATTTGGCATCACTGGTTTGGGATGCTACTGTTATTGGCTGGGAAATTCCCGTAATGCTTGTACTACATAGCTTTTAATTAGAGTTTTAAAATTTTCTTCTCTCTTATTTTTGAGAATACAGATGTCTTGAATCATAAATAGTCCACTTAGTGTATGATTTTCTTGTAAAATTAAGTGTTCAAAGTCTGTACAGCATTCTGTGTAAATCAGTAAGTCTGTATTTATTAAACACTGCAGAGGACAAAATGGACAACTCTATCTTCAAATCTGAACCAAGATATGAATAAATACAGTTTGTGTGAAAAGAGAGTTCTGAATCCTTTTTATACAACTGGCAATCCTGCCATCTGCTCCAGGACTGGAGGGAGAAAAGCCCTATGCTTTTGGGCTCACGCATGAAGCTCAGCACCCAGGCTCCCTGTTCTGTAAGGCAGCAGGTGTGATGAGCTGCTTTAATGGGAAATATTTTTCTTTTTGTTCCTGATGTCCATAAAGAGGCTGGTCTGCCACAAACCACCTCATTTGACTACGTAACTTAGAAGTTTCACTGTCTCTTTAACTAAAAGAAGTCATCAGCGCTGGAAATAGGGAGGAAGAGAGAAACAAAGAAAAAATATTTTAAAAGGTCTAAATTTTTCTCATATAACTTGATGACTGGAGTGTAGTTATAACATTTGACATTTTCTATGATTTTTTTTCAGTTATGATGTGACTGTCTAAGTATTATTTTTTTATTAATGGACTCTTTCACAGGAGAGATAAGCTATAGTAATAAATACGATACTGGGATTTGAGAAAGTTGATGTGTTTGGCCATTTCAAATATCCAATAAGAACAAAATGTTTTCTTTATTTTGGTATGAAACTGTTGGCTGAATACAACATCACATGATAAGCCATGCTATGTGTTGACACAAGGCCAAACAGCAGTCCTAATATCATTTTCACAGTCCAAACCATTTATAGTTTGTTC
Organism: Vidua chalybeata; assembly: GCF_026979565.1. NCBI lineage: Eukaryota > Metazoa > Chordata > Aves > Passeriformes > Viduidae > Vidua > Vidua chalybeata. The sequence continues at coordinate 87,217,811 of NC_071531.1, read as the reverse complement.
TCAGATCCAGTCAACAAACTCGAGCTGAATCTGTCTGCATGGACAGCAGAAAGTTCTTCCAATTAAAAGCCTTTAAGAATATATAAGAAAATTATACCATATTAAAGCCAGTTTTTTTTTTTTTTTTTTAAATAGGTAAGACTTAATGGCAAATGAGTATCAGGAAAAAGCTGTTGTAAGACAGTGCTAGAATGCTGGGAAGCACAAGTGTAAAGCAGTAACAAATAGAAAAGTGCTTCAGCCTAAGGAAGACTTGGCAATGCAGCACACATTCTGGACAGTCAGGGTAGCAGTGGCAGCTCTTCAGAGTCTTTACAGCTGAATCTGTCAGGAGAAAAGGCAATAGAAAACTCAACAAAACTGGTATAAATTGTGTTGACTATCTTTTGAAACCAAAGCAAAAATGGCCACCGTATTTTGCATTTGGTGGTTTGTATGCAAGGGTGAGCCTTTGGAACCAGAAAGGACATCTGGAATTCTGGTCAGCATAGCAGTCTGTGTGCCATGCCATGCTCTTATTCTTCTCTGAGGCACTAAATACATGGAGTAACACGTGTGTGTGTCTTTTTTTTTTTTTTTTCCTGCTCTTTTTACAATTTAACTCATAATCCACTGTCTAGATATACTGCTTTTTAGATTTACCACTTCTGCAGTATAAAACTATTACCATAACCCACGTTTAGATTGGATCTTGGAGTTTTCTTAGAATATAATATATTTTTATGGGGATGAAGGAGACAAAGAAACAGAAATACCTTTTTGTTTATGGATTAAGGTGGTTTAAATTTCAGTATACACTGAGGATGCAAAGAGTCTGGGTAATTCTAACTCCTTCCAGGATTTATGGAAAGGGACCTGCTGTGCTGGCATATAGTCCCCAAGTATTCCTCCTCAGGTAGGTCTGTGTTGTTTTCACAGTGAAGTTGAGACTTAGAGGCACACACAAAAATTCTACTTTATAGCTATTAGCAGGATAAGTATGCAGTGATGCAACCAAAATCTGTCCTTTATTTCTTTGCTCAATTTTAATTGCTTTAATGAAATAAAGAATATCTATGAGTGATAATTAATGGCTGCATGAAGCATGATCCATTTCAGTCAGAGTACAAAGGAAGAAATGGAATTTAAGATAAAAGTTTGACCTTCATATTTGACAGAGAAAAAAAACCCTCAGACTTAATATGGACTTTATACTTTGAGGCAGGATCATCTTTTTTTTTTTTTTTTTTTCTGTTATGTAGGACAACCAAGTACCAGTCTAATTAATTCGTTTCCTAGGCACACTAAAATGTTAAAAATAAACCTAACTGATAAAACCACATCTCTACCAGAATCAAGGAATGTATAATTCATGGACTTTGTTCTTCAGAATTTATGTCAACATAACAAAAATTATAAATAACAGGCACATCCCAAAATTTGTAAATAGTAGGCACACAAGCTGTTTCTAGGCTGCTGGGTCAGGAAGCAGTGTTCCTGGGTGCTCAGTGAGGTGGTTCTCTCTGGGGAAGACTATGAGGGTGGTGTTGCTCTGCTGAATGCATGCACCTGTCCTGATTTCATTTCACCACAAATGCACCTGCATTTGATTCTGTTTTTATAAGACTAGTTATGTCTCTCTCACGCCCTCATCTAAGGGGCTTCACAGCCTTGAAACCATTTTTAAAAAGTCTCTGTGTTTTCTTCCTTATCTCTTCACATTTTTAGAGCACTACCTTGCTTTTAGTAATATCAGTTAATATAGTAAGTGTTTTCCCTCCCTTCTTGGGAGGTAAAACACACAGCAGTCTTTCTATGGAAATCTTTATGACTTAAATTGTATTTAATGTTTGATAATGTCACTATATTTCTCTTTTTCAGAAAAAAACCCAAAAAATTAACTGTTTTAAAAATTCATAACAAAGAATACTTCCTTTTCAAAACTAGAGTAAATCAGTTTAGAGTCACTCTGTAACAAATTAGAGACTGATGGGACACATTAGAGACATTAGCTATCTTTTAGATAAGCTCTGTCTAGTAAAATGGGCATTGGTCCCATTTGTAATTAACAAGGACATAATTTGGAAAGAATAAATTAATCGCTCACAGCCATTAGGTAAATAAACGATCTAAAGAATTGTAGCTATGTTCAGCTCATCTCTTCATTGTTTTATCTATATTCAACTATTTTAATACTCTGTCTCGTCTTCCTAATACACCAATCTGTAACTTACTGCTTTTTCAATATTCTAGGTAATTCCCTTTTCCATTTCATCCTCTGCAACAATTATTTTTGGTTTTTTTCCAGTCCTTCTGACTTTACTAAACCAAATTTTTATTGTTGACTGTTTTTCATTATAATCCCAGTAACTGCGTATTTTTAGGACCCTAAAGGCTCCAATTTCCCGTGATTGCAGCTAAATTTTTCATAAAATGAACAAATGGCATTTTAAATTGTTCAGATTTTATTTTTTCACCAGTTCTTCTACTTGCAAGAATGTTCCAATACGTTACTCCCCTGATGATTGGAGTCATTCTCTTCCTGTTTAAGTGTATTTGTTGTTGTCTTGTGTGTGTTTATTGTTGTGCAGAGTGTTGAAGGTACTGCTAAGGCACAGTAATCTAGGTCCTGATGGCTTCTTACAAGATGCACAACATAGATGACCATGCCCTAGGCAGAGGAAGTTTTCTTGAATGTAGATGACTCTCAGGTGGCATATGAGACCAGTGGCAATGGTTGTGTTCTTTCTCCCCTTCAGTGTAATCATAGTTTAGCTTATAATATTCCAACCTGGTAAGCCTGTTGAAAGCTCTGAGGTTTAAGGTGGCATGAATGCTGAGCTGATGCTCACTGCATGAGAATGAATTTCGTGGTGCTTTATTTTGATGGTGTGGCGATTACATTGGTTCTCTGGCTGCTGTGTTTTTTGAAAGCCATGTTCCATATATAGGGCTTTTTGTTAATAAGCATTAGTTTAAACATTTTGCCCTGCCATTTTACGTCTATGACATTCAGGGTGGCTCAGAGCCAAAAATATTTGATTTGACGTGCTGTGAATGTGTGCTGAAAATCCCACATTTGATTTGTGTCACAAATTGTCAACAAAATTTAAGAATCAGAGTAGACCCATTTTCAAATAATAATGAAAACAAATCTTTGTGAATAAAACTAATTGCATATTTGAAAAGCAAGTTCCTGATTTTGTACCAGAATTATTCTACTCATTTCAGAGCAATTACTCTGGTTTACATAAGATGTACGTAATACTAAGATCAAACTTTTAATGCAGGTCCTAATTCTGTCTCAGGAAATACTGCTGACTGAATGTCACATAACTTTTGTTTTGGTGTTTCCAAGGAAACACAGCTTGCTTCCACTCCCATGTGTGGAAGATATGTATTTTTTCTCATTGTATAGTTCTCTGGATTGCTTTAAAATTCCCTTCTGTGATTACTGCATATTTCACTCTGCATCTGCAGCATCCTTGCATTGAATTGAACCAGGCTTCTATTCTAATCTTCATTTACTCAGGCGCCACACAGATTCAGCTGTCTTCCAGCCACAGTATGTTGTAGCTGATCTTACATTTCGGGTTTTTGTTACTGGTTGGTTGGTTTTTTCCCCCATCACTCAAGTTCTTTTGCTTCTACACACTTCTGCAAAACGGTTCCTATGGTGACACAGCTAAATACCTCTTGTATTGCCCTCTGTCATCTTTGCCTTCAGAAGAAAAGGTGGCATCATGACATCCCATCCACACTGCTTTTACAAAAAAGCTAAATGAGAGCTAAATTAACCTTTTTGGTATTTTTTTTTCCACAGAGCATTTTCAGTAGCATTTTTTATTCATAAAGGTTCTTAATTAAATAGCAGTATGCATGAACTTTGAGTTCTTGTTCACTCTCTGTGGCATTGCCCATATTTCTTCACCTCTGTAGAACTTCCTTTCATAATTGCTCTCTGCCTGCAATGCCTGACATCTCTAATGCAAAGGGCACCCCCCAGGAGATGGCCATGCTCTTGACTTTTAAAGTGCTTCAGAGGTTTTATTACAATTGGAGTAAATGTCTTCATGTTTGTGAGTGTTGCACTCACACATATTTATGTTACTTTAGAGGCCATAGTACAAAGAGGTACGTGGATCAGCAGCTGCAAGATGTTCAGGATCAGCTTCATGGGAATGTTTCCATAAGGGCACCGGTATTGTTTATAGGGCATGCACTATGCCAACCTAACAGTTCACCTGCACACCCTTTGGGAGATGTAAAGTAGCTTGGACAGCTTTTGCTGAGTGTGATACCTTAGCATTTTTGTGAAGTAAAGCATGCCCTGCAGCACAGATTATAGTAGATTACAGCTGCTTTCTTCATGGTATATTTTTACTGTAGCCATTCCTATACCTGACTTGGTTCCAAATCTAAAGTTTCTGTGGCTTTGTGTGCATTTTGTCAATATTCCTCCAGCAACATGCCGGTTTTGTCTGCCTACAGCTTGTTAAATACAAGTATGCCATAGCCCTGGGAATTATTACAGGGTACTTTGGTTTCTGGCATGGAAAAGTTCACCTTTGCTGTATTTATCCCAGTTTGAGATTTTTAGTTTTCTTTTTAATTGTTATTTTTAAAGCAAAATATTCTGGGAAGATAGTCTTTATTTATGCTATCAATGGAAGTCTGATATTTTTTATTATTTCCATGATTCAGAAGTGACCATAGGGAAAATCTGCTCCAGAAATACTGAGAGTTTTCAAAATTCTGAAAGATTATCATTGATTTGGTATTTTCAGCAGGATCTTTTCTGTAAACAAAGTCTATTAACCTAACTTCTTTGCAAATTGGAGTTAAAAGCTTGAAAGTCACATAGGTCCTTACTGCATCTTCAGTAATATGCTTAACAGTTCTCAGTTTTTAACTTTATACTTCTAGTAAGTCTTGGGGTTTTTGTTAAAAAGGTTGGTTGTCAATAAATTGCTCAGGTCTGAGTGTGTTTTTTTTTTTTTTTTTTTTTTTTTTTTGTGATGTGGTAGAGATTTGAAAGCTAGAGCTTTGCATTGGTAACTACCAAAATATGAATAGTGTTTCTGTATTTGTAGGAAAAGTAGCTCAGTAACTTCCTGTTGAGCAAATACAAAATAACTGTGCTCCCAAAAAGTGAGAAATATGCCTGAAAATACATTCCTGGGAAAAGGTAGATTTTATCTTATCTATCTATACATCTAGCTCTCTTTCTATCTCTCCCTTGATTCTGTTTGCTTTTTTTTTTTTTTTTTTTTTTTTTTTTTTTTTTTTTTTTTTGTCCAGAAAGGTGGGTAATTGTTGAATGTGCTAAGCCATCTCTTCACACTCAGTTCCTGTGTTTTCACCCAGCAGTGCACATAGTATCTGTGATCTGGAATTGCCTGTCCAGACAATAGCAACACAGGCTATATATCTGATGAAATGTGCTACCAGCTGTCTGAGAAACACGTTTTTAAAGGGTCTCTGCATCTGTTAATTTGGATGAGTTGACAGAGTGGCATAACCACATGCCTGATACAGATGGTAAATTTCAAATTTGTGCTCTTACGCGCAAAAGTACTGGAAATCACCAATGTAAGGGCTGTTATTTCCTACTGTATTAGGGTTGATTTGCTTTAACTATGAGAACTTTGTTTGTTTGGTGTTTTTTTTTTTTTAATGGCCCAAACCATTTTGGTGCAAATTCTCTAATATCATGACAACCTGAGGGAGATACTGGAAATGGAAAATTTCCGCCTGAATGGTTCAAATATGACAAATTTATGAGCAATGGAAAATGAGATCTGTTAATGGGAAATGTTTGTCACCTTTAGTAGTGAAACAGGCTCATAATATTGCTTATGATGCAGACAGAGCAGCTTTTAGTCACTGTTTTTTAACCTTCTCAGCATGTGAAGGGTAATGCATTTGAAATGATTAGCTGGTTTTAGCTTATGGTAGTCAACAATTCCTTACAGGTGTAATTAATAAAAGAGATGATGGCCTTTGACATCTGCTTTAGTTAGGTTTACAAGAAAAACACTTTCTCCACAGTGTAATGACACAGGTCATTATGTGTCAGCAACTTGATTACCTGTGAACATTTATACTAAAAATTCTTCACTCAGCCCCCCACCCCCCCACTCTGCCTCCCAAAAGAACCCTCAGCAGCCACAAAACATCATAGGTATGCATGTGTCATGTGCATGTAATGTATTCTCTGAGATGCCTTAATTCTCTGAAGATACTCAGTGAGCCCCATACCTGAGCCAGTGGTGGCTTTGTCAGTGCTCTGAGCTTTGTGTCTGTCTGGGATAGGAAACATGGTTAAGGTTAGAAAATGATACTGAAGAGAAAAGAAGATGAATAGACAGAGGCCAGAGGTGATGACTCCATCTCTATTACTCTTTTCCTGTGGGATTGTGGCTTTTAGGGAAGACCCAAGACCAAGAGGCAATAAGTCTGTTGTCTGATGCCAAGTAATGTTATAGGGTGCCTAGTTTGAGGCGGGTCCTTTGGGCCCCTTTGAATTATGCAGCTGTCACACAAGTCTCTGTAGCTGTGAGATCTGTATTCCTGGCAGTCTTGAACCACTATGAGGTTCCTGGGATTCCTCCCCTTCCAATGAGGTTAACGGCAAAGTTGCCTTAAATCTCTTCTACCAGGAAGATGCCTGAGATACTGAGACATAAAGATTATCAGGCATTTGTATTTTCAGCATGCATTACCATTTTTCAGGAGAATATAATGGTCTGAAGAACAGCAAGACGTATATTTCTGAATCATTTGTCTGTACCATATGACTGGCTGATTTAACCCAGGATGTTGTCTCTCTCAGTGACTGGCAGGATGCAACTGGAGGCAGTGAAAAGGAGGAATGCGCACTAACTTATTTGGTGGGAATTTTTTTCTGACTTTCTCTCTAATGTGAGGTGTGAAAGCAGTCTTTTATGGATTAACTTGGGATGTTTTATTATCCATATAAAGTACTAAATGTTTTCTAACAATTACAAAGTCCTTTGCTTGGATGAACCTTTCCAATAGTTGAACAAGGTTATTTTTTCAGTGTTAATTAAAAAGAATATTCCCTATCCTGCTTTTAACTCTCTTTCTTCTTTCATTGAATGTCGCCTTTCTCATTCATTACAACAGGATCATTAAACTTAAAAGCTCAATACCTTTAATGTCTATAATACAGATCCCCTCCAGCCTTTCTGGCTGCTCACTTTATAGTTGTTAACTCTTAACTCTTAAGTTTTGCCATCCCAATATAGCTGTGGGAGGCTTTTTTTTTTTTTAAGAAAATTGAGGAGAAACCATATGCAATTCCTTTAATTTCATCATCTTAATGTTCTTAATGTACCTCCTCTGAAAAACTGGTCACTCTGTGATCTCCATTCCTTCCCTTACCCTGCTTCTGAAATGACAGAATATCACCTAATCCAGAGAAAGTATTTCCTTTCTAACTTCTTATGAAAAACTTTGCCACAAGCTTTCTAAGTGTTGTACATGCTCTCACCTTTTGCTGAGTGTTCCTTTCAATAGGATTCCATTCTTTGGAATGAAATACTTTGGAAAAATCGTCCTATTTACACTCTTGTATGTGTATCAAGGTGTATTCGGTATTTCAGTAATTTCATTATGAATGAACTGGTTAGGGCTGAGCAAATGTTCTGCTCACCTATGGTTCACATGGTCAAGCATGAAGCTTCTTAGCTGACTGAGCTGCCAGGAAAACAGGAAGAAAACAATGTAATGTCTTCTTGAACTCAGCTGACCACTGGTGTCATAAGGGCTCACAGACCCCCTTATTCAGTACCTTCCCAGGCTGGTGGCTGTGAATATGTGGTGATTAAACCCATTTTTTTCTAGTACCAGCTTTTTTGACATCTTTCTCACACTATTCCTCCTTAATCAGAGCTTCTTAGCATCCTGTGTATGAAGAGAATTATGATAAAGGCGTCATCTTACCTCCATGAAAATGTCCTTAGTCTCCTTAGTGAAGAGTTTTATATGGTTGACACCATGTGTTGGTGTGGTAGACCTGTGAATTCATTGCTCCTTCCACAAATAGAAGTGTGAGAGGGTAAAAAAACTCACCTGAGTGATTTGGAAAGCTGCCTACCATCTGGACCTACCTTGCTGTTGGTATGATGGTGGCAAGAAGCCTTATCATGTCTAAGCTTGCCTGGGTCTCCTGTAGGGCTGCAGCAGGTGGAACTGACGTGCAGCATGTGCTCAAAAAAACCCCACTGCTTCAAAAATGACAATTCATATATTTAAGAGAATTAACTGTGTGATGGGATTGTCTCCCACAGGGAACTCAGCAAAATCAAGTGGCAGATCTGTAATGACCTCTGAAGCAAGCTAATGAAAGGGATAGAAAAGTGTATGCAAAATGCCATGAACATTTTATATTCACTTTGTTTTAGTGAAATGTATGATGACACTGTCTTGGTTTAAGTCTGAAACTTCATAACCATGCAAAAAAAGAATATGAGACTGCTGATGGACTATAACTTCTGTTCTATAAATAATTTTTTTTTAAAACTTAGATACTTTATATTTACTGTAAAATATACCTGTATGTGGGCTGGAAGAATACTTTCCTGTGTCTCAATGCCTTGCTAAAGGGCTGACATATTAAATATTGAATACCAGTTTTATAATGGATTTTATTGTAGTTCAGGAATTGCAGAGCTCTCTGGCTTTGAGGACATAATACCAACTCAGTTTATTATTTGCAACCACATGACATGGGTGTGACAAATTGATACCTGAGGTAAAACCAAACTTAAAGTGCAATGGCAATGCAACAGCATTTTTAGTAGCTGTTTAGAATAAAGACCAGACTGATACTTAATATGACTCCAGAGCACTTTGGGTCGTTTTGAAAATCCTATGTGTAGTCTTAGGTAGTAAAACAAATAGAAATCTGTGATCACAGAAATGTAATGTTTTCTGAAGCAGTTACATATTTGTGATAGATAAGCAGCACCTGCTAGTGGCAACTGGCAGTGTGGTTATTTGAGAAACAGAAATTACTCAGGGCCTGATCCTCTGCTATGGCAGATCTCAGCTTCATGGGCATTTAAACCTGGATAAAGTGACATTCAGTCTGTCAGGAGTGTGCTGCATTCATTTGCTATTTGAAGGTGACTGCTTGAGTTTCTAGGCAAGGAAGAATTGGGGTCACGACAATTTCATAGCTGGCTTCCAAGTTTAGCTTTACATATATATGCTAGCAAGTTGGCATAAATTTGAACTGGCATAATGCAAGAGGCCTGAACTGCATGTCATAAAGAGCATATTAGACAGATTAGCCTACATGCAATTAGCTCCCAAAATTATTCAAGAATTTTACTTTATATAAACATAGTCAAAAGAGCTGACTGTATCTACACTAGCAAGCCTTGTTGAGCGCTAGGAACAGACCTGGAGGGCAAAACAGCAACTGTTGACTACTCAGCACTGATATTATTTGTATTTCTGTGGGTTTTACTCTCATCTGGTCCTGTGGGCTGGCTGTCCTTTGGAATGTGGAGTTCAGAAGGGAAACTCCTAGAGAACAGTCTGCTCTCCAAGCCTGCTGTGGCAGGCTTTGTTTCTGAAGTGAGATCTCGATTGAAATTAAAACACTATAATAGATAAGCAGCTTCTGAATCTACAATTTTACTGAAACAATTACGTGCTTTAATCATATTGTTGTGCTATGACCTACATAAACTATTTATTCTTTTCTATGCAGCCTCCAAGGGGAATTTGAAAGTTGCAGCTAGTTAGTTCAAATGAACCCTGATCTTTAAAGAAAACCTTTGAGTAGATAGTTTTGAATCCTGAAAACAACTCGTTGGAATATCTGCAAATAGGAAAAATCTTAAATCTCAGATTTACCACTGTTCTGTTACTGTTCTAGACAGTCTGTCTGTCTGCTAAACGTGCAGGCTTTTCAGTTTCTGTCTTGAGACTCACACACATCCCCAGGCAGTCCACAGGAAAACAGTTACATGGGGCTCAATTCAGTTTTCTATTCTGAATTAATGTAGTGTGCCTGAGATGCCCTACAGCACATAAGAAGGTCTCGTAGGGCTGGTGGAAGTGTGGGAGACCTGTGCTCTTTTGGAGCAGCAGTAGGAAGCCAAGAGCAATACCGCAGAACACGGCAAATGCTATTAATGCAAATGTGTCAGCAGTAAATTTAATACCCACATTTTATGCTTTGCTGCACCATGTTTATTAGATGTAGAAATTGTTATTTGTGTATCACCCCCAAATTCATACCATTAGCAATGCCAAAAGCAGTGATGCTCCACTGTGAAATGGTAAAACACATGATTGTATCATAAAATAACACCTCATGTTGATGACGGTTCCCCATGCATTTGAATGAGGAGTTAGCAGGGATTTGTCATATTCATGACTATATAAGTGTCCTTTTCCATTCACTATTAGTGGACAGTAGCTGGTTATCTTTTGTGTTGTTTGGGTTTTTTTGTGGTTTGGGTTTTTTTTTTAAGGAAAATTCTTCTCTGTTAGTTTGTTCCACATTTACTAAGTTGTAAGTTTACAATGTCTTACTTCTGCACAGCAGCACAGTTCTAGTGCAAGATTCTGAATCTTATCTACATCTTTGGATGCCTTTTTTTTTACTGGTTGTCAGCAGCTTAGTGTTTTAAGAAAGTATTTATTTAATAATAAATAGATTTTATATTTTATATTTTAATATAATAACATTACAATTCCTTTAAAATTAGACTATGTATGTTCCCTTTCTAAGACATTTGTTTCCTAATTCAACCAATGGACTTCATGATCTTTGAAGTCTATTCCAAACTTAATGTTTCTATGATTGTTTGATAAAATATTGAGCTTTTTAGATATTTTTCAAACATGCTGGATCTTTAAACGTGTTTTCTAAGAGAGGAACATCCATTCATTAGCTTCAGCTGGGCTTTCCCTCAGTCTAGTATTGATTTTAGTCAAGTACTGCTACCCATCAGTAGACCAGTTAGATTTAAGGATTTAAGTGCATTCTTGAACGTTGGAATATGCTTGAAATGGTTCTCTGAAAAGCGATAAACTGCCAAAAACATACCGGATTTCAAGGATTTGATGACAAATAATGGTATTTCCTGTCAAAAGATATATTTGGTACAGAAAGGAGGTGTATTGACTCTTTCCTCAACTGGACAGATCAGAACACATTTAAATTATTTCTTGCAGGAAAGATAATACAATTTTTGTTATGAGTAGCAAATGATAAGCTTAAATTCCTAGTCAATCTTAGTTATTAATGACAGAATCAAATACTGCTGCATGTTTGGAAAGTGTCTGCCTGGCATGTTTCATTTTCTGTGAAGAGCAACTGGAATGAGACACTTATTTGCAGCATACTTCACTTTCAGAGCAAATCCTAATGATGGTGACATTTAAAAAAATATATTTTTGCAATAATACCATTACAAAGCCATTTAGGCTTGATATGAGTAGCAGAGGTTATTGTTTTCAGTAGACATATCAGATTTCTTCTGGAGGAGAAAACTGGAATACATTTGTTAAATGTACCATAAAAGCACAGTTACCCAAGGTTTTTAATTTTCCTTTTTAGCAGTCCAGTTTGATGAATTGTCCTGATTAACTCTGAGGAAATTTATTTTAAAATTAGGTGGGACTCAAAGGGAGAAAAACAGTGACATGCTTGGGAGTCATTATAGACTGAATCATATGAAGAATTAGATGCATCAGCTAGGAAGAGGCACATTTATTTAATTTGTTTTATTTACAGAATTAAAATCAGAATGTACACTTTAATGTAGACCCTTCATGCACTCTGGTCTGCAAATGGCAGGCTACTGGAAGACATTCTCCATGTTGTCATGCATTTTAGCTCCTTAATTTGGCTATTCAGTTTGAACTACAAGTGCTACAGTCTCTGGATTTTCAAACCTATTGACTAATGGAATAGATGGCTTCATCATTGTCCTATGACAAAAAGGCATGCTAGAGGGTATGCCAAATTAACTTCATTTCTTTAATTTATGAGGCATACACTTGCTGCTGGATAACAACTAGTGTGAAATTGGACATGGTTGGCTAACAGTAATGGTATAATTTCTTATTTTTGCTTTATTATATCTGCTAAGTACAAATTTACCTGCAGAGTTTGGCCAAGAGGAAAAATATCAAAAATATTAGCATCCAACAGAAATGGCTTTTTTTTTCTTTAGCAGTTCTTTTTCTTCATTAGTTATTTTTTTTTTTCCTTAAGAGACTTATTTTAAGAAAATATAACTAGTTCTTTTATATGGCTCCAGAGATTATATTTTATAATTATCCTTCAAATATTTATAATCTTCTAATAGCTGTTTTTTTTTTCCTTGCCATCATGACAATAGTTGCTAGATTTAAAAAAAAGAGCAGTTTGATCAAACTTGAACGCTGGCTTGATCCTATTTCTGTTGAAGTCAGGGAGACTTCTTCAGTAAGAAGAAAGTTGGAATTTGCTTCATGATTGTTTCTTTTCTCCTGCCAAATCCTCTTTCACTCATCCAAGACAGCAAAGAGTTCCGCTTTCAGTCACAGTGCTGTAAATCTGGTCTGACTGCATTGACTCAATGGGCTTATTTTTGTAGAGATCAGTATAAGTGAGGGAAGTATTTATCTCAGTTGGATTCATGATTCTTATTAGTGAGGCAATGTACTATATAATTGGTGCTATCAATAAGATTTTCCCAGTATTGATTTCTTTTTCAGTATGGAAACAGATGGAATATATCATAGGGTCTAACTGATATGAAATGTACAGTATCTTGCAAAAAAAAAGTTTTTATTTTGCTGGGGCTTTTAATCTTTTACCCTGAGATTTAAAAATAGCAACAAAATGACATGTATCATTATCCATTGCTCATTTTTTGTTGTTCAACTTTCCTAGAAGTTGCTGACAGAACTGTAAGTGTTTGAAGGGTTGGATCCTAAAGGAGGAAGTTCACAAGGTGTTGCTTATTATTTACAGCACCTGCAAAGTGCTATGGATAGAATATCAGAAAATATGTAATTTCAATGTTAGTCAATTCAAAGTGAATGAAAGAGAAGACTATGAAGGTAGCAACAAAATCTGACAAAAATCACATGCTCATAGCTTCATTGGGAATCAGATTTTAGCTTGAAAAAGTTATAGTTGAGATAAAAAATGTTCTCTAATATAGCTATTAGAAAACACAAAGGAGGAGGTCTTTTCCAGACAGATGGGAGAGGCTTAATATAAAATCTTAGAAGTAGCCTTATATTGTTTAACTTTGTGGAAAAACAGTTTTGTGTGGTTGCTTTGATAATCTGGGAGCTCTTAGGCAATCTCAGTTATTATATTTTAGTGCCAAGATTTCTTTGGCATGGATTTTTATATGGCCTTTGACATATTTATTTTTGCTGCAGTTTTTCCAAACCAGCAGGGACCATGCTTAGATTGTGCTTAGAAATCTGGAATATGTTCAAGCAATAAAAGAGGGAAAAAGATAATTTTGTTCTTATAAGTTCTGATAGACAAAATAGCTAAAGAGTTCATTGATTTATGTGTTTGGTCCCTCCTTTATATTTTGGCAGATTTACATGTATGTATGTATATTTTAACTATCTGTTTTTCACCTGTGTACGTGTTACAAGAATTCATGCAACATAAATTAGTACGTGTCCTGTCTGATATATCATTTGTGAGTCATTTACACCATGTCATTTAGAGATTATTACACATTCAGGAAGTTTAAATTACTCATTTTTACAAAAGGAATACAAAATTAAATTCTGATTCGAGCATACCATTTCAAACCACCTTGGTTCTCATTAGGGTTCTGATAATCTAATGTTAGATTCATTACCATCTAAAATTATTGCAATCTGCTGCCTTTTGTTTTGATTCAATGACCATAATTGTTCCACGTGATGTCAGTAATTACTGAGGCTGCTTTAGGAAGATACGCAAAGACATGGGAAGAAAAGATGATCAAGCCAAGTTTAGATTTGTTATGTGGTTGTACATGTGCGTCAGAAAGTACATTTTAGTAGTGTATCTGTTTACACTTGGTGTTGCATAGGTTCCAGAAAAGGAGGAATTATGCTGCAAGATAAGGAAAACAAATTAAATATAGTCTTGAATCATTCAAGATTGAAAGGAATGACTCCTGGCTGTATGAGGATGAAACTTCTGTTGTATTGAATCATTTTTTACTTTGATTTTTTTAAAGACAATATATGCTCTTTCCTTTGTAAAACCTACTCCTCTTCCATACAAAACAGACTAAAACAAACACTTGTACCTGCTGAAAATGAACTTTACTGACTCAAATTACATTGCAGTTTATAGAATTTGAAACACAGAAATATTTACTCTCAATATATTTACTATAGTAATATGTTCTGCTAAGTTTTTCTTCTTTTTTTGTAAATCAATAAGGCTGTCTTTGCACCCTTTATGAGTGGGTGGAGGAAGGGGAAGGATGAAGCAAACTTCATTTCTACTGTTTGCTTTTACATACCTTATTATGAACATTTAATAATGTAACACTACATCACTATCTGATCCATCTTAAAAAAAGTTATAACTTTGAGGCAGCCTGAATCCACTAAAGGGGCACAATGCTGTGGGTAATGTTGCATCTCAGTTGTCTTTGGCAATGTTAAAAAAAAAGGTGGATATTAGAACTAAGACATGCAGGTGTGATCATGGGTGCTGAATGTGAAGTATTTGAAAGATATTTTTCATCCCATAATTTTATTTCTCTTAAAAATTCCAATCTTGGTTGTCAGAAGCTTTTGAGAATTTTGATAATTTCCTCACCTTGTTAGTTTGTCTGTGTTTTTGTTTTGTTTTTTTTTTTTTTTTCTAGTGCACATTTCTTTTAGAAGCTTATATTCTTTTAGAGACAGATAAGACTTATTTAGAGTAAATCAAAACAGAATCTCTGGCTAGACATACAATAGATTCAGCAGATCTTGTGTGTTTTAGTTTCTGATACATCCAGTTAAATGACTTCTTATGTTCTGTGGTTGGAATTAGAAAGAAGTAGCAGAAACCTGTCAAATGTTAGAGTTCTCAAATATATGTTTATTTATTGGACTACTTAACCTGAAGAATGACTTAGGAAAATCAATTTGAAACCTATGAAAAAAAGCTGTTTGTTTTGGCTTTTGCATGAAGAAATGAAAAAGCATCAAGTTTCATGCCAGTAAACTGTCAATTTGTGGAAGCAGCTGTAAATCAAGTACTGCTTTATTATATTGCTGCAAATTTTGAATAAGCTGGATTACTGCAGTGGGAATTATTTTACATTTATACTACTGAAAATGAGAACATGATGTTTCCTGAAATCACTAGCCAAAGTTTATGACAAAAGACAGAATTTACTATGGAGAAGAAATAAAGAAGAGGGAAAAAAAATCAATGTTAAAATCAAATTTTAAGAGATTACAATAAATAGCCTTGTACTCTTACTTAGTTCTTAGTCTTATTTTGTTAGGTTTAAGAGCTACCATTTATTTTGGATGATTTGAAAGAAGGAGAACAAGAATTGAAGTAGACTAGAGACAAGTATGATGTCTGAACTGTGTTAGAAAAGCAAGCTCCATTTCCAGATTAAAGATGTTTTTTCCAGATTATACAAATAGCAGATTATCGCTGATTACCCGTAAGTATGATGAGAGAGAAGATCCTTGGAAATTGGTCTCAGATCACCTGGAAAATTCAGTAACCAAAGAGATGAAAACAGATTCTCTGGAGGCATTAAAACTTTTTACTCCCACTGTAGAACAAAGACTAATGACAGTCATCCCATCAAAGTTTTCTGTCTGTTTTTATAAGAAAGAGAAAGGAATTAGTGGCTAAGTAAAAAACAGATTACAGAACACCAAAAATTATCTGCATTGAAACAAAGCCTAGAACTTCTCACAGCAAAGCTGCTTAAATGGGAGAGAAGTTCTGCTTTTGCTGACTCTGAGCTCCCAGGGGGACTTGGTCATTAGCATCCCATGTGGGGGTATTTGGCTTTCCAGCTAGGTCAGTTTGGAATCCTGATCTCTTCCTCCTCACCTCAAGCAGCAGCTGCTTAGACTTCTTTAAGATAGCTCTTGGGGAAAAAAAGCCCCACAACACAACAGCAAAACTAAACAAACCCCCAAAATCACGTGAAAAACCCCCATAAAAGCAAACATGTCTCCTGGGCACAAAGTATATCAGCAGCCCTGGTGATTCAGTCTGGACTGTCTGGTGTTGGTCAACAGCAGGCAGAGAGCAGGAGAATAGAAGGACCATAGGTTAGACTAACACGGCAAATCTAGTGCTGTAACTGTAGTGTTATCACAGTGCCAGGAAAAAGTACATTATTAACTTCTTTTGAAAAGAACTCATTCTATTCCAGGGTTGATATATGAATAAGCATAGGTAAATCATTACTTCTGTGCAAGGAATTGAGCCTGGCTAATCAGGAAATGTGTGAAGCTGATGCTGTTTGCCAAATACAGGCTGTTCGTGGAATTGGTTGTTTAATGAGACTAACAGCACAGCTGCATCAGCGTGAGAAAACACAGCATGTTGTGTTTGCTGGTCTAACTAAGAAAAATATGGTCTGATACCACCTGGGGAGGTGTGCAGAAGTCAAAATGAAGACAAAGAGGGGGAAATCACTTTGGTGTTACGTGGCCTAAGTAAAGGTATCAGTCTCTGTTAGCAAAATGCCAGCTAGGTTTGATAATGAATATTCAGTGGAAAGCTATGTCCATTATTCATCTGAAATGCATTTTTAGATACCTGCCGGGTTGCATCAGGACAGAGATTTTTCTATTCTTTTTGTCCCAAATCAGATAGTATTGATATATCTGAAAATATAATTTCTTCATATGTTTATAGTAAGAGATATTCCTTCAAGTTTTGCAACCTTACCACCCTTTTTGATTGAAAGTGCCTGTTTCAATAAAACCAAAACTTCTATATTTTATCACTTTATTTACTCATTGTAGGATTGAGGTGTTTCGAAGCTGAGTCCACATGGATACATATTTTGTTTTATCGTTTGGCTTAAGTAATATATATCTGTGAAATATGTCTCTTTCCTTGAATTACCATTTTCTGACACAAAAAGATATTTTACTAGGGTGTTTTTGACCAGCTACTGTCAGTGTCTTCTGTAGCTATTAAGGATGCATCTCCCAGTCTTACCTTAGGGAAGGACTATTTTCAAGGGTGACTGAAGAGCTTGCTAAAATCAGCTTCATTGGAACTGTGTGGCTACACCAGCTCTGAATATGAAACTGTCACCAACTATGAAAACAGTAATGTTTAAAATACATTTCTCAGATATACTGCCAGTTTGAAGTCTCACTCCAGAAGAAAAATTTTGCAGGTTGTTTCACTGATTAATTTTACTGTTAGGTTTATTTCTGGAAGATTTATTCTGTTAGAAACGAAAACATTTGGAACAATCTTGCTTCTCCAAAATTTTTCATTTCTTGTGTGATCTGATTTTAATACGAAATCAGAATTTTTAAGTTCTATAACAAGAATGTCCTGATATAACAGATT
The DNA here is from genome assembly GCF_026979565.1 of Vidua chalybeata. Lineage (NCBI taxonomy): Eukaryota > Metazoa > Chordata > Aves > Passeriformes > Viduidae > Vidua > Vidua chalybeata. Next base: position 87,200,269 of record NC_071531.1, on the reverse strand, counting down.
AAATGTAAAGGCACTGTGAGACAGCAGTGTTGTTGTAATTTCTTCTTGTGTGAATCCAAGACAGTTTTCCTGATGTTGTTGATTTACAAACATGAAACTCTGAGATTTGATTGATCTTTGCAGAATTTAGGCATCTGGTGATTTGAAGTGAACAAGACAGCATATGGAAGCTGATCTCTGGAAAGCTTTTACAGAATGAGCTTTGATTTCATTTTTCTCCTGACTTGAATCATTAACTGCTTTTGTGAAATATGAGCATTAAGATGTTGTGAACCTTTACAATCAGTAAAGAATGTATTTTTTATATATTGGTCATCCATGTTCAAATAGTACATAATTTCAAAGCATAGGTAAAAAGCTGCATTGGACATCTCTGCATAGTTAAGTTGGCTGTTTATCCATTTATTTCACTGTGTCAGGATTTTTACTCTGGGGGCTTCAAAGCAATTGAAATGCCTTAGTAGTCTGTGATCATTTAACATATTTCAGTTAGGTTATTGTGTGTGAAATACAATGGTGTTTTCAACTGACTGAGGGGCCATCAACCAAAGCAGAAAGGAAAGAAAGAAGTTTAATTCTTCCATCTTTTCACAAGTCACTAATACATCATAATGACTTTTCATAAACAATATCTTATTTTCTTGCCTGTTGAGCAAAGGATGTTATTTGCTTTCACAAACATGTGTGGGAAGAAATTGGGGAAAATGTCTAGTTACACTGTTTAGCAATGACGGACAAATCACAAATGTCATCAGGGACTTGTTTGTGCCAGACTTTCCATTTATTTCCACTGATGCAACATACACTTGTATGTATTGGTAGATATGACCTAGAATGTTTTGTGTGCTGCAATAAAAGGTGAATGTATTTTGATCATTTGAGAAAGGAGGGATTTTCCACTTCTTTGTGATGCTGTGTCCTAGAGTGTGCTGCTCTCAAAAACAGCCTCCCCATTAATTCCAAATGACTTCAGAGGAGGCCTTTTCATTGCTCTAGCTCAAGACCATCCCTTCTGGAGAGCCATGTGTTTTGAAAGTAATTGGAAAATTTGTTTAAACAAAAGCTCTCACACGATCTCGTGAGAAAAATTGTGTCTTAACACAGAAATAGGCAATCATCAGTCTGCTTTTCTGTGTCATTTCTTCTTACTTGAAGCTGGGTAATCATCATCATTTTCTCTCCTTTCCTCGACAGATATAAGAATAGTTTCTTATTTTTAAGAAATCAACTGATCAGTGAATAATGCCATTGATTTAAATCAAAAGACTGTTGCAGTGTGATTAAGGAGTGCTAGATTTTACTGTCTTTTTAAAAAATTATTGTTATTATTGTGGAATATTGTGCAAGAATAGAGTATTTGAGACAATTAGTTTAACTTATTTTAACTTTATAAATAAATCATATGCTCACACTTGAGAAGTCCAATATTCTGTATTCTCAGTACATCAACCAGTGTTTTATTTCATAGAATCCTCAGCCTGATAATGCAATAACATTTAATATTCCTTTAATTGTTCTCTATAGTCTTAATACTTTGTTAAAATTTTATGAAAAATCAAATGCAATTACAAAAATTAAATATTCTGGAGGACACCATGTCTAGCCAAATATTGCAAGTTATATATGAAGACTAGAGAGGGATTCCTTGATTTTGTGTTTGTGTTAATTTGAGTTAACTATGAAACATAAACTGCTAATGTTCAGAGAATAGAGGATTTCCAGTGTAAATGTGTAGGAAAAATCTACATGTTATAGGATATTACAGCACTCTAGCAATATCTGGCATCAGTGCAAAATAATTTGCATGTAACACACAGGTGTGTGTGACTACACCAGTTCTTACTGCTTGTTGAATCCAAGTAGATCCTGACTTGCACAGAAGGAAGAGAGCATTTATGAGAGGCTGTGCTTGTAAATGAAGTACAGGAGTCAATGACAGGCCATGGGAACCCAAATAAATGAAAATGCAGAACATCTACTGAGGACACATGTATTACAGATGCTCAATAAAACATAGCCCACAGTTTTAGCTGAAAAGGCGCAGATTTACAGGTAAAACCTGAAGAAAATAAAGTGGATTCATTTCCACAAAGAGAATGTTTTCTTTTTGGCTCTTCTCTTTTGGGACCATTTTCATGGGAGATTTTAGGCAGGGCTCCCTCCTCAGCTGCACAAGGGAGACAAAGTTGTGGGTCAAGATAAGGACAGGGAGAGATCACTCATTAGTTACTGCCAGGGCCAAAACAGGCTTGACTTGGGGAATTTAGTTTATTACTAATCAAATCAGAGTAGGATAATGATAAGTATAACCAAATCTTAAAACCTTCCCTGCTGCTTCTTCCTGAGCTTAACTAGGAATTGAATCCCTTGAATCTTGAATTCCCTGCCTCTTCCCTTCCTTCTGACTCTTGCAAAGGGCGTAAATATCTGAAGTGAAATTTTGAAAGGCATCTAGATCTTAAAACTGACTTTTGAAATACAGATTTTAGGCTTAAAGGCTTTAATATTCAAAAGAATTGTAGGAGTCAAAATGCTGAAAATGGGGAGGCTCATCAAATGCTCTGCTCTTCAGGGAATTCATATATCCAAATTAGCTACGGGTCAGTATTTGCATTGGTTATGAATTGGCTAGAGTTGATCCTGTGGATGTGTGTACAGACAGCTTTTCATTATCTCCACTCAGCTGCTCAGCCATCCTGGGTAAGCTGGCCATGTTCCAAAAGCAAGGTGGCTGTGTTAGCATCATTCTGTACCTGAGCAAATATTTTCTGCTCCTCGGCAGGATGTTTCAGCTGAGGCAGAGCACTGCCTGGGCAGCCCTGCAATTTCTGGGGCTGGCTGGCTTGTGATCTACCTACCCACAGATAGTCCTGAGAAGCTGTGCAAAACTCCCCTGAGGTATCCAGGGACAGGAATCTGCAAGCTGAGTGGGGAGCTTCGTGAGGCAGCAGTTCTCAGTATGTTTAGACAGATTACTTCTGTTGTCCTTTGCTGTAAAGGCTGGGTCTCCCAATTCCATCCACACTCACACTTCCCCCATCCCACCATGTTCCCTCCAGGCTTTGGTGGCCCCCATGCAGCAATGGGGAGCAGCAACTTGCTTACCTGCTTTCTTCAATTTGTGCTAAAAGAGTCAAGGCAATAGAGACTGACCATGTTTTGGTTTCAAAATATCACCTTCAACTTTAAAAAAAGATTTCCTTTACTACCATATCAAGGAAAAATCAGTTAGGTGCAGTGAAGAAAACAGAAGCTAAACGGATACTTTAATGTGCACAGAAATGTGAATATTCACTACATCTGACTGTTCCTTCTCACACTATGTCCTATTTTTACTTAAGTTAAAGGCATTATGTTTTCATTTGCTTTTCATTTCTTGATGGGTTGTAAAATAAGTACTTTGTGGAAAATGACACCCTTAACCTGAGGCTACTAAACCAGGCCGATGCATTCTTCCCAAATTCATTAGTACAGTGTGTAAGAGACTCCACAAGGAGACTGTCTTTTACTGGTACCTCTCAAATATGCTACTTACAGCAGGTTATGGATGAAAGGTGTCCTAATGATGTGGTGGATTATGCTGAGCACACTAAAAGAAATTCAACCTTTTTAAGAAATATAGAGAAAATATAATTTTTAAGGCCTGGTGCAGTTCTCACTAAAATCAGCTTGATATATTTACACTGACTTCAGTGAGAGGTAGAATGGATCTTTCTTATTATATGTAACTTAAGAACTATTGGACGGGGGAAAGAAGAAATTTTTTCTCTTCATGTTCTGAAAATTTATACTGCAACAGGAGACCAGAACTGATTAATCCCAATATCAAATTCTAATGATAGAGTCTTTTATCAAAGCTGCAAAAGTATTTGATATATGGGGTAATAAAAATCAAAGCAAAGTAAAAATACCAACAGAGGACTCCAATTCTCATCAGCTTCCTTGGTGCGGTGCTGGCAGGAATTTTGAGCAGATTTATATACTTAAGATGAATTAGGGAAGGAGTCAGGTTCTATAAGTCCTAAAGGTGAAAAATTCTGCAAGCTAGCTAGTGCATGGTCTAAGAGATCTTTTAATCACAGGAATTTTAAGATACCTAGGTTGTTGGTGAAATGTCACATCTCCTAATGGTTGCTATATATATCTGTTCTCACAGATCAAAGGGTAATGCTGCTTCTGCTGCTCCTTGCTTACTGTTTTCATTAATAAACATATGCACTTATTTAACTATTTCACTGCTTTTTGCTAAGACCCAACTTCCACAAAGAAACAAGTGAGCCTGAATCTGAGAAAGAAAAGCACTTAGCAAGAAATGTCGCATGAATAATATGACTACTTTCTGCTAGTAGGTCATCTCAGGCAGCTGGGACAGATCTCATTCAAAGGAGAAGCTCTTGTTAGGAGGTGAAGACTACTAGTGGAAGGATTAGGTGAAAGACTAATTCATGCACCCGCACAAATCTTGGGCTGAAGACAGTAGAAACTAATCCAAAAACTGTGGAAAATGGCAACATCTCCACTCCCTTCAGTGTTCTGACCCATTCCTCCGTAATTTTGCTTGGTTGACATTGACAGAAATGAATTAAAAATATCTGTCTTTAACAAACTGACACATAATATTTGTCAGTTATAAAGATTTTCACAGGCATGATATAATTAGAGATTTCATTACGTAAATATATATAGCATTTATTTTAAACCATATGTTTAACAAAAATTAATTGGAAATTAGTCTCTTTCATAGAGAATATGAAATATGGGAAATTTCTCTTATACTTTGATTGATCTGTTGTAATTAAACTGTGGTGGTATAAGTACAAAAATGCATTTTGCTTTGGTTGAAATACAAAACTAATGCAAGCGTGTGGCTTGGAGCATGTTTGTTGCTACCACCACTTTCACGGTCCACAGATCTTGAGCTTGTTGCCCAGAGTGGCTGTGGATGCCCCATCCCTGGAATTCTCTAAGGTTAGGCTGGATGGGGCCTTGAATAAGATTGTCTAGAGCAAGATGTCCCTGCCTGTGGTGGGGAGGGGGTGGAACTTGATGATCTTTACTGCCCCTTTCAGCCTCAGCCATTCTATGATTCTGTGATTCTAAAGAAATGAGCATGTCTCTGAAAATTGTTTCCATTCCTCTACTCCTGACCAAAGAAGACTTTTTTAACACAGATACTGCCAAATTTGTAACTCCTTGTTGTTGGAGTAAGATGGGCAGCTGAATATCTGCACATATCTGGCTTTTAATAAGGTAGCAGAGACATGTATTGTTGAGACATAAAATTCTAGCACACTAATTAAGGTGTGTGCAACCTGAAAATAATCTTAGGGGATGAAATAGATTTTGCAGTAAAATGAAAACCACAAAGTCATAGAATATCTTGAGTTGAAAGGGACCCATAATGGTCCTCAAGTCCTACTCCCTTCACACAGGACTACCTAAAACTAAACCATATGGCCAAGACCTTTGCCCAGATGCTCACTGATTGATAGGTGTTTAGGTAAAATGTTTTCTGGATGCTATCAGGGTACTGCAGGGGCCGGGGCCCCCTGAGTGCCAGGAGCTGTGGGAGTCCGCAGGGTGGAGGGGCAGCACCTGGCAGCCAGGACGTGTTCCAGGCACCCAAACTGGGAATGTGGGGCAGCCAGCACCAGCACTGGCACCTCCCTGGGGTTGAGGATGGGGAAACACTGATACTGGGCTGGAACTTGGGCCCTTGGATGGACCCGTGGCCAGGCAGGGCAGGGCACGGCTGTGAGAACATCCCTGAGGCAGGACTGATGGCCCAAGGGGCTGACATGAAGTGCAGCGCCCTGGGCAGGGCCAGGGGTGTCCTGGGAGACTGGACAGGGACTGTCAGGCCAATGAGGCCTTTGGGACTCACACAGGTTGTGTTTAAGTATATGAAGATATTTATTCATGGAAAAAACATTCAATCTGTTCTCAGTGTATTAATGTTCAAAGGGATTTTGGAATTCTGTTGGAAATACTGGTCAGTTTCTTCTTCTTGTTTTAGCAACTGTCTGGTATTACCCATGCCATGTTCTCTACCTGTCTGCTGTGTTGAGGTCACCCACTCCTCTGCTTGAGAGCATATGTAAGGGGAGCTGACCAAGGAGCACATGGGGTTGAATTCTGACTCTTTGCTGTCTTGTGAAGATAGATGTTCCTTTGAAGGAATCCTTTTCCCATTGTTGTTATTCCACAGGGCTAGATTTATCTTGGACTTATCCAAGCAGCAGTCAGGAGTACCTTCTTAAATGCCATTTCTGTATCTTGAAGCAAGAGAAGATAAGCTGTAAATCGTTGTGACCCTTTTCAGGTGGAATCCGCTGTTGCCTTTTGTTTATCTAGTTGGTTTGGCAGACTAATGTGTTAAGGATAGAGTAATCTCCTTTACCTCTTCCCCGTTTCCCCTTTCACATGTCCTTACAGGTCGCTTCATGCTTTTGATATGTCATGCATACCTATGCTTCTTGTGGAGCAGATTCTATCTAACCCTGATTTGTTTGCTTTTAATCTGCCTCACTTACTCTTTTCATACCAATAAATTATTTTAGAGGTCCAAGTTTACCTTTCAGTTGAAAGGTATTAATGTTTCTCTCATTATGATTTTCTCTCTCTTTTACATTATAGAAAATGAATGTATTCCCACCAAAATTTTGGATTTCTTAAAGGTACAATATTTTTGCTGCCAGTCTGGGTTTGTGAGGTATCTATGACATACAGAAAATGTTACATTTGGTCACTTTGCTCTGAAGACTGTTGCACGTTATGAAACACTACAGGATTTACTATAAATAACAAGAAATTTTTAACAGTCACTTTGCTGCTGTGTGGAATAATATTCTTTTGACAATGCAGTGAGCTGGAAATACAAACTTGTAAGCAAATGCTGAGAGTTACAATTTCACAAGAAGCCAAGCACATCCTGAGTTGTGCTGAGCAAACCTTATCTAGTTTATTCAATTGTATCAGGCATCGACTGAAAAGTTATTTTTCATTTCTGTGGAGATGATATGTATTTCTCTTAGGTTGCTTTTTAAATAAAACATGGGTGTAATGGAAGATGGTATTTTGTTATTTTTGTCTACAGAAAAAATAGCAAATCAGGATTTCATTAGAATATGATTTTTTCTTATTTTCGTGAATCTTTTTCTGCAGCTAGTTCTGCTGGTTGTGGCTCTGACTTACCCCACTCCTCAAGCAGAGCAGGAGTATTGGGGAGGTTTTAATAGCTGTTTTTTTTTTTCTGTCTTAAGGGTCAAAGTCATGCTTTGCCTATCTATTGGTCAGCCAGCCACAGAGCAGCACTAACTTTACAGGCTTACCAAGTCTTCATTTTATTGTGGTTTGGAGCATTTATAATAGAAATCTGTTAGACCAATAGAGAACTCGTATTTCCCTTAATGTACTTAACATACTGGCATTTATGTAGCTTTTAATGCACAGCAGTACATTTACTGCTATGAATTAAGTTTATTCTGATAGGAGGTTGACAGACTGATCACCTTTAACAGGTCTCACAAATCTAATGCATAATCTAACTCCTCACCAATTATGTTTTCATTCTCATTCTCCCTGTCAATACAAGAATATCCCACATTAAACTATTTTTTTTCAATTTGAGCCTTTTACTTTTTGTTCATTTCATAGACTGAGGTTGGAAGGAACCTCTGGTGGTCATCTGGTTCAACCCTCGGCTCAAGCAGAGTCACGTAGAATCAGTTTCCCAGGAGCACATCCATGTGGCTTTTGAGTGTCTTCAAGGATGGAAACTCCACAATCTCTGTAGGTAGCCTGTAGCAGGGCTTGGTCACCCTATACAAAAAGAAGTGTTCTCTGATATTCAGAGGGAGCCTCCTTTGGGTAGTTTATGTGGCCACTGGTCCTCAGCACCACTGGAGAGAATCTTGCTCTGTCATTCCTGATCCCTTCAGATACTTATGTACATGGATAAGATCATCGTGAGCCTTCTCATCTCCAGGTTAAACAGAATCCCAGCTCTCTCAGCCTTTCTTCATAGGGAACATGTCCCAGGTTCCTATCATCTTTGTTGACCTTTCCTGGATGCTCTCCAGCATGTCCATGCGTCTCCTGTACTGTGAATCCCAGACCTGGACATGGTACTCCAGGTGTGGCCTCACCAGTTCTGAGCAGAAGGGAAGGATTACTTCCCTCCACCAGCTGCAACACTCCTCCTAATGGAGCCCAGAGTACTTCTAGAGCCTTTGATGCAAGCACTAACTCATTGCACGATCATGTTCAGTTTGGTGCCCACCAGGATCACCAGGGCCTTTCCTGCAAAGCTTTTTCCAGGATTTGTAGAAGAGTTTGACCTCTTTACATTGGCACTAAGTATTTTTTTCATAGACCCACCCTCAGATTTTTCTTCTTTGGGGTAAACCATCAAATGTTTTCAAATTTTTTTTGTAGGTTATATTTTTTAGACCTTTCATTGCCTTCATTGCTTTTCACCAGACTCTCCAATTGATCCACCTCTTTGTTATACTTTAAAAGGAACAGATTTGCCCTTCTGGGGTCTGAAAATTGGTAATCACAGCATAAGGATATTTCCTGTGTTTTGCAAGCTGTTATTTTTGTTTACATAGTCCTATATAGTGTTTTCTTTCTAAATGACAGCATGACATGTTGGCTTACATTCATTTGTTCCACTCTGTGCACTCTGGGCCATCTTCTTAGGAACAGTTAGCCTGCCTGTACTTTTTGCATTTGATTATTTCTATCTAAGTATATTTATTGCCCTTGTTTTCAATTCCAGCTTTAGCCCATTTTTCCAATTTAAGAGATTTTTTTTTTTAATTCCAGTGTTGTCTGTCATACTTTCAGCCCTTCTAGATGTGTCATGGAAACATAGCAAGAAAGTAATTACATTTCTTTCTGCAAGTGTACTGTTGCCTTGTCCAGTGTTCACAAAATCCCCATAGCTTCTAACTGCTCAAATGTTATGAAATACCTTGCTGTTAATGTTCCCGAGACGCTGCCATGTATCCTATAGGACATTCAGAGAAGTTCAGTTGTTTTAAAATTTAGGTTAGCAGTTGGACTGCCTTTCTGAAAGTCACCCTATACTCTTTGTACCTGGAAGTGGTGATGGTGATGGTGTTCAGGTTCAAGCTGATTTTGTGCCAGTCTTTCCATCCTCTAAATAACTATGAGCCTGATAAGGAAGCAGCTTTGTTTCCTCTTACTGAATTTGTCCATTATATGAAATCAAGCAGGGATGTGCAACTGTGTGTGAAAGGGTGGCCTAGCACTGTAAGTTTCTAACCTAATCCCAATAAATAAAACTAATTAAAAGAATACTATAATCACAGTTTGGGAGGCTTTATGCACTGATCAAAATCAAAGGAGCAGCTCCTTTGATTGAAATTGAAATTTGTGGATTGCAGAGGCTGCAGACAAGGTCTGGCCAATTAGAAAGAAAATCCTTTTTAACCCCGCAGTTATTTCTCAGGGATACCATCCCGCATTTCCTGAATCTTTTTTGAGATGCTGTGTACACTTTCTCTCAGTCACTGTTCCAAAACACACATCTTTGTACAGTGTAGTACCCTCTCTCAGTGCAACCGGTGAAGCTTTCCCCTGTGCTTTTCCTTGAAGATTAGGCAGTGGATTTGGCATTTGATTCATAGGTTTTTTGGTCCTAGGGTGGCTTGCATCCAGAGTATGCAGAGGGTGTGCAGAGGGTTGGATATTGTGTACCTAATGAAGTAGCTGGTGGTGCACTGCTCAGTAGGAGACTCCCCATGTTCTCGAAAAGCAGCTTTAGAATCTGTCAGAATTTCCAAGCTGGGTCTCTGGGGAGAGAGGCTGAAAGAGTTCCTTAGAATCAGGAAGTGTTTGCTCCCTTTCTTTGCAGTGGGTTTGCAGTGGAAGTAAAATTTAGTGATAGGTTTTTTGTTTTTCATCCTGGAGCTACTTAGGCTGCACTGTCATTTCACTGCAACATAAGACTGTAAAATATGATATATAATTGCTCTTTTCAAAATGTTCTCTTGCACCACTGTAAATCAGGAGAATGTACTCTGAAAATGCTAGAATTATTCTCATTTTATTCAGTAAGAATATAATTAAAAAGAGAGGAAGGCAATAAAATGTAGCAGTAGTGAAATATAACTGATGACAGAAATGATTCTATCTTTTCCTACTTACAAGAAAGATGGATGATGCCACCCTGATTGCCTGTAGGCTTATGGTCCAGGTATAAAGCTGTCCAGCTTTGGGGAAGTGCCCGGAAGTGTGACTTACTATGGCAAGTTTCAGGCAGACCTGATATCCTATAACATCAGCTATATTTTAAGATAAAAAGAATATAAAAAGCATGAGAAATCAAAGAAAAGAGATGGAGGTCATCCTGGATCACAGCTGCAGACTGAAGTCTGCTAGAAAGTGTCTGATTCATCACTGAAACTTCTTGGAAAGGAAAGGGCTTTGCAAAAGCTGATAAAAGTGATGCAGTCTTAACTCTTCTCTACTGTTGTTCTTTACAAGATCTGAGTGTTTCTCCCCAGGAAAGCTGGGGCAGTTTTTTTTCTGCTGTCCTTTTCCCTGATTTGGCAACTTGAAGAGACTGGCAGGCCATTTTCTAAAACACCCATCAGTCATCAAGAGAGAGAAGGACGACAGAATCACTAATGTAACATGAAAGAAGTGATAGGAAATGTCAACATCAACAATTCCTGTTAAGGAGAAAACGTGATAATTTAGGGGATAAAGCTGAAATATCACTGAACCTTTGATAGTTTTAGGAAGCTAATCAGTTGTGTAGGGAGAATATCTTTGCAAAAGTTTCTCAAAACGCTCTGGAAACACTCAACCTTGTTGAAGCAGGGGGCAGCTCACTTGATTATTATTAGTTAGGCATTTTACAGGATGGTCTGTCTTTATTGCTTTTTACATATAAGTCTCAAAGTTTATAGGGTGGTCAGTAGCATTGTTCCTGCTGTGCTGAAAGGCCAAATAAGAAGTCAGGATTGATAATTTGCCTGAGGTTACCCAGAAGCAAAGCAGAGGACTCAGAGTGCCTGTTTAGTACATTATTTACACAGTCAGTGTTTCCTGAGAAAAGTCCAGCTGGGGAAGGTTGGCACAATATATTAACACAGACAGCGATCACATCAAAGAGTTTAACACCTCAAATTGACAGAGGCGAAGTGGGAGCACAGGGGGATGCATTGATTTTCTTCTAGTCTCACAGCAGGTTAACAGGAGAAACACACCTCCAAGCCAGGTGCCTTGCCTTGCTGACAAGCAGCTCAGGCCAGGCTGGCTCAGCCAGGGTCTGTGGTCACACTCTCCTGAGCTGAGCTGAAAAGACCCTGTTTTCACCTGGAGATGGAAGAGGCAAGTGATAATATGAGATACTTTTATTTTGCACTCGAGTGAAATTCTACAAACAGAAAACTCTCCAGCACAGGGGAACAAAATAGGGAGAGAATTAAGAAATGCTGTACCATGTATTTCATGTTTGGCAACTTGTACTTCGGAGTTAAAACAATTTTGCGTGTGCCCTTTTGAAAGCATGGGGCTGCATGCATGAAGAAAGCATCCTATTTCCCAGGGAGCCATGTTTCAAAAGTAGAAAAAGAACACTTAGCCATGGAGCATTAAATCAGCTCATGTAGTTAGCTGACTAGCTTTCTCACAGAGATGAATGTCCCAGAGTGAAGCTGAGGAAGCAAGGCTTAGGAATGTAAATATTAGTAGGTGTGCAGGAACATAAATTAGAAAATTTGACAGTTTTAATGACTTGCATTTATTTTCACTTGCTGAGTTCCCTGGCTGACATCAGAAGCTGAATGTTAGGTTGCTAGCAGAGAAGGCACAGGGCAATAGGGACAGGATAGGCTCAATTCCCTTGTTGCCATAGAGTCTGCAATGATGGTGTATTACCTGATGTAAAAAAAGAACTGATAGAAAGAGGAGCTTCCTAAAATCTCCTCCATACATGGGAGTACCATGTAGGATTACCTGTCACCTCAGCAGGAGCTTTCAGACCACTGGACACTTAAATCATTATTACAGACACCTCTGGATTCCCTGATGGAGGTTTTTCCATTTTGCTTGGTAGGATTATGGATGGAAGGAGGATTAAATGACAAGTGAATCATGTGACAGCAAGCTAATACCTACATGATGAAAAAATGGTGACTGGAGGAGGCCTTTTCATTTCAAGATATTATGTGGAATAGAAAACACAGATACAAGGCATTATGGTGCTTAATGCTGCTTAGGTGCACAAGGTTTGTGTGTTGTGCCTGTATTGAGCATGAGATCCTCAGGGTAAGGTCTGTGGGTATTTTAGATCACCTAGGACAGTATTGCCCTGGTCTTTGTGCACTCCTGGAATAGAAACATTAATGGGGTTGTTTTTCATGACAGAGGCTACGGCAAGCTGTATTTACAAAGAGATACCGCTTTGTCTGATTTAGTTTAGTTTTCAATGTCAATTTCAGTCCAGTAGTTTTGTGCCTGACTGCCGTCATGGAGCAAGAGGTAACAATGCACGGCCGCAGTGATACCAACCCCTGGACAGCGCTCAAAACATCCAGCCATCTAACAGGCAAATGCAAAAGCCCTAAACCAGAGTCATGAAGCACCTGATGCTCCTTCCCTTCTGTAGCTTCTGCTGTCCCACAGACACAAATTGGATGAAGCTCTATTACTAAGAAATCTGCAGATTCTGAGTGTCAGCCTTCAACTCTGCTGCGCGTATGAGAAGGAAAACAGGAAACAGGACTAGTATATTTCCATGCCTTTTGTTATTTTATAGAGCAGTTTTTTACACCTATTTTTATTTGATTCCTCTATAAAATTGTCACAATTGACTTGTATTAGATATTTTGCTGAAAAAGAACAGAAGGCACTTCATTTCACTAACCTGCTTTCAGACAGTTGCAATTTCTCTTCACTTTTTTGCTTTTTGTAATTTACAGCTAAGTAACAGAGAAAGAACAACTCTAAAATTTGCTTGTAAGTCCAGGTAGATTCCAGGAGCATTATTTAGACGTCACTCTGAGAATACATATTATTGCTTTCTTATTTAATTGGGTACAAATAAAATCCAACATCTGATTTGGGAATACTTTTGTGTCAGTTTAGGTTATTTCCTGACTCAATTTGGTGAGCAGACTGTGAGTCTCATTACTTGAGTAGGTAAGTGCAAGAGGCTTCTGTATAAAAGGCTACAGTTAATTGTTTTAGCTGAAAAGATGGAGAAAGTAGAATGAGGATCCACATCTATAAGCTGATTTTTCCTCCCTTGTCTGAACTATTTTTTTTTGTTTGTTTGTTTTACAGGTGATGGAAATTAAAGGACAAATGATTCATGTGCCAGAATCAAACTCGATATTGTTCCTGGGTTCCCCCTGTGTGGACAAGTTGGATGAGCTGATGGGCCGAGGCCTCCATCTTTCGGACATACCTATCCATGATGCTACTCGTGATGTCATACTGGTTGGGGAGCAAGCAAAGGCACAGGATGGCTTGAAAAAACGAATGGATAAGCTGAAGGCAACGCTAGAATGTACACACCAAGCCCTGGAAGAGGAGAAAAAGAAGACAGTAGATCTCCTTATTTCTATTTTCCCTGAAGAGGTTGCTCAGCAGTTGTGGCAGGGGCAGCAGGTTCAGGCCAGGAAGTTTGATGATGTCACCATGCTCTTCTCGGACATTGTTGGTTTCACTGCCATCTGTGCTCAGTGCACGCCCATGCAGGTCATCAGCATGCTCAACGAGCTCTACACACGCTTCGACCACCAGTGTGGATTCCTTGACATCTACAAGGTAACAGCTCAAGTCCTAACCTAGCAAAAGATTACTGAAATGAAGGCAGAAAAAGTCCCCGTAGCTTTCTTCCTAAATTGCAGACCTTCCTCATAAAAATATGAAGGCAATATTTTTATGTGTAAGAAAACCCAGATCTGAAATATGACCATTGAAACTCAAATGCTTCAATATGAAACTGTCATCATGGTACTCCCATGGGAATATAGGCCTCATATTCCCACTTACTTATAGAAATACACATCTTCTATATTATAGCCTGGTTTCCTTTAGATGAGACATCAGCCACAGCATTCTAACAATGAAGAAGTGCACAGTGGTGAATCTTAACCCAGGCTGCAGCTCCTGGGAGGTACTCACTTTCAACTTGAATGGTTTAGGGTCTAGGCATTTATCTTTCCCTTGAAAGAACTAAAATTTTCCGTAAGGAGCAGAGCATTCACTAAAAAAATTTATTATAAGGAACTTCGACTTCCACTGAAAAACAGGAAGAGGTCAGCAGATGTCTATGCATAGTAAATGTAATGAATGGGACATGGTGCTGGTGTGCCATGCTCCAAAGGAAATGTTACATGTGTTGGTCCTATTAGAGAACTCATCTTCATTTCTCTTAAATGGATTTGGTGTCCAGTATGTATTTGAGAGAAAAAAAGGGGGATGTAGAATTTAATAAATGCACTGAAGATATTAGCAGTGTAATTATCCTGTGAAACCTACACACTGTTTTGTATATGGAATGCCTTTAATTTTGTGATAGAAGACATAGAGGAAGTCTCTTTTGTATGTTAATGCACAGGAGAAAAGAGATGTGGTTGCAAAATTATATATTGACTTTATTACATAAATAAGGTTTGCAAACTAACAGTTTTCAAAGTATTTAATATAGTATTTGTTGATAAACTGTAGAGAAAAAAGTCTTAAAAATGTCCTGCTCCTTTCACTTCTAGCCTTTAATGCACTTTAAAAGGAAATGAAAGATAATTACTATCCACCTAAATAATTATCATGGCTGAAAAGCTACAGCATATACCTCAGGTAGAACTGAAAATGGTATAGCTAAAGGTTGGTAGGGCAGTTTACCAAAGTAAACAAGTACACTTGTTATGCCAATAAAGAAGTTTTGAGCTCCTGGTTTAGGGATTTGTTTTGCTAATGCTCAGAAGCCAAAGGCCATCTTGGGACATGAATGCAGTGGAAGGTACCAGCCCTAATTTGAAAACTGTTGTGGTGGTGCTGTCGGAAAAGATGGTGAGTGTGATCTCAGTTTGTATTAATCTGATGTGGCTGCACTGGATTATGACCCAGCTTCAAGAACAGGACTTGAGGAACTTCTAACCCAGAGTCAGGAGGATACCTAGTGACCCTGCTTCACATGCTGTGTGTTCACATGGGTGTACTCACTGTGTTCCCAGGTGATTAATTTCAGCTGTTTTGAAGCATTCAAAATATCTTTTGTTGAAAATTATGGTTGCATGGGAATAAGATATAAAGTATGCAAAACTCTATAATCTGATTGTAAAGAAGGTTGGTTGAGTCCTGTGAGAACACTAAGAACATAATTCCTACTTATGCATAGGAACGATCACCACCACTACAATTATGATTTTATAAGTTATTGTCAGGTAGTGAATTTTAGATACTTAGTCACCACTATTTGTACCCAGCCCACCTCAAAGATATACTTGTGTAATTAGGCTACAGAAATTTATCATGTGACCTAAATACATAAATTTTTTAAATTTGCTTGTTTTTAAGCAGCATGGTAAGTATAACTTGCAAAGATTATTTGGTGGATGCATCTGAATACCAAATTCACCATTTTGTAAACAGAAAATTAAGTAAAATACAATAAATAAATTCCATGCTTTAAATTTTTTACCCAGCTTTACTCTTACAGAATTTTGTGTTCTGAACCCCACTGCTTCTAATCTGGCAATGAACATAATATTTTCATTTGTCTCATGCTACATCCAGGGATGTTCATAGAGAAATATGGCACAGAAAGATCAAAGATCCTCACATTTAATGAATCAGACGTAGAGGGCAAGCATAATAAGCTCTTGGATACAGACTGAAAATACTTGGAGAGAGCTGAAGGGTGATGAGTTAGATTTTGAAATTTCTTGGAAGTTAAAGTAAGTAGCTATAACTGATGAGGTAGGGAAAGCTTATCCAGTGGATGGAGGCACAGATAAGAATGACACAGACAGATGATGGGCTCAGAAGATGAATTTCACAGCAGCATTTTGAATGGATAACAACAATGACAGATTACATTTGTCCAGGCTGAGGGAGAACATCGCCGTAATTGAGATGCACGGTGGTATGAGCCTGGGTGACAGTTCTACCAATCTAGAAGAATCTGTGGTTTTGAGAGTGAAACCTGGGAAAGAATCTGCTGACATATAGCCTTGGTGAAAAGGTTAGGAAGGACATGCTCATGATAATCACAGAACAAGGAGGTGAAAGAACTGAGACCTGGTGATGCATTTGGAAACTGGGGCCGCTGACTATCAGAGCTAATTATATTTGGCTTGGAGTTGAGGAGTGGGAGAAAAAGTCAAGCAGGGAGTGCATTTCAGGTCAGTGTAGCTGCAGATGCTTGGCAAGCTGGTGTTTGGGGACATGCAAGTAGAAGCATGGACTCCAGGAGCAGAAGACATGGGAGAGATATCTCAGTACATTTTGAAAACTGTGACTTTGGGTAAAATATGGACTTTTTGGCCTGACTGTTTTGACCTGTTTTTCTCTGCCTCTGAGTTCCTGTTGTTTATCAGACAAGTACTGGGAAATGATGCTTCAGTTAAGCCATCTCTTTATCAAATACGCTATTTAGATATGCTGCAGCCATGTCTTCTGGCATTTAAACTTAACTCTGCAGCCTGATATCTTCCCTGCTTAAGATTCCCACAGCTTCTGTTTCTCCTTCATGTAATATGTATTTGACATTGGCTCATTTACAATATTTGTTTCTTGTTGAGTCCTTCTGCCTTTGTAGGCCTGGTTTCTCAGCTCCTTTCCCTCAGTTTCCTTTCTGAAATATTTCCCTCTTGCACCCTTTAGCTGTGTAAAGGCAGCATTTATTGTGCATGTTTTTTTTGGCTGCATGGCTGACTAGTGTCGAGCTAAACAGAGCAAAACCAGGCCTGATCCTGTAGGTGTTAGTTTCTTTGTCCTTTCTCTAAACAGGGCAGAATTTGTCCTTGAAAGCATTGCAGATTTTCTCTGACACTATACTTCACCTTCTCTGAAGTCCTAAGTCCCACTTTACTTGTCTAAGCAGAGATTCCTAAATGTTTTTTGAAAATGAACTGTGGTCAGCTGCCAGAATTTCTTTGCTATGCATCTTCATCGGAAACATTTAAATTGAAATTTTATTGATTATTTATATAAGACAATATAATTACATACATTCATTTTACAGTCAGAATCCACAACTTCATTGTATGGATTCTTGCTTTCTTTTTGGGTTTGTTATTTGGCTAAACTGGCACTCTCTCTGAGCGGTACCACACGTAGTTTCCTTGGGCTTTTATTCCTGGCAATGTGATACACTTAGTATGTTAGATTTTTATTTTCTGATTTTATATGCTTAACACTGTACACAGCTGTAATGTTTGCTCATTGTAAAGACCCAAGACTAAAAAATGATGGGAAATCTGGACTTTCCTGCAATCATTCAAGACTGATACTCAACAGTTTTGAAAAATGTTTATATTTAGGTTGTGATAAAATGCTTTTAGGAACATAATTTTAAACTCCCATTTTCTAAGAATATCACTTTACATTTCTGTACTGGTAGTTCAAGTTGCAGAAATCTGTACTCATTTTACAGAAAATACCAGTACATTCTCAGTGCCATGACTGTCCCCTCTTGAGAACTAATACATCTTGTACTCAAATACAAGTATTTGGACATACTTATACTCGAATAAATGTTCTCAACCTTACTATCAGTGCTATAATGACTAAAGAATACTTCAATAAGCAGGGTCATGAGCTTCAGATTATTCTGAAGTTTTCCAGGCTTTATGTTTCATAAGTTAAAAAACATAGTCTCCAAGTTTTCATGTAAAATCTGTGGCCACTATTTTTGCCATCTTTCCAGTTTTGACGTTTTAAGTTCTGTGCAAATACATGCCAATTTTGAGAAGTTTTGAAATTCTAAACTTCAGCTTAGGCATTTGCAAAATGCAGGAAATGCAATTAAGATATATAAAATGATAGTGATACTCTTACATGGGCAATACAGAACACATAAAATATTACAAGATACCTTTTTTTAAAAATGGAATGGTGCAGTTCTGAGGATTACCAGTGCACTAGGTGTTGCTTCTTCCCGATAGCTTAGCGTCAGTGGGTTTTGAATGTGTAATAGATGAAAATGGGCAATAGAAAAAAAATTCCATAGCCCAGAAGCTCGCTCTCTCTGCAGTGCCACCCAGCCTGGTAGAGCTGCCTTCAGCACACAGTTCTGTTTGGGTCCCACCACAGAGGGTTCCTGAACCTTCTTTCTCCTGTCTTTGAGCTGGCTATTGACACTTTCTCCTCCTTGAAGTCTTTGCCTATACCTGGACTTGCTGGAACATTTGCATGTCTCACTCCAGTGTGAAGTTAGAGCAAAGCCAGGGCAGCTATACACAAAATGTTCCACAGATTTTCCCTGCAGATCTGATGTAACACCACCCAAGAACTCAAGAATATTTTAAGACTTCCCATTACTTTAAGCATGTATTTTTCTCCAGCCTTGTGGACAATTTACACTGTCTTCAGGGAGATCTGCAAATGAAGCAAACAGACAGTCAGGCTCCAGAAGAGTTATTCTTTGCTTTATAAACATACAACCCTGCACAAAGCACTAAAACATGTGTGCATGTTCTCCTGCAATACATCACCCAAGAATTCTCTAAAAAGCCTAGGACTTCTGTTTCTGTATATAACTACTTCTCTTTTCTGTGTATAACTACTTCTCTACTTCTTCAGTAATACCATACTTGTATGTAATGCCTTTTTTTTTTTTTTTTTTTTTTTGGTCTCTTCTTTCACTTTTCTCTCATGTGGAACACACACATTTGTTTGTAACTGCCCTGGTCCATTTCTCTCAGGTTGTATGGGAGCTTTAGAGTCTGTGTCCAGCTTACAGGTCCTTGGGAGCACTTTTCAAGTCCTCAGTTTGTATGTGAAGCCTGGCTATAAGCTTTAACTTGAATAGGACCACGAAGGGTGTCCTCCCTGCTCCAAACTGAGGAGCAAGCCCACATACTGTGGCCAGACAAGAACCACAGCTAAGGGCATTCCCTCTTGCAGCACACAGGTCTCCCTGATGCTATGTCCTTTGTTTTATTCTATCCAGTTCTTCCACCTTCTAAATTTTAGTACCTCTGAGGGACTGGAGAAAACTCATTTCACTTTCCATCTGCTTTGGCTCTTTTCATTTTTAAGCAGTCTGGCTGGACTTCCATGTACCAAGATGCAACATTTTCATTCATGCAAATAGCATTCATAACTGTACCTTAATGTATTAAATTATTTAAATGAACATGGAGGATACTTAAGTAAGCTAATAGAAACTAGATGACATAGGAATTTCAGGACACATAAATTAAAGCTTGTATAACCTTGAGAAATATATTCTGGTTCACTAGGAGTTTAAATACTGGGGATACCTAAGACAAATTAAGACCACACTTAGATCGGGAGAAGGACAGTCACATTAAACTGAAATGTGTGTCTTGGATCATACATTATTATTCTAATATTTTCTTATTTTTTTAAACAGTTCTGCACTTTGATACTGCAATAAGGCAGAATGCAGCCAGGAAGTTTTCTGTTCATCAGAGAAAATTGTTCTGATTTTTGTAGTTTCATATTTGCCTACAGAAGATAGAAATCATTTATATGCTATGAATTTTGTGTTCTGTGGCTGTTGTGTGGAAACCTAATGCTGATGTCATGTAGACTGCAAGTCTTCTGACATGACTCTTTTAACTAATGAAAAAAAACCCCTCTTTTAAGATACTAGGTAGTAATTCTACATGGCAAATATTGTTTGTCTTTTTTCTTCTGTAAAGGAAGTAGCACTCTGAATTACAGTGTAGATAAAAGTGTTTCTCCATATATTGCATACTGAAAGATCTGTGCTGAAGACTGCTAAGGTGCTTTAGAAAGAGTTCAAACACAGCTCTTCCTGCAAAATGCTCCTGAACTTGCCAGTATGTAACATCATTAAATTTGCTAAAAATAAAATGCCCTCAGGCCTGGTAAGAGCAATTGCTTCTTAATTAGGCTCCTGGGAAAGGAGCATGGTTTTATAGGAAGTCACTTCTTTTGAAAAATGAGCTTTACAAGAACAGAGTTCTGAACTTCATAGGTGGGCACCTGTAATCCCTCCCTTCTCACATGGGAGGATTTCCTGAAGTATTTCCAAAAGCAGAATGTCATGTCATAAAAGTGTTGCAAAGTTACCTTGAAACTTGGGCACAAGATTTCACTGCCTAGGAATTGATTTTGAAAATATTAGAGACAGAAGCTAAGAGAGTGAAACAGTAACTAAAAACTGAAGGACATTTTTTGAAAACAATTGCCTTCTCAGATCCTATCTTGAAAACTTTATAATCCTTTCCAAAGTGCAAAGTTTTTATAATATACCAGAGATTTGGAAATCTATAAAGAGTGCTTTAATGCTGACTAATATTGTTAAGCTTCAACAGTGTTGCAAAATTCAACTGTTTCAAAGCTTTGCTGACAAATCTTTGCTGTAGAAAAAAACTTAGAGAAAACTTTAAAATGTAAACAGAATTAGACCTTAATTTGTATTCAGAAACAGCAAAAACCCAAACAGGTTTTGTTTAATTTGAAAAAGGATGGTATTCACTCTTTGCAATGTCGACAGAAATGTGGATCTAGACCTACCTCAGGATCAAGAATACCTATTCCAAGCTCAGAGGCTTTTCTGAATTGCACTTACACTACCTCCAGAGAAAGAGCACACACACTTAATTTCTCAGGGAAATAACCTTATCTGGTTTCCCTCTGGCATGTTTATTTGTTATTTCTTTCCTTAGAATCTGTGTTTTAGATTAAATGACTTGTTCAAGTCTTTGTACCATAAGCTGCCCAAAATACTTCACATCTGCTCTCCCTCTGCTTAGTGATTAATAACATCCCCTGACCTGCATGCCAAAATATGCATGGCAAGATCCAGGACTTTTTGAGCTAAGCAGGATCTTGCTGTTGTGCTGACAAATGGTATCGTAGCACTAGCAGTCAGCGCTGTGCTCTGTGGGAGCAGGAACATGCCCACTGTGGTGCACTTTCAAAGGCACAGAGCTCCCCTAGAGTCTTCTGAGAGTTTCATGAACTAAGCCAGTAGCCCACATAAACCTCTTTTTCAGGCAATGCCCAGAAAAGCATGCTGATGACAACATGGGAGGGGTCTTGCATATCAAATCACAATCTGGGCATGGATGCAGGCAATTAAGCAAAGATACACACATTTGCATCCTGCTGTACTAAATGGAAAAAAACGAGGTTTGCAGAATTCAGGATGGAATACGTCATGCCTTGAAAATTCATTTTTGTCTTCAGTTATTATAGAAAGATTACACATGAGTAGACTCAATTGAAGCTTCATTTTTGTGTGACTGATGCTTGATAATGTGAGTTCCATCGTGAATGAGAACGTTGTAAGGTTATGACTGATCTGCAGAGATACTGTGGGAACGATTTGGGTAGAAGGAAATATGGCAGATGTCAGTGAGATCTTGAGGGAGAATATGGATATCAAATAAATTGTTCCTGTGATTAATGCTGAGATTGCTGACTTAAAACTAAAATGGAGAGAATCTCCATTTTCTTCTTTGTCCCATACCAGTTAAAACCTGTCCTGTTTGCTGCTGGACTAGAAGTCATGGACAGGAACAACAAAACCCAAATGATAAATATGAAGCACCATGTTGCTATATACCACAGCCTTTTCCTTATTCTCCTGCTGTACAACTTAGGATAAAAAACAGATGAAAGAAAAGCCTTTGGGAGATACTAATAACTTCAAAGGTTTCCTTTATAGTTAGACTTGCAAGAATTTCATTTCAAGGCTGAATTTCACTGTATTCCTTTAGAGGGAAGACATTTCAGCTTTCATAAAAGAAATATATAGTTTTGAGGTACTGTGTAGTTCAGTCTTGCAGATGGAATGAAATATGGATAAACAGGATAATGAATATTTTGTGAAAGCATAGGTCTTTACTGTAGGCCCTGATAATTTCTGGTGCAATGTCCATTCATATCCTGTATTTTGGCCTCATGATGGAATGAAACTTAAAAAACCATCTCCTTCAATATTTATATGCTCCCATGGAAATGCAGCCTGGGTGTACAGGAAGCTAATATATGCTCCAGTAAGTCTAGGCTGAGGAGTATGTATAGAACTTACTCTGACTTTGCTTGTTAAGAAACGAAATCCAAGTCTTCAGATCAAAATAATATGCTAGAAGGCATTGATTTTGTTTATTTTTAAGGTCATCATAAGAATCACTTAAGGTTCATACCTCCAATAAACGCTGTTCTGGATTAATCTTGAAGACTGGAAAGAAAACTGATCTATGGAGTGTAGAAAGTTTTTCCACTGGTTGATCTGACAGTCTAGAGATCAACTTTCCTAAAGGACTATTTGGTTTAGCAGAACGTGTCATGTCCGTCTTTTAAAATTGACCTGCCTCTGTGACCTTCCATGTTCAATCTGCCCTACTGCCTCTTCACATAGTCTTGTTAATACTTTCTTTTCCTACAGTTCTGAGGTGAAAATATGCTACTTTTAGCATAGAGTTAATAATTAAGACTTATCCTCACAGTCAGCAGAGGGAAGTTTGATTTTATAGGGTAAGTGTGAATTTTTTTGTGTGTCAGACTTTTTTTTCTGAAGGAGGTTCTTAGCACAGCTCAGATAACTGCAAGAGTTCCCATTCTGTTCATTGATTATGAAGAGAATTGGGAGAGAATAGCTCATATTAAATTGCTGTATTAGACACATCTCTGGTTAGGTGAACTGAATCTCACCTGTGTAGATTATAGCTGCTACGTTTTAGCAGCTTGCAGTCTGTAAGATGCAGCTGCAGCTGAAATATTGCTTCTTCCCTGCTAGTGTCATCTACTTTTCATGTGTTTTATACTTATTTAATAATGTTATAGTTTGATGCCATATTATGGTTAATGTACAGAGTGTATTTTAACTGGGCTAAAGGAATTTTTACTTAATTTTAATTTCTCTCATACAATCAGCATCCACTCAAGTTATTTCTTCCTACCTTCTTTGATTTTTGTTATAGTGCCACTGGAGTAACTCCCATCACCACTGAGCACAGATATTCTTTTGTCTCTCAATAGGGTCCCTTAGAACACTTTAGTGATTAATTCAAAGCTTGAATTTCTATAAATTATACAAATGAATATGATGATTGTTGTCAAAACACCTCATCATTGCTCTATCCCATTGAAACAATTAGTAACATAATTAATAGCTATATTTGAGAACAGGGCATACCATATAGTTAAAGCTTGGATTACCTCGGAATTTGCCAAAATAGTGTGTTATAATGGTCTGTACTTGATAGTACTGAATGTGGCTGCTTGAAGAAGTAAAAGATGCCTTGTGATCTACTAATGAAATGTCAGGCACATAGAGCAAACATCTTTCTAGCATTTTCATTTTGAGATTTACCCCCTAAAATAAAAAGATTATGCTCCTTATCCTCATATTTGCGGAAGCATCTGTGAAAATCTTCACTGTCTGCAGATGCTTGATTGCTTTAAAAAGCTTCTTTTTATCTGAGTAAGACCTTGTTGTCAGTAAGTTTCACAGGTTTTCCTGGCTCGTAATCCATAAGGATGCTGATTTTGTTTTTTCTCTTGCTCTCTCACCCTCCACCACTGTGGAGGACCCACTTCTATCCCCTCAAGTGTCATGAAACCATCTCTGCTCCAATCTGGACATGCTCAGCTCTCCCAGCCTGTTTTCCCAGGTGCTCCAGCCCCCACCATCTTGCTGGCCCCAATGAGTTGGATCCAGTTTATCAATCTCTGTCTTGCACTGAGGACCCCCAAAGTGGATGTGGTATCTGAGTCTGAGTGCTGTAGGGGGTGATTGGCACTTCCCTGGCCTCTGTTCATACATCCAGAATGTCATTGGCCATCTTTGTTCCCAGGACTCATTGCTGGCTGACATTTAATGCCCAGCAAGACCCCCAGGGTCTCTCTCTCAAAGAGCCACTCTTCAGGCAGTTTGCTGTATCAGTTCCAGCGAAATTCTTTCCCAGGGACAGGACTTTGCACATGTCCTTACTGAATTTCATAAGCTTCCAATTCATCCTGCCTGTACAAGTCACTCAGGATGGCAGTTCAGCCCTAGAGCAAATTGACAATTGACCTGTCTCCCCCATTTGGTATCAACTGTAGGTTGATGCAAGTGCAAATACTGTTATTATCAGGAAAAACACCCCACACATTTTGTTATAAAAGACAGATATATTTTAAAATTCTAGATTTTTTTTTTACCGTACTGTATTTTGGAAAGTGTTAACTGCTCAATACACATTGTATGCGTTGAGAACGCTATGTCTGTATTTTGGTGGGAGAAGGTAAATGTGCATAGGAAACAGGCAAAAGGAGAGGCAGGTTAAGATGGAGAATAATGCTCTTCAGTGCAGGTAAAAAAATGACCCACAAACAAGCTAGAAAAGTTAGTTTTCTCAGAGAGAATAGTTAAGTGATGAACAGAAGAGCATTAAACTGCAGTTAGCTAAAGCATTACTCCTTTCCATGCTCATTATTTCTGTTTTCTTCACTCTCAAGCTCTTTAAGAGTAAACTGATATAATTGCAACTGCTGTTTGTTATTATTTCAGTTTTATAAAATAAAGTTTTATAGAGTATCTCCCAGCAGTAGGATAGTTTCAGGCTATTGGCAGATTACTCATATGTGATAAGAAACAATTTAGTAATGATCTTCTCTTCAGCTAAACATAGCATATACACTTTGTACACTGTGTCTGTAAACAGGGTGTGGAGCACAGAGAAATTGTTTAATATTCCAAGTTTCCTTGCCAACTTAAAATTACAGTGATTATGAACACATACTTACTTAAGCAGAAATAAATATTTCTGGTGATTAAAATAGCAGAAAGGGGGGAGACTACAAGCAGGATTTGATGCATATGAAAACTCAATTCAATTGGAAGAAACATCTGTTACTCTATAAAAAGAAGGGTAAGAAATCAAGACATGGCTAAAGAATATCTAAGTCTGGTTATTCTATCTAAACTTTATGTGTATGATACACTTATGTAGATTACCCATATATGTCAGAGGAAAACACACACAAAAAATTTGAGCAGCATAATATATTTTTCCTCAAACATGACCCTTTTCTTAAGGAAGAGAAACCTCTAACAAACATTTGATATGCAATTCTTGCATATTTGCTTTCCAAAGTAATCCTATCTTCTGGTCATCTGTGTGTAGCAGGAGTATCGTGTAGTTCTTTATTCTGAACTGGAAGGTAGTCTCACTTTTTATTTCCAATTTATTTTTAAAAAAACACCATTGAACAGGTTATAAAGGACAGTGACATAAATGATTTTAGGTTAAATGGGTACTTACGAGTGAGATAATAAATATGTATGCAGCCCTGTGAGTATTTTAGAGATCAAAACAATAGTACATAAGTACCCTTCAGAGGAAAGTGAAGGATCTACAAAAGACATGCTGTTAAAGGTAGGTTTTCTTCCTGAAAAAAGACAGCAACTTTTGAATTTTCAGACCCATTTTTGGTATGTATTTCATTTTGATTGTAAATAAAGATGCCTGATTGATATGAGTATAATTTAACCCATTAAAAACATACAAACTGCACTCAGACTTATTTATGTCTCTTACCTGAAAACACCAGTAGTGAGTACTCCATTGTAATAGTTCTAATACAAATTATATATTAGGTTTTCACAGGAAACCTGCTGAGAGAGACAGGACTAAAACTAGAACCAATTCTCCCTCCAGCTACTTCTTTCAATGTATTTAATATTTCTGATTGCAGTAGAAATTTCAGATTAGAATTGCCACAGAGTGACCCCTGCAATTATATTTTTTTATGTTTATTTCCAAGCTGTGCTTTGAAAAAGGTTCTAAGTAGGACTGATTAGAATTGAATGTTTGAATTCCTGAATATTTTAGATGAAAAATCTTCAGCCTGCCATTTCAGGTTTCACTTGCAAAATGGTATCTCTGCCCCATGTACGTCACTCTGTGAAATGAAGTGTGACACGTCAGTTCTTTTGTTACCTCTAGAAGTTCAGAAAGTTAATGACTGGTGCATATGCATGAATTCAGGATGAAGGATGCAAAGCAGGGATGTTACTTCAGTGCACCACATTTTCCCTTAAAAACTGTCACTGAAACAACACCCTGACTTTATATCCATGGAACATCATTTGGCTAAAACTTCCAGTTTCTCAGCTGAATAACAAAAGACAACACAAGGTTTAGCTGCTGGTAGTTGGAGGGGACCTGTTGGAGCTGCCCAGGGATCAGGTTATTAATCTCTTTTCTCTGGACATTTTAGAATTGGAGAAATTACATTCTGACTTCTGTGCTACCAAATTGATCTGCAAATCATATTCCATCTCAAATGGTTATGAATTAAAAGATAAGTGACTGCAAGACAATTACTATAGTTCACCCTCTGTAAAAATTACTGTTCACATCTAAAGCAGACATACAGTATCTACTGAGAACCAACAGAAGTTGGCTATATAGAAAATGACTTCTTGAAAGTAGAAGGTATTTTCTTCCTGCTGCAATTGCACGCATTATCACTCTTCAGTATTCAGTGTTGGGATAACTGTCTAGAAAGTTTTCCTGAACTGTAGAGCACACACAACCACTTCAACTAATTATTAACTTTAATATGGGATTTTTTGAGGGCTTGACTGGAAAACATTTGGACAGTTCCAGTGACTTAAGAGTTACAGAAGGCTTTAGAGGAGGCTTTTGAATAGCAGTGTAAGTAGCTGCAGTGTTTCTTTGATTCTTGATTTGTTAGTTAAGAATAAAAATTCTATTATGCAGTTTTTAGAAATGGCTCTAATTTTGAAATACAAGTTCAACTTCTCTTCTATGGTACTGTGTATTAATTCCCAATTAATGAAAACTCCAGTGAAGCTGGCTATGGTAAGTGTAAATCAGTGAAAAGGGATGAAAAGTTGGTAACAGTAGGCCAGACAATCAGTGAGTAGCTAGAACTATTAGGAGCAGTAAGAAACTATAATTTAATTCCAAAATAAATATGCTAAGTCTTATTAATGGTAAACTGTCAATCATATGCAAAAACAACTTTAATATTCAGAACAAAATATATTTAACTTTTTTAAAGAAGCAGGGTAAAGCATTCCAGTCTTAAAAGATTGAAAGCAAAATATCTTTTCTTGCATATGTATCTAGGAAGAATATAAAAATCAAATATACTACTACTACTAATGCATCTTAAAAGACACATTACAAAGTCAAAAACTCAGAATCTAGTTTATCACATGGTAGAGATTTCCTCTGGAGTTTCATTACTGTATATCATCATACTCATCAAGAGTATCAAATAGACCTGAGTGCAGCAATTTTTAGACACTTTGAGTAGTGTCTGCCTTTTCTTTTAATCCTATTGACATTGAATATTTATGGAGTAGGTTGCTCTCTGGTGTGCACAGTTTCAGGATCTGCCCAGACAATACTTTGGAGCAAGCTATAAGCAGTACTTTGTATTTTTAGTCCAATCGCTATTCCTCAGCTGAGACAAGAGAAATTCCCTTCTTCCCTGTGTGCATCTGACTCACTCAGGGGCCCAGTCTGAAATTCTGAAGTGTGATGTATTACTCTTGTTGTAGTCTCTATTTTAATGTCCTCATATACCCTTGTAAAGTTCAGTGAGGCCAAGTGAAGATTCTGCATCTGGGTCAGGGCAATCCCCAGTATTAATACAGACTGGTGGATGAATGGATTGAAACCATCCCTCTGAAGATGGACTTGGGAATATTGGTAGATGAAAAATTAGACATGAGCCAGCAATGTGTACTTGCAGCCAAAGACAGCCATGGGGTGCATCAAAGAAAAAATGTGGCCAGCAGGTCAAGGCAGGTGATTTCTGCTCTGCTCTGGTGAGACCCCACCTGCAGTGCCACATCCAGCTCTGTTGTCCCAAGCAAAAAAGGACATGGATGTCTTGGAATGAGTCCAGAGGAGGGCCACAAAAATGACCAGAGGGCTGGAGCACCTCTCCTGTGAAGACAGGCTGAGAGAGTTGGGTTGTTCCACGTAGAAAAGGGAAGATCTTCTTGTGACCTCTGATGTATAAATGGGACTTATAAGAAAGATGGAGAGAGACATTTTACCAAGGCCTGTTGTTACAGGACAACAGTCACTGGTTATGAACCAAAAGTGACTGTGTTTGATATAAAGAAAAAATTCTTCACAATGAAAGTGTTGAGAGACTGAAACAGGCTGCCCAGAGAAGCTGTGGATGCCCCATCCCTGGAAGTGTTCAAGGCCAGGCTGGATGGGGCTTTGTGCAACCTGGTCTAGTGGAAGGTATCTTTGTCCATGGCAGGGGAACTGAAACTAGATAATCTTGAAATGTCCCAACCAAAATCATTCCATGATTTTATGACTCCATACAAGTGGACCAAATGCAAATGCCATGAACAATCTGAATTACAGGAACTCCTGGAACTTTTGGAAGATTTGTCAAATCTGATTTTGAAGAAGGGTGGAACCAAGGTTAAAGTTTGGTAGAGGTACTCATAATAAACATTTCAGCTTCAATGCTTAGCTGGGGAAAATCCTAGAAGTGACTGAAAACAGAGTTACAGAATGATAAATCATTAGACAGGCCTATCTCATCACATCCAGTTTAAACTACCAGGTCAGTCTAAGTAGTCATAGTCCTTCCCCTGCTTCTCCAGTATTGCTGTCAGATGAGCTCCATAGGGACAAGCATTTTAAAGAGTAATGGCATTATTATAATTTTTATTTTTGTATAAAGATGAATATGAGGCAGCTTCAGTCCCATTTTTCTGGTAGTACAGTACATTCAGTGTGTGGAATTTAGTTGTTAAATTACAGTTACGGAAATTTCCAAGGGGGAAGAAGCTAACAAAATAAGTAGTTTTGTCTGAACACTGCGGGAACAGTATGTGATTCCACATATATGCAACCAACTTTAGTGGAAAAGCAATTCTGAAATTAGGTCATTCAAAAAGGAGCAGAATTTGTATTTAATTTTTGTATTTGACATCATAGACTCAGCTCTTTCTGTAGTAACTCCTTTGAGTCTATTCCTACTGATGTTTATTCATTATTTTAAAGAATGACAATGGATTTCTGCTAATGCTTCCTTCCAATTTAGAGCATTTTTAAACATCTCTTTAACTTCTGATACTTCTTCTCACTGTGCTTGTGTTTTTTTTTTTTTTCACCAGCCATTGCAATATTCTTGCCCATTCATTTATCTTTGGAAAATCAAAGTCCTAAACCCTAAACTGCAGGGCATTGGTAATGTCTGCTTCTTATGGACAGACATCCTGTCTGGAGATGCAAAGACATCCTGTCAGACATCTGCAAACAGGCAGACAGCAGTAATGATTGCTCCTACATGTTTTGTTCTATATACAAGTACTATTAGGAGCTTTCAAAGGTGTTGAAGGAGTTCTAATGGCTGTCTCAGCTCAGGAGAAACCTTCAGCTTCTTGTCTATATTTACATCCTCCTGCACAATCAGCCGGAAGTGTTAAGGTAGCAAATTTCACAATGGGCTTGGAGCAGCTTAAGTTTTGTGGTGCAAAGTGTTTGCTCAACCTGTGCTAGGTTCATGCTCTGGGTACATTTACATGTAATGCTTACTATTTCAGGTACTATTTGCATTGAGGTACTATTTCCAGTTTATCAATACTGGAAATTAATCTGAGAAGATCCAGGCATACTACTTAGTAGATTCTCTGCAGAGAGATGAATCAGCTACATTTATTCTCTGAATAACTCCTTTCTCAGTGCTTGCTTTCTTCTCACCCTAGTCTTTGCTGAAGCAAAGCATTTTCTAGCATTCCTGTAGTGTTGCTTGCAGGGTGAAAGCCAGATTAGTTATGTCACAAAACCTAAACTAATCCTTAAGATCTGCTTGGGCTCATGTTAATGGATTTTGTGTGAGATTGTTACAGATGTGTGAGCAAACAGACTGCAAAACACAATGTTGTAAATAAAGCTGCAGGCCTTGAGGGCTGCAGTGTTTCTCAGGCTGCCTTTATCCAGAGCCAGAGGGCTTCTGCAATTCATTTTGCTCCCACTTCCTCCTGGGGGCCAGCTTTTTTTAACGCAAATCAGGATAAGAGAGCAGTAAGGCCTGCCTGAAGAGACCAGAGGGGTCTGTCTGCTGAACTTCATGCCTGCAGGTAGGAAATGCAGAGTAAGACAGCCTGCATGGTAGAGAGAGACATCAATTCTTATTTGAAAATAAGGGACAAAGATGCAGGCAAAAGTCTGTAGTAATAGCATCTATTCATAAATTATACCAGGAAGAGCTACCCACTAATGAGAAGTTAGATAGACTTTAGTGGTTTTTATGGTGATGTTTTGCTTTTTCTAATTCTCTTCCTGATATAATTTTCTAGCATATCAAATACTAATTACTAATTATAATTATGTGGCACTACTCTTACCCAACAGCAACTCAGCCAGGGTAGTATGAAATGAAGCTGCAAGCAATTTTTCATTTAGGAGAATGCAATTTTCTGTGTTACTGCTGTGGGAGAATGTTGTCGTATCTCAGCTGATGCCGTACACTGTTCTAGACAATCTTCTTTGGTTATTAGGTGATAAACCACTGTGCTGTTCCTTGTTGGGTTTTCACTGTACTGTTTGCAGACTCAGGTAATTATGCTCTTGTCTAATTGCTTATTTATGGATGTTTTGCTCACATATTTTAAGCAACTATTTGATTGCAACCCTAATGGCAGGGTTCCCCTCTCATTATCACACCATAACACCGGGTTTGTCTGATTGCTGCAGGTGGAAACAATAGGTGATGCGTACTGCGTTGCAGCAGGGCTCCATAAGAAAAGCCTTAGTCATGCCAAAGCCATTGCCCTGATGGCATTGAAGATGATGGAGCTTTCAGAAGAGGTTCTTACTCCAGATGGAAGCCCGATTAAGGTAACCCCTTTGCTCTTTATTCTCAGTCAGTGATACATGAACCTGATTCATTTCGTTGTGTTCTGTGCCAGAGAGTTTATTTACACTTGCATCACTATGTCTGCAGCTCTGAAGGGCCACAGGCCTCTTCTCCAAATCGGTGTGAACCTGCATAAAAGAAGAATCTGTGGTCTGCCTGCTCTTTCTCAGTGTTAATGTGCTTCCTTCCCATGCTATGCCATTTCCGTCTCCTACTTTGGTACAGGGAGGGAAAAACCAGATGTCCTTTTGTAACATTTTCAAGTTCCTCTTCTGTTCTGCTTCTTTTGGTCCTATAACAACATATTCAAAAGAATCCCATTCTGAAAAAATATGTTGGACTATGCATCTTGAAGAAAATTATATTAAAGCTTCATGTGAACGTTCATCGAACACAAGCATTAAAAGACTGAAGATACCAGAAGACATAGCATTTTCAGTTTTGATATAAAACTATTTCAAACAGATGTTAATTTAATCCTACTAAAAATATATTTTTGATTGATTTTATTTGCTTTTCCAATAACTATAGGCAATT
This sequence comes from Vidua chalybeata, assembly GCF_026979565.1. NCBI lineage: Eukaryota > Metazoa > Chordata > Aves > Passeriformes > Viduidae > Vidua > Vidua chalybeata. The sequence continues at coordinate 87,168,661 of NC_071531.1, read as the reverse complement.
ATTATGTGCTTAACTACCCTAGTATGTGCTGGGAGAGCTGTCTTCCAGAGCCTCTTTGTATTTTCACTTTCTTTTGACTCATTGCTTCAATTGTAGGGAAATTTTGAAGGTGTAAGTTTTACTCTGAGACTCACTTTTTGTGACAGTTTTCATTACCACACATTATTTTTCAGAAAATTCCTCTTATTTTCACTGTCTGCATAAGAAAACATGTAAAAAAAGAAAGACTATAAAGACATTGCAGAGGAAATATGTATAGAATAAAATGATGGGAATAACCAAATATTTTTAAAAAGTGCTAATAAATGTCCTTCAGAATTCAGAAGGAAAAAAAATCAGTTCATCATACTTAAACTGAAAGTAGAGGTACTGAGAAACTCATCATAATTTCTTAATTGTTCTGTCTTCAGTTTTAGGTGTCATAGATTTCAGGGCAGGAAGGATGGTGATATTGTAGAATGCTGTTACCTTGGTACCTAACCTGGAAGCTGTGCTTAAAAATAAAGCTTATCTTTCATAGAGGCCTATTCTGATTTGTTTTAAATAAAATTTATTAAGATTAGGGTTCCTCTCATGTGGATATATTTACCCTGTAAAACTATTGCAGAAAGGACTTCTAGAGAAGTCTACTTTAGTTTGTCCTAGTTTAGATGTCTACTCTAGGATGAGATTAATCACTGCCTAAAAATGTGTGCTTTTTCAGTTGCCTGTAAGGGAAATCTATGTACTGAACCTAAATGTGGATGTCTATGCTGTGAGCTTCTACACTCTGTCACATGAGTCCTCCTACAGGTGGCAAGGAATGCATAGTTTTTCCTAGTGGCTATGTCAATGATCATCACAGTTAAAAATGTACTCATAATTTCTAAATTCATTTGGCGTGACTTTTGCCTTCCAGACAATGTTAAATCGGCTAGAGTGATCCCTATTTTTGTTAGTTGGCAGTTTCTTTAAAAAACACATGAAGGGGCCCATTGTGCCACAGATTCCCATCAGCAATTGTTCCATGTGCATTAAAATGCCTTAAAGCAGCATCAGGGGAAGTTCAGATTGGATATAAGGAAGATGTGGTCAAGCACTCGAACAAGGTTCTCAGGAAAGTCAGCATGGCCCCAAGCCTGTACGTGTTTAAGTGTTTGGACAGTTCTTAAATATGTGACTTAACTTTTAGGTTGCCCTGTGTGAAGGTTTATGGAATATATGTATTTTTTAAATTGCTTTGATGGATGTATTTTGTTATCATCTCAATGCTAAATTCACCAGAATGCAAGGATTTACTTTTTCTGGTTCTTGAAATATTCATCCCTGTGATAGCAGTGGATATCTTATTAAGTCACACTTCCAGTCTCAAATTAGGATGAAAAAATGAATGAATAAATGTAAAAAATACCATATCACATAAACAGGAATTTAGGATAAGATTTTTAAGTGCATTAGTAGATGATGAAATGAGGCTTGTTATGTGGGTACACAGTTATCATATGAAGATGTTCATTGTAGTGATCAGAAAAATAACTTGTTTGTACAACTCTGTAGACTCCTTGGAAAATCTGCCCCTTAGAGCAGTGCTAGTGTGGGCAGTGAGCAGTGATGGACCTCAGGATGGTGGCCAGGTGTATGAAGCAGGTCTGGTTTGTATCCAGCTGATGCCCCCTGCTCTGAGTCAGAGCTCATAGCACGCTGATGAGAGAGAGCACCATGGTGTGCAGCTGAGACCAACTCAGGCATTCGGCACTTCCAGCAGAGCCAGGGGCAGCACAAATGCATGAGCAGGATGGAGACTGTGCCAGCACTCCTTTTACCTGTGTGAGCAGCCTGGGACATGAAGGGTAATGAGAAACTGGTATTTTGCAGAAAGAGAGAGCAAGCTGTATTATAGCAGAATCCACAAATCCTATCATCAGTGTTGTAACGCAGCCTGCCCTCTTAGAAAGAAATGCATGTAACAGAAAATGGGCTGATAATTCCCCTCTCAGTGATGGAGGAGGCTTCAGGTCCTGTGTAATTTTTTAAAACTCAGTTCTACTAGAGGCAAAATCCCATTACTTTAGAATGAGCTAAGGCCTTAGTACAAAAGAGGGACTTTTACTTCAGATACTGCATGTAGAGTTTCATATACATTTTTATCCTTTCAGCATAAAATTTTACTTTGGAAGCAGTCTTTTGATTTATATTCTGTACAGCTATTTCTTGTAGTGCTTTATGACTTTAGTCTGAAAATATTGATTTAAAATTGCCTCCTACATTTAAGTATGTGTTACTTGAGTTTAGGATGTGCTTTGTACTTTACTACATTTTTTTTAGATAAAGTGGAATTACATTAATTTTAATGGCTAGAGATAATACTGTAAGAGGAATTCTCCAGGGCATTGACCTTCAGTGAAAGGTTGCAGTGCAGATATGGAATTCCTAGAGACTATTATTACTTGGATAACTTTTTATCATGCTTCAAAGCTTACCTAATTAATCAATGTGTGGTGTATATTCCAAAGAAAGAGAAATATCTCCTTTTCAGTTTTTTTTCAAAAGGGCTGCTGTGACAAAACATACCTAGTTTCCACTAATGAGATTTCCCGAGAGAAAATTATCTGCTTATTTTTGTGGTGTATGAAGGTTTATGTAATAGGGTCATGAAGAGATAAGAACTGGGAACTCAGAGGAAAAGTAAACTATTTACATGAAGCTGCTGCAATTATTTAGATTAATTGTGTGCAGGTGTTCCTGTCTAAAACATAATGGTTGAGCCCTACCACAGCAATTCCAAACACATTTCAAGATGTTTTGCTACAGCAGAAAATTTCCATCTATATTTGAAATTATTTATGTTACCATAACATGAGAATTAGACCTGTAAATACTGTAATCCCAAACAGAAGCAAATACATGCCCCTACCTTTTTTTTTGCTCACTTTCTAATGACTAGTTTGTGAAATACTCTAAACAGAGTAGTGCTGAACATTTCCAGCTGATACTGGCTTCAATATGATTAATTTATTCTCAGGTGAGGTAGATGGGACCTTGCATTTGCATGGCACATAATCTGGTAATTGGCTCAGTTGTTTCTTTATTATCAAGATAGAGTACTTGACACACTTGAAGCTTCTAACCTTTGGATGTGCATTGCCAAAGCTATTTTATTATTGGATTTGTAGGCTGCACTCAGTGTAGGCATTAACATCATCTAATTTCAAACACTGACAGTGTGAACAGGTATGGCTAAACTTGTTACTGTACCTCCCTCTTAAATGAAGAGAGTAAATTTAGTCTGTATTCATCTGAAATGCCTGCAGTGTTGACTTTATAATGAAATATATAATTAATACTTGTCAGGTAAGTCCTACCTCAAGAGTGAACAGGTTAATGACCTCTCAGGATGGATGATCCCACTGGAAGGAGCTGAACTGAAACAGAGGTTTAAAACTTTGGTCAGTCACAGCTTTTCCATTTGAATTTTAGCTGTGATCCAGACTTTCTATACTTCAACTTTCCATATATAGGTGACAAATAAAGCTTTATGGGTAGAACCATTAGTTTAGCATATCTAAGATGTATGACCTTACAGCCATGCAGCTGCATTAGTTTTGGTTTATGTTGTCTATTTAAATACCTGTGATCATGGCAACTGAAACAATGAAAGCCTGAGTTTGATAAAACTCTAATTTCTGCTTGCCAAGTGGTAAATTTTAACTAGCATGAGCTCTGACTTGTGAATAAGGGCACAGAAGAGTCAAAAGGGCTCTGTAGATTTTAATGGCTTATGGCCACAGTGAGTGACACTTTTCTAAATAACATGGAAATGGACAATGAATTTTAGAGTGCATAGCATCTTCTGGTTCATTAAGTATTCCCCTTTGTATTTCAGTGATATGCCACTTGGGTCCAGGACCCACGTAGGAAGTGACAACATTTGTTTGCTTAAATAGGATTTCTATTTTCTAAGTGAAGGGGCTATTCCCAAAAACAATGAGAGAGAGCAGCAAGTGTTGTCTGTGTAATCCTTTTCAGTGTTTCTTGTCTTGCTTATTATTCAGGTTGTGGTGCGCTGGTTTTGTAACGCTTTAATGGTTCTATCCAAATGTACATCTTTACATAAGCAGCAAAAGGTTGTCTGGTTTGTTTTAAGCTGTGAAGGGCTGACTGCTGATGTAGGCATTCTCATCAGCCCTGTGTGAAAAGCTGCTGCGTTACTGCAATGCTCCTTGCTCCATCTGTGGTCTCCTAGCAACTTCGCCTTGTTCCTAATGTCTACATCAGACTCTGGAAGGTATATAACATCCTATTTCAGCCTGCAGAACTGGAAATTAGAAATATCCTTGTGTTGAAAGAAAAAATCAGAAACAGTTCCACAAAAGAAACCTTTGCATTAAGGAACTTGGAAGAGCTTGTAGTTTCACAGGTTTACCAGCATTAGAGCATCGTGACAGTTTTGGGGAGCATTCAGAGCTGCATGTCAGGGAAGCTTGGTACTTTTTCTTGACAGCATGCTTGGGAGATGGTAAGACAAAGTCAGCCCTGGTGATGATTCCCTGGATGTGGGAGACTTCATGATTGCACTTCCTCAGTTTGGCCCAGTGCCTTTGGAAATGTAAAACGAGAGGAGCTGATTGAAGCACATTTCCCCAGGAATGTGGGAAATTGCAAGTTTTGTTAGACTGCTCTAAGGAAAAAATCACTTTCCTCATCCCTCCAGTCATTTTCACTCAACTGCTTCCTTTTGTGTGATTTTAATAATGATCTTTAAAAGCCTCAAACTACACCCATTATTTGCAACTTCTTTTCTCTTGAAGGGACTTTGTCAAATACAGTTGTAGGACAGTGTTACTGTGTGTGTTATATGACTAGTGGGTGCACAGCAGCAGCTTTGTGTAAGAATCAGGTCTGAAAAATTAGGTTGGCACTTATTCTGCTGAAGAGGAAAGGTTCCCCCAAAGGGTTTTTCATTCTTTCAGATGGCACACATTTTGGTTCTTAGGTAAAGTCTGCAGTAGATGCTAAAGGTAGATTTTCAAAGCTATGAGGACTTGATTCTGCACAACATAAGGATCCACCTGCCCAGGCAGGGGCATGATATTGGGATTGGCAACCTAGTGTAAGCCAAACTTGAGTAATTAGAAAGCTATGGAGATTTTTTTTTTTTAATGACTGCTGGGAGAGAGACCTAAAGAGGAGCTAATTAATAACATGGAGATCAGTTGAGAAGAGGTTTTGTCATTAGACCTGGCCATTATCCTCTCATGCCATGTGTTCTCTGACATTTCATCTCTGGCAAGTAGGAAGCACAAGTGCCATTCCTTCTACACTTGACCCGGCGGCAGAGATAAAACATGCTTGTAGAAACCAGGGCACCTTGTGAACTTTCCCACTGTTTATTAGTTCACAGAGATTACTACATGTTCACAGCTCTTTGACTCATGGTATGTAGCTCTAGCTGTGTGTGGAAATGCCTCTTTAATTCAGTCATACTTCCTCTTCCTTAAAGGAGACTAAACCTTGCTGTGATGGCTGTACCTAGCTTGTAACTTTGTCCTGGTGCCTCACAGTGAGTAGATACTTTAATTTCCATCTCTAGGTGCTATAACTACATGCACATGGAAAAGCAGCAAGGATTTCAAGGTTTAGATCCCTGCAGGGAGCACAGGATATGCAGCTGGGTCGTGGGGTTAGCTTTAAGGTCATGGTGTGACATCTCTCACGGTTCAGCAGTAATTCCAGACACAAACGCTTCCAACTAACACTCCAGATGTCTGGCTAGTAGTAGAACTGGTTGGGGATTTTCCATAGAAAACACATTTTGGCTGAGAACATTTTATGATAAAAAAACAAATTACCAGCTTTCGTTAAATCACTGATCAAAACTCACTTCAGAGTACTAAACACCAAAAGTTACTGGGACAATGACCTTGGGGGGGAAAAAGACCCAGAACTTTAAAGAGAGTAAAGGATTGAACTTGTGTTCTTTATGAGGAAAAAGACCTCTGCATTCTCATTTATCTTGGATGGAAGATATCCTATGATACAGTTTTGCCCCTGGGCTTGGGTTGGGACATTTTTTGCAGCTGCCAGAACTTCACATTCTGGCTTTGACTGTTAGAGTCAGTGGAGGACTCTCATGCTGAAGCTGAAATTTTCTGTTGTTATTGTACATTGACTCTTTATTCAGACAAAACCAAGCAATAACAATAGAAACGCAACCCTCCAGGTGAATAAATAATTAAATCTGTGGTGTATACAGCATTTCAAAAGGTTGATATTGTTGCATCTTTATGAAGGGAAGAATAGACAAAAATCTAAAGTTAGAATTGCAGCATGTACAATGATATTATATGCTTATATGTAATAGAGATATAACATTTTAAATAATTCATGAATATTTAAAGAATTGGGCTAGAGAATCCAGGGTAGCGGAGTGCTGAAATTTTATTTCTCCTAAGACCTAAATGTATGTTCTCTTCTTCCCTTGGTATATTTACTGTCATATAAAAATTAAAAAGTCTGGTTTCCACTATACTACAAGAGTATTTTTTCTTATCTCCTGAGATGGAGAAGAGATGAAAAACATTACACAAAAGTTGAAAAAATAAGTGATATGAGAATACGCAGACCTGCAAGGATTTACAGAAGACAAGCAGTAATTCACTGAGAAACAGCACAGACTATGCATAAAAATAGTGCTTGATTGGCTTTTATGCAGTAAGCATGGCCAGAAAATGCTAGCCTTGAATTGCTACCTCACTGGGCTAATAGGCACAGGTGATCCCGGAGGCCTCAGAGGGAGATGCAGAGATGCAAATGCCATGTGCTTTAAAGCTGTAGAGGTGGTTGCTACCCCAGTGTCTATTTCCAGCTGTCAGGCAGCTGCTGCCCTGTGCTGCATTGCTACAGCATCTGCCTCTCCCTTCAGTGACTGAGCTGTCAGCACCTGCGTTGTGGTCTGCCTGCTTGAAAATAAGGAAGCCTATTCTGTCCAGTGCTGGTGATATTTATTTACTGTTGTAATCTCAGTGATGTACATCCTCTTTTCTAAACAGGACAGTATGTTACTTTGGAACTACCATTAAGTCACCGATACCCAGTTTCTGTCTCTTCCACGGGTCCCAACAGTTTAGTCACCTAATCCAAACGGTTTTCTTTATCTGGAGTCACAGTGTACCATAAATTGTACATTTTGGCAGTGATTAGGGCAAATCTGCTTCATCCTGTGGTCTGACCCTCCCCTAGAAGAAAGAGATGGTATTATACCTGCAGCAGCCTTACAGTGTGCAAAAGTAACACATCCTCCTGGATAGTGCAGCTTCGGCATCTGTGGGCTAGGTGACAGTGCTAACATAGCTCCTTCTTTCACCCACATGCAGCCTGGAGAAAAAGATTCAAGAAAGAGCCTTGTCCCATCTACTCCTTCTCCCCTCTCCCTTGTCTGCTACTGCATGAATAGTTTTGGATAAGGTGCAGCTGGAAATACAAAAAGCAAAAAAAAAAAAAAGAAATAGAGCTGAGCTGCCTGCAGTATTTTATACTGTATGACATTTGAAGGACATTGTTCTCCTTTCCACAACCGATTAGTTCTCTTGTCCCTTTAATGTCACTTTTCTGGGAGGATTATCTCACTGGTAGAAAGAGGCAAAGCTTTTTCACATTGCAAGGAAGAGCACCTCAGTTCTCCTTCTCTTTTCTGACCCTGGATTACAAGCAGAGCCTTTCACTGGGTCCCAGAGGAGCTGTCTGTGGGTTGTCTCATGGAGATCAGTGTCTTTCTCAGACCCACTGGGTAATCCTGTAGAAATGTTAACCTTTATGCAGACCTGGCTTGATACTCTGGCATCCACAGTTACAGCATTTTTAGGAGCATCTGCTCTGCAAGTTCAAGAAGAAGAAAGTGCATTTGTCAATGGCGGTTCACTACTTGGCTTCCCCCATTCTCTCCAACGTGCACAGTTCAGAGAGGAAAAGTCAGAGTCTGCAGTTTTAAGCATCAGTTAAAAAAGCCCTGTGGCATAACTGTTGTCATTATTCTGAGCTAAACAGTGAGTCATTGCACTGTGCTATATTTGAGTGAACAGTTCAGATGAGGGGTGGATGCTGGAGGATTCTACTTGGCCTTCTGTTTGAAGCTAACAAGTTCAGCAACATTGTTCAACAGTTTCAGAATAGTTTAGTTCCCTAAGGAAGAATGCATTTCCTGTCATAAATAAATCCATAAACTAAATGTTTCATGGTATTTCAGCTTCCTTTCATATGAGACATAGAGTATTTCGGAAAAAATAACAATACTTTCAAGGGATTTGTGACAGCCTTTTCTATTCAAATACCGCCTTTAAATTTAAACTAGGGTAAAAGTAATTCAGTGCAAATTATCCTCTTCAGAGACTTTATGTTGAATAATTTGAACTTTTTTTTAGGATAAAAATCTCCATATTTATATTGGATTTTGGTTTTGCTCTAGTATTTTAAAAAGAGAGGAGAAGAGAGGCAAAAACATTAATTTTGAATGGAGGAGGAGGGAAAACATGGCACAAATAGTCTGAGGATGTTCAGTCCTACCATGTGACCTATTTGATTGCAGCAATAAAAAGAAAGGGAAAAGTGGTATAAGGAACAGTGGATTAGAATGCATGGGGATTTCTCTACCTGGCACAACTTGGAGGGGTCAAAGTGATCATTATCCTGAAGGAAAACCTAATTTTTGTCTAGCTTTGGAGCTTCATTCCAGGAAAAGAATCAACCTTGAGAAGGAAGATGGGAAGAGATGTATTTCTGAGATCTCATTTTGCCCTCCTGCAAAATCTCCATGCCATAAAGTAAAAGCTCTGGATAATTTCTTGCTGAGATATAGTTTTCCTAGGTGAATAAGATATTTCTTGACATTTAGCTAAATATTCTAAGACTTTCACCATTATTTGAATATCTAAAATGACAAAAACTGATTAGAACAAAATTCTCAAAAATCACAAAATCATAGAACAACCTTTAAGGTTGGAACAGATTTCAGAAGATCAGCTGGTCCTACTTTTTGTGCCCAGATGACATTATTGACCACGCTGTCCAAAGACAGTTTGAACACCTCCACTGATGGGGACTTCACCACATCCCTATGGATGTTGTTCCAGTGATTGATTGTTCTTACTGAAAAAAAAATATTCCTTATGTTGAGATGAATCCTCTCCTGGTGCAAGTTGTGCCTGTCACCCCTTGTCATGTCCATGTACCCTCTGTGACTTTCTGTCTTGTTTGTACCTGCCCTTTAAGCACTGGAATACTGTGATGAGTTTCCTCCCTTAGGTGTCTCTTCTGCAGGGAGAAAAGGCCCCACTCCTTCAGGCTTCTCTGACAGGGCAGACTCTCCAGCCTCACACTGGACACTCCAGTTTGTCTGTGTCTTTCCTGAGCAGTGGGGCCAGCTCTGGGCACAGTGCTCTGGTGCAGCCTGACAAAGGCTGAGCAGAGTGGGATGATGACGTCTCCATCTCTGCCAGCGATGCCCCTGCAGATGCAGCCCAGGATCCAGTGTGCCTTTGCTGCTGCAGCAGTGCTTTGCTGACCCTGCCAGCTTGTTCACCAGGACCCCCAGATCCCTCTTCAGAAAGGCTGCTTCCCAGCCACACAGTTCCAGACTTGACTGAGCTCTTTAGTTATTCTGGCCCAGGTAATGTGATGATAGGTTTACATTATTAAAATTTGATGTTCATCTGGGAGACATAACATGTTCTTTACAACAACGTGTATTTTCACTTTGCTGTAGACATAGTGACACTTCTTACAAAAATTTAAATGCAAAGTGAGTAATTAAATACCTATGTGCCTTTCTGAAAATTTGTCTTTTCTATCATCTCTCTTTAGAATACCTGTTTTTCTTTCTGTGACAACTTACTTTGTAGTAGGTCCATTTGTGCTGCATTTTAAAAAATAGATGAAAAAAATTTAGTAAAAACCTTTACCAGAAGAAAAAGAATCCTAAAAATAGGGAGATTTTTTTTAACTGCCATACAGTTCTTTGGGAAAGGAACTAACTGCTGTCGTTACTGCTTTACTACTGTCATTTCTGCATAGTGGTGCCCACTCTGTAGCCACAAACACCACTTTACAGAATTATTGTTTCCTTTGGGAACATCAATATGATTTACTTAAAAGAAGCAGACTTTTACAAAAACTTAACTTGAAGAAGTCTTTTTTTTCTTGACTGATCTATGACAGTGATAACAAAGATATAAAATGAAATTACACATATATTTCCCTGTTATTCCAATAAGTGCCTCTGTGAGGTTTTTTTAATAAATGCTATGATCTCAAGGTGTTACGATAGTCAGAAAATAATTGAGCTTTGTGGTCTGAAAATCAGGCATCTGGGGGCATTTCAAGTAGGACAATGAAAACCACTATACACTCCAAACTTTAAAGTAGATAGTACACTCAAAAATTTATATTTATAGTCCCTGGTTATAGGACTTTGATCTTTAATTTGTTATTTCGGTTTGCATCTGTGTATGTTTTTTTCATCTTTCCCAGTTTACAGACCTGTTTGTATAGGCCATCTTGCTTACTTAAAATGTTTTGAAAATGTGATTGTCTCACAGCACACTGGTTGCTTGACTTAGAGAACAGCTTCATTGTTCTGATGTCTTTTTGACCAAAATGCCTATTTATTTAATCAAATATGGTCCAGTGTTTATAGATAATTTCAAACCTGGTTTAGCTAACTACACATTTGTAAATGTAAGTGCTTGGGAGCTGAAGTCAGGTCCTTTTATTTGAGTAGAAAATCTTTTGCATTTAGCTGCCTTTGTTCAGACTTGGATTTTCTGAGGAGAAACTGTCATTTCTGACCATGAGTTCACAGATACTGAAAGGGATATAAATATAGAAGGACTGAATGGTTTCTTCTCTATGTTACAAGTCTATTTGTCTTCAAGAATTTGCTCATGGCTATTCTTAGCTTATATTCACCAAGACAACATGAAAATTAGTGACCCTTTTCCTATATAAACTCTGAAACACTAATTAATTTAATTACATTGCATGCTAATTTTAGCATGGGCAAGGTATTTTTGTAGGATGCAGAGACTGTTTCATTATTTCTAACTCCAAAATATCAGTCTCCTTTCACTTTGAATAATGACTTTTTCAAAGGTAAAATTAAAGATGACATGGAGTTCAAACTTAGGGTTTTTTTCCCTGTATGTGTTTATCACAAAACTTCACATCTCTTAGAAAACTGTTTGATGTTCAAAATTTACAGTCTCATTTTTCTTAAACTTCAATGAGAAAAAAGCACAACTGCATACTGTTTGTCACTTCCTGGAACCTTTTCTCTATCATAACTAGGAAAAAAATCTTCAAAGGCTTCTGTGAGTCCTTCATTTAACCCCATTTGTCTCCAGGGTACCATCCCTTGCGTACTGGGCTCTCTGTTATGTCTGCTTCCAAGGCCACAGTACTGGACTAGATGCTCTTTTGGTCTGATTCAGTACAGTTGTTCTTACATTCTTATCTAATTTATTGCCTGTTCCTAGTCACAGATCTCTGCAGCTAAATGTCAACTCCTTTTTCTGAAGGAATGACATATTTAATAGCTAGGATAGCTCAGATAACAAAAGCAACAAAAATTCTGTCTGCTATGGCTGAGATCATGGTATCTATTTCAGTGTGGTTACCCTACAGATTTTTATAGAATAGAATCATGGAATTATGGAATTGTTTAGGTAGGGAAAGACCTTTAAGATCATCAAGTCCAACCATTATCCCAGCACTGCCAAGTCCACCATTAGACCATGTATTCGTGGTTTGTTTATACATTCCCATTTCCTCCTCAAGAGACTCATAGGAAGCTTATGAAATTGCTAGTCATAAAAATATTGAGGACACTATAACATTCTTCTTCTGTTCTCAGAGCTTTCATTACTTTTGAGCATTTGCCAAGGAATTTTTAGCTTTTTTTTGTTTTTCATGAGCTCTTCCTTGATGTTTGCCATTTGTTTCATTGTGTATATTGGATACCTAAATTATGTGATGTTCTGCTCTCTGGACAGAAGAAAAGCTTTGGAGGCATGAGAATGAATGGCAAATAGCTAAATAATAAAGCCTACTCATGTTCACACATGAAGGCTTATTGTTTATAGGAGATGAGATTAATTTTGCTAAGATCTGTTCCCTTGTGAACACATTGAATAAGTTTTTTGGTCTGACTGTTGATGACTAAAAAGAAATGAACAGCCATTCAGAATCAGTGTGATTGTTTGCAAATGTGCCTTTTGCAGAATGGAGAAAGGCTGTTCCCACAGTAAAACTGTCTCTCCAGTTACGTCTTCACAAATTTAGAGAGCCACACTCTACAGCAATCTATAAGACAGTCCAGAGTTTCCAGTATGGTTGTCAGTGAGGCTAAGCACTGCATCCTGGATAGTGGTAGTGTAGGGTTCCACTTCCCTTCACTTAGAAGTGTGGGGTAGGTGTTTGTCATGGTTGTTGCTGGTTTTGACAGTTCTGTAATAAGAGCCACCTGAGGTTTCTTTTTATTATTTGTTTGTGGTGAAATATTTTGTTCATATTAAACCAAGATTTATTGTACACACATTCTTTTATGGGTTTTTAAAATAGATTAAGATTTCTGGTAAGACAAGAAGTTATTAAGAGTAGCCAGTATTTAAGGGGAGTGAGGAAAACCAAGCTTAGCCTCTATGGCTTACATTAGAAAAAGGTGAATGTCCCACACTCCATATGAGGAGTACCATTAAGCCCCAAATAGAGTAATGGCTGTTCTTGAGCCTGTCATTGTTTTTTCATTTCAATTTTGTTTCTCAGAAAAGATGTTTAAAAAATGCAATGTTACAAAACTGTTTTTCTTGCTAACCCTAACAGCAAGAATCATCAATGCACAGCCCACATAACACTAATATTAAAATGAAATCTAAGCTTTAAACAATGTTTTGCAAGAAGAATAAAAATGTGTTTTTGAGAAAATGGAAAGTGGGAAATAAATGCATGTTTTAGAATCTCTTGTATGCTTAGTGGGCATTTGAATCCCAAAAAATTACATTGTAAATGCCTCTGTTTGGAGCTATGACCAAACTGCACCAGATGACTGCTTTTAGTTTGGTCTTCTGAAGATCAGAAAGCAATATGGAACTCTAATGGCTTCCTGAAAGTTCTCCTGTGTATACATTCATTCTCTCCTCCACAGAAATGGAAAAGGAACAAAAAGCCAATAGGAAAAACAACCCTGAACAGCAGATTTGCATGCATAAGTACTGAATAGCAAGTTTACAGGCACTGAAAGCACCGAAATTTGTGGAAATTTCTGAGAGGCCTGAAATACCAGTTTTTCTGTTGCTTCCTTTCCAAGAACACTAGCAAAGAGCAAATCCTAACTGAAATTGTGGTTTCCTCAGTAGGATGTGTGTCCATGCATATGTGAATATGAGGTTGCCCTCTATGTAAAGCATTCACTTGAATTCACTCTTGTTTGCAAACATTGCTAAGCCCATCTCCTGATGTGTCTTAGACTCTCATGACAATGTTATGAATAATCCAGATGCAACTACTCTCTCAGTATATTGACAATTTAGTTGGACAAGGTTCCAAAATGACAGCGTGACTTGTGTTCTCTCATTAGTTTGGATTAACACAAGTTGATACCTTTATAGCCCAGTACCATTGGAAGAATTACAGTTTCCCCATGGATACTGTGACACATCTGGAATTCTTATTGTTGCATGAAAAACAGATGTGCATATTTTTCTGTTACTGCCATGTTTCAGTCTGGGCTTAGCATACCAAACCTTAACTGTCACTGGTCCCCTTGCTCCATGCTCCTCCTTTCTTCTTCATTTGGTCTTGTCTTGAATTTTGCTTTTAAGTCCTTTTCTGTAAGTGAGATTCTCCTTTGCTCCCTGTAGTTATGCCCAGACATATTAGTTATGGCCTTTAGGATTTGGTAGCTACAGCATTTAGGATCGCTGTGGCTTAGTATAGATGAACACACATTGTTGTCCTTGCCGTGGATGCCTTGAGGAAGGCCTATGTTTTGTGTCACAGCCTTAACTGCCACAGGTCCCTCTTCCCTTCCCAACTGCTGTTCTCCTTAAACGCAGGCATCCTAAGCATCCCACAGCATACTGTCCACTCACCAGCTTGCATTGCCCTCTGCTGCCCTACACTGCCTTTGACCCAAATCCTTTTCCAGGCATCTTTTGAGTCAGTGGTAGTTCACTAACAAGGTTTGAACACTGCTCTGTGTGTAATCCAGCTCTGCTGCAGTGTGCTGTCAGCTGTGGGTGTCAGCACAGGGCTAACTGGGTGGAAGAGCAGTGAGCTAAATCATGTGCTTTGATGCTGCCTTCCGTTTTAAACTCTCTAGGACTGCACTGAGGTGACGTCAGAAGCACCACTTGTGACCTACAAAGAAATGGCACATTTTCAAAACTGTTTACTTTTAGAAATAGTTTTTGGGGAAGGTTTCCAGATGTCTCCAGGTTGAGCAGAACTGATTCCATTCTTATGAAAAATATTTTAAAATTCATTGTATGCTAATTGTGTAATGAATTGCTTCATTTAAATAAAATCAAGGCTTTGTAGAGGGAAAAAGGGACTCTTACTGTGGAGTCGGAGGTTAGGTTTATCATCACCTTATACTTACAGCCAGGAGGGAAGACCAAGGAAAGAGGAGATGCAGTCAAGTAAGCTGTCATCAATTAGTGCCTGAAGGTTACAACAAACCCTCCCTTCAGTCCTGTGAACATTTGAGGAATCAACTCAGTGCATAGCTTTGAAAAATCTGCTGCAAAGAAAGATGACCAGGAATATGCTGGAATTCAGGGACAGGCAAATATCAGAGTTACCTCTTCTGGTTGCTCCAGTTAGTTTGAGCAGCCATAACAACCTAGTGAGGGCATCACAGAAATGGAACTCAGAAGAAGGTGATGTATTCTTACCTCAGAAGACTCAGAAGAGCTGGTTGGAATCAAGGAAGGCTGGAAAGCTATTACTCTTCATTTGTTGTGTTCTGACAATGTTTTATGGGTATTGAGCACTGCTATGGTTTGTGTCAGGACAGTCCTCCTTGGACAGACCCAGCAGCATTGCTGTGATTCTATGGCTGTATTGGGTCAGATCTGAACAAGCTTATCTTAACACAGCTTGGAGTCTGAAATGTACAGTGCGGGTTATAGCTTTAAAGGTATTCCAAATTTAAAAATAGCCTTTCTCAGTGTGGCAAAAATTAGACATACAAAGAACTTGTGTTTGCTTGGCAACATTTCCTCGTGATTAATGTGGAAGTGTACTTCCTTGTTAGCAGGTTTTTCACATATAAGCCTAATTAAAAAAAAAATCATGTAAAAAATTCATGTCTGTTGAGATACATTGTTCTATGATTTAGAGAGACATTAATAAAATGCACACTTTAAAGGAGATCTGCTTCTGTTTGTTCAAATTTGCATATTAAGTTCAGCTGCATGAATTTGGATGGTTTTTGATTTGAAGAAACCTTCTATTTATTTCTATAGAAAATCATTAATTTATTTCAGAGAAAAGGAAAAGAGTTTTCATTACTCTTCCCACAATTCTACAATAGGGAATGGTGTCTGTGGAAAATGTAGTCTGAACATTATTTATCTCTCCCATGGGGATTACTAGCAGTAAATTAGGATTCTCTGAATTTGCTTACAAACCAAGATCAATTTCTAAGTAACACTAAATGAAGAAAAATTGTGGTGATTTATCAGACACAGTCCACTGTAGTAGCTGCTTTGTAATGAGCTTTGAGACACACCATAATGCAGTCTTTTGTTGCAAATATCTTTTGTACACACACTGCCTACCTTTTATGAATTAATTGGAATTTAACATGCTACAGCTTTGAAGTATATGAAGCCAAACCCTTAATGTGGGAAGCTTCTGGGATTTAAACACTTCTGCAATGAGAAATCTTAAATATGTTTTGACTAATTTCATTCAAGGATCATCTACAGCATTTTTATGTAAGTGAATCTCTTAATTTCATGAGCCTTACCATTCTAATTAAAATTTACATTTCAGTCCTTAGAACATTTCTAGGAGACCCATAACTTTTTTACTTGGTAATATATTTATTGTTATAGAATGTCAGTCACTGATTAGAATTTTAGCAACTAAATTTTTAAATTCATGTTCACAGGTTTGAAAGGTCAATGTAACATAGTTAGTTTTGCTGTGTTCCCTGTCACTCATGGCACAATAAGTGTGCCAGCTCTTCAAGTAGATCACTGCAACAGAAAAGGATTGGTGGATTAATGGAGTTTGTGCTGAGACCCTTGCATCTATACTTAATGTTTTTAGATTTTTACTTGAAGTGATTTTATTCTTCATACTAAATGTCTCTACCACACTAAATGCCTCCACAAATCTGAAAGATCAAATGTTGATTTACAAACTGATATGCTCATAAAAGTTTGTCTTAACTTTGGTGTACATCTTGAGAAGAGCTACTGCTTTAATTTCCTTTAAGAGGGTTCTAGTTCATGCAGAACAAACCATTTTGTAAAGTGAAGCAATGTAGAGTAAATAGGGGCAGTTGGGGCAGGTGCTTCAAAACCATGTAGAATGGTTAAAAGCACAACCACTATGTTGTTTGGAGCAACTTTGGAGGTTGCTGCCCTTTAATGAGGTGGTTCTTCCTGTCGTTCTCACGGAGGCTGAATGTGCAACTGCCAAAGTATTTCCTGTGAAACCGTTTGTTTTGATAGTTATCCACAGGAAGCTTAGCTGTGATCATCTGTGATGAAGAGCAGACCAATGCCAAAATAACATGACTAGATATGATTGCAGTGCGGTAACAGAACTGACAGTCCATCATGAAAGGATGACTGTCTAAAAACTTACATTTTCTGTCAAGCTTACACTGTTTTGCTATTCATGGTGTGTGCTTGATACTGCAAAGTATACTGTTGACATTGATCATTGAATGATTATTACAAAAAGGAAGTTAAATATCTGAGTTTATAGCATGAGTAAAATTGCTTCAACACTGTTGCTGTCTTAATTTCTTTTTCATTTTAGTAAAATTCTAAAGACAGTGTGAACCAAGGTACACAATTTCTCTTTGAGCTGAAATTCAAAATTCTGTTTTTTTAAGTGGTTTCAGAACATTAAAAAATATTTCTCACACCCCATCTGTTCTTAAGGATGACAGGAAAGCAGACTTTGCAGCAGTCATTTGAAACCCTCAAATGTAACACCACTTTTTAATTAGTTGTAACTTAGCACATTTACCTCAAAAAACTGTCTCTGTCATACAGTACAGTCTATTTAGGCCTAGATAAGCTGGATATTCACCTATATCTTCATTTAAACTGTATTATTTCTAGTTATGTACCTATGTCCATATGCCTCTCTTTGATATTAATATCTTGCACATACTTGTAGATGATTTCCACACTTCCCCTATTGAGTAATAATTAGCCAAGCTGTAAGTATTTACAGATTTTTAGTTTCCCTCTAATCAGATCCTTTCTGAAGAGATTCTTGATCTTTTCAGAAATCACAGCTGTTGACAGTACCTACATTTTAACTTAATAGGCTTGGTGAAGTTGAATAGAATTATGTAGGAAGGAACTATAGGTGTCAGATGATGTTCATAACCCCAGATTACTTCCTTCATGTGGCAGGATTACATGCTATCTCAGGTTCATTTTGAGCTTTGCTCAGAATTTCCCAGCTTTCTGTCTTGAATTGTGTATTTTTAATTCAGAGTACATTTCTAGATGCATTCAGTCTGTGGGATCCGTTTACTTGCATTGTGTGTTGTTTATTGCAGATCATTAACAAATACAATAAATAAAAATAAGTTATGCTGAATTTTATTTATTGCACACAACTATGAGTGACATTTCATCTACTTTATTTCATTTATCCACAAATTTCAACTCAAGTTAAATACAAATAAAAATTATCAAATATTCATGATTTAATATTCACAGTCATGTTCCTCTCAGACACACTGATAAAGAACAAGGCACCAAAGGGATGCTTTTAATGAAAACATATCTTGCATGCATTTGGGAGGAAAGGAGTAAAGAATGAGACTTAGAGCTAAGGGACTTGTTAAAAAAGTTTGCACCAAGAGAGATTCTTTGCCCACTTCTTGGTTGAAGAATTTGACTGGAAAAGTTGCAAATAAAGCACAATCAGTTGAGAGCAACAGCAGGAAAGAAGCAAGCAATGAGAATGCTGGATAAGCAAAATCCAGGGCTGGGGGTCTGTGCCCCTCAGCAGCCAAATGCACCCAGTTAGTGTCTTTAAAGGTTGGCTGGAGAGCAATGACAACCAAGGAAGTTGTAGATATGCCATACTGTCTTCTTCTACTGCCTCCCAAACTAGATTAGTTTTACATTTTCAAAAGAACATGCAAGGTTAATTGAGATTTAAAGTATCTGGCTTTCTTTTCTGGTCTTACTCACACAATTAATACCATAAGTACGCTTAAATTTTTGTCTCTATGTTTGTGGACTATAAAAATAGAAATTAATTGATAAAAGCTGGTGAAGATGGGCAGAGATAATCTTGGCTAAGCATATTAATTTTTATTTTTTTGCAATTACAAAATGCATAACCTACAGAAAAGGAACTATTATAATATATGCATTAAGATTGCTATTTTTATAGAAATTACAAGCCAAAATCAACTGTATGTGTTGCCATGCTTTGTTCTTTGTCAGTGTGTCTCTGAGAGAGGGATGAGTGTTAGACACAGTGGGAGAAATCATTGAATGAAATAAAGGAAAGTCATTAGACTGAACATTGAAATCTTTCCTTCCCATAAGTGATTCATCTTCATCTGAGAGCAATTAGTCTCTATTTGGGTTTTGTCATATTATTGACATCATCAGGCCTTCATTTGCTAATTTTTTTTGAAAATAAGATCAGAATCTTTCTAGTCATGAAAACACGAGAACATTCAAATTCATCCTGAATCGTCTTCTTTAAATTGTAGTGCGGTTAAAAATTTTCTCTGAAGCAATTTAAACAGTGAAATAGTATCTCATTGCTATTCATGTTACATGTAATGTTCAATAACAATCAGATATGGCTTGTAGATTTCCACCTTAAATCTAGGAATAGAAAATGCTACATTTTGTATGAGCCACAGAGAAATTTTTCATTCATTTCATTAACGAATTTATTTACAAATGTCCTTTTTTAAAGCTAGATTTTCAGTGAAGGTAACTGAGCTGTACAGAATACTCTGAATTCTGATCCTAGCTTTTGTTATGATTTGTTTTGTGGTGTTAAGAAAGTTTGATTGACTTGCTGAAGTGCTGTCTATACAGGAGACTAACTAAATGCTTAGATAATTTGCTCAAATCCTCAGTTCGTTGCAAACCAGCTGCCTTTCTCTTTGTGCTAATTGCCTTTGTTGTATGAAGTAGTTATTCACAACTGTCTGGATTTGCCTCTCTGAAAGACTTCAGAAAAATCATTTTATGTGAATATGTATTTTGAACTCACTAAGGAGGAAATTCACTTTCTGCAAAGATTTGCAGGTTTGTGATGGTGAAGTACAAAGGCAATAGGAGTATTAATAAACCCCTTCCCCATTTTGCCAAGGTGAAGTCTTTTGG
This sequence comes from Vidua chalybeata, assembly GCF_026979565.1. Taxonomy (NCBI): domain Eukaryota; kingdom Metazoa; phylum Chordata; class Aves; order Passeriformes; family Viduidae; genus Vidua; species Vidua chalybeata. The sequence continues at coordinate 87,149,075 of NC_071531.1, read as the reverse complement.
TCTCGTATTTATAGGATCCATACAGTCACAGAGCCTCATTTCCCTTTGTATGCAATTGCCACTGCCAGCTGTGGAGGTTTGCTCCAGGCATAAGAGTTGGGTAAATTTTGCAAAAATCATTGTCATCATCTTATGTTGTCTTGTGTTCAGTCTATAGAAATTGCAGTTCTTAAAATCAAACTGGTGAACAAGCAAAGGAACACAGCAGCATTATCATTTTAGAGTGAGGTGCTTAATGATTATCTAATAGAGTGAGCTGTTCAAACATGGGAACCTATAAGGTATAAAATATCTGTATGTCCCAGCTGTAATATGGAAACTTTCTTTACTTTACAGGCAGATTTATTACTTATTTTTTTATTTGAGCATGAGAACAAGTTGTTATGTTGCACATTTAGTATTCAAGTCTCTATGATGGTAGCAGTGGCTGAGGTTTCTTCACAAGGAAGCAAACTATTTTTTAGCTATTACAGCCTGCAATTCTACTCTGTCTTTCTACACAGCTTGGGGTTTCCTTAGCCTTTTATCTTTCGTATGGTCATTCCTTATTTACTGTTTCAAAAGAGGGCATATATTGACTTGTTTCAGGTATTTGTCTATATCACAGAGTCACAGAATCATACAGAATCGTTTATGTTGGAAAAGGCCTCTTGTATTGTTGAGTCCAACCAACCTTTGGCTGATCACCACCTTGACCATAGCACTAAGTGCAACATCCAATCATTTCTTGAACAATTTAATTGGCTGTATTGTTAGACTAAGAAGTAATGAAGGAACCAGTCTGTCTGCTTTTCCCATCTTAAGAACAGGTACATTTTTAAAGTCTGACCCACTGATTTTTTTTTTTTTTTTGTTTTGTCATGTCTACAGTGTCCATATGGAGCAGGGAGTTTAATAATTTCTTTATTTTGATTATGTCTGCCTTGGTACTGATTGCAAGAATCTGGGGCATCCCATAGAAACTACACGCTTAAAATGTATCTCTTCTTCATGCAAAAATTAATAACATTCCTTGCGGTGGTAGAGGTTTAAATGACATCTGCAATTTAAGTTTCATTAATAGTGTGGGAGCTATTGGGAAGACTCTGATACATCATTATTGTAGAGGCTAGATAAGGTTGCTTCTAGAAGTAAAGCTGTAAGATTGTTACAGATCAGTGGTTCTATTTAAAAGGTGCTATGATCCTTGTTGATTGGTTCCAAGCTCTTCCCAAAGCAGATAATCTGACTTTCATCAATGTGTAAGAACATGTACTGTGGTCAAAAGATGAAGCATGGCTCTGCATTGAAAGGTCATTTCATTTTACAGTTTCAAAGAATGCAGGCTAGATTCAAAACCTCTTACATTAAAACATCTGAAGAAATTTCTGCAGTTCTACAAATAGAATGCTCTTCTGATGGGGTCCCATCCATCAACACAAGTATTTTTGATGATTTACGCACAAGAGTGTAGCTCATTTTACAGACAGGTGTGTCAACCTTGCCAGGCTGAGAGTTGAATTCATCTCACCTTTCTTTAGCTGTCTGTTTATGAGGTGTCCAGGTTAAACTTACCATTAAATGTCCCTCTCTGTTCCACCAGGAGAGTTAGACAGCTTCAGGAGTGAGTGATTCAGCCTCTCCTGTGTGCCAATTTCAAAATATGAAGAATTACAGCCCTGAGGTTATTTACCTCCTGTGTTTAGCAGGAGTCTAGAAACCTAACTTAAATTAATTAGCTAACTTCTAGGTGGTTGCAATTAGGTGAAATTTACCTTAAATTACTAAATTAGCAAAAGTATCAAAAATGGATTCTTGAGGTTAAAACTCTTAGGTCAAACTTTTTTTTTCATACAGTTTTTTTGTTCCCTTAAATATTTTGAGCATGTGTCATTTATCCTTGTTAAAGTATCACCCAATCCATTCAGTATATGTCATATGATGGCACTGTGAGACAAAGATGTCCTCCTACACTAGGGATCAAAGAGAACTTTCTGATGAATATTTTTCTTTTTTGGTGTCAGTGGTGGGGAGGCTGGGAAAAATCCTCCACTGCCATGTGGGCTTGTGTGAGTGATTAGCTCTTTTTTAAGTTAAGTGCCTGAACACACAGGTTCACATAGTAATTAAATTCCTACTGTGGAAATTACTATTTAAAGAAAACAATAAAAGGTGTTTTTGATTAAATGCCCCATCAGCAATGAAATGCAATGTTTTATTGGGGACTGAGAAGCAGCTCATAAAGAAGCACATTAACTTTAATGTTTCTTCTTTGGAACTGTAGGGAAGGATATATGTTTTATTTTTCTGTTTAGCAGCAATGAAAATTCTCATTTACGTCATTTAACACCCACCTCTCCACTCAGAACGCCCTCCAGTAAATAATTTCAGGTCAGAAGTTTCCTTACAGATGACCCAAATCCTCTTCTCACCTAGACACTGAGCAGTGCCATAGTGAATTCACATAATCCCATCTGGTTCAAAAATAACTTGCCCCAGTGTAAACTTCCCTTTGATGCTAGAACTAATGAGTTCCCAAAACTAGTATGAGTCTTTGCTTTTGTTTTTACTTCATCTAATTCTACCTCATACTGCTGATGGAGACTCACAGGTGTATAATTTTTCAACACAGGTTATGAAATACAGAGTTGTGATATAAAGGAAGCTGCAAGGAACCTCTGGAGGTTAACTAATCCAACCACTATTCAAAGCAGGGCTAGCTTAGATCATAGTGGAAGAACTTCAAGGGAAAGAGAGAAATAATTTCATCCTTCAAGTCTAGGGCTTCTTTATGTAGAAATGATTCATAGCTTCTTTTCCCACATTCAGTAGAAATAACTGTATGCCAAGACCACAGCCCAGGGATGTACATATGCAATGTGCATCACATTGGTTATCATTTAATTGCACCTCTTTTGCACAAACCACATGATTGCCTTACCCAATAACTACTTAAAATGGATTTATTGATCCCAAGGCATTCACTCTTTATGAGTTTATGACTTTATTTTTCATTGTCCTTGTATAATTTGCTGTGTGTTTTGCTTCAGATGGGTTGAATAATTCTTTGAGAAAAAAATCTAGGAAATTCTGATTAGAAATGAAGTTCAGTGTTTATTTCTCCAAATAATATTCAAAGGGGGGGGGTGGAATTTATCCTGTAGTTTAGTTCTATAGAACACCTTGTGAAATTCAAGTGATCTAAATTTTCCTCTGAGCAGGTCTGTTCCTTGGCAACAATTCTGTAGTGAGCTGTACTGTCATGTGTCCCTTTCCAGAAAGGCACTGTGATATTTATAAATCTATCTAAGAATACAGATAACCCACACACTAAAGCATATGTCAGGACATAGCTGTCAGTCCTATCAACTTGCAGTCCTCTGAAGGATCAGAAAGGCACATTGACTCACTGGTGTGTGGCCCTGATTTTAGACCTCTGAGCTCTGGAGAGTCTATTTTACATTAAAACATTTTACAAGTAAATGTCCTGTGTAAGGCATATGTTGGGATTTAGAGATAGCGCTGTTGTAGAAGCTGCTAGAAAATATTAGAGCAGAAAAAACACCCTAAAGAATTTGGCAGATTCCCATAGTGAAACACAGATTATCAATCAGTATGTTAGGCCAGAAAGTGAGGAGTGCTTTTGTATAAGAAATTTTACTGTACAGATACCAATGTACATTATTTTGGCTAATACCAAAAGTCCTGATCCAGCAGAATCCTATTGTGTTTAATTGCTTTTCTGGCTTGGGCCATCCGTGTGCCTGGAACTTTTTTCATGCAGCTACTGCCTTGTGCCAGCCCTGAGCTCTGCTCAGCTCAGCACAGTCTTGAGCAGCTGTCAGTCACACATTATTGAGGCTTGAAAAGCTCCAGGTTGGCTGAGCAGGGGATCACTTCTGCCCGCGGTTGTTTTCCAAACTGTGTCACCTACTTCCCAGCCTGCCCTCTCTCCTTCTTCTGTGCCTGTGTAAGGCAGACAGTTCTGAGAAAATGGATTATGTGTCCTTCTGGATGCAGTTAACCTGTGAGACAACCTGAGACTTCTCTTTCTAGCATAGGAGTGTGTTTCTCAGAGTGTGAGAACTGTTTATTAAGGTCCTTCATTCTGTGTCTGTGGTGGGAAGAAAGAATGCTTGCTGAAATGTTACTGTAATTCATATTTGAGGAGGAACTGAACATCAAACACCTTTTCTCTACAAAACGAATTTCTTTTGGCTCAGGAAATCCCTGAACTAAAAAATTGCTGGTTGCAGAAAGAGAACTTTGGAAATGAGCATGTTTTTTCACCCAGCGCTTATCAGAAGGCAGGTTACGTGGTTACCTTTAGTGTGAGTTGGAAAGTCTGCTTGCATGTTTTAATATCAACTACTCTTTACTGGAAGAGAAAAAGAAAGATACCCACAGACTCTTCTTCTTTCTACTTTGCTCTTCAATTTATTCAATAATCCTTTTATTAATTAGACCACAGAAAAATGGTTCAAGCTGTAATGTTTCCTGAAAGGAAAATTAAGTGGGTTTTACAAGCTTCTTATGTACATGGTGCTGTGCAAAAATATTTGCAGTCCTTTTCTTTTCAATTCAAAAATCATTCTTCACAGTCATACCCTTATGCAATTCTCCATGCTGTTGCCTATTAGTCTCTTTTATTCTGAATAAAGCATGAATTATGCTTTTTAAAATAGATTTGTAAGCCCATAACCAAGACTGTAAATATTTTTGCACAGCACCATGTACATAAGAAGCTTGAGGAATAATGTAAAACCCACTTAATTTTCCTTTTAGGGAACATTACAGCTTGAACCATTTTTCTGTGGTCTAATTAATAAAGGAATTATTTTTAAATCTTGTAATGCAATGTCTCCGTTTTGACTGAAGAGAAATAAGGTTAATGTATTTTATTGCTTATCAGTATGCAAACATATATTGGTAAAAAAATTTTAGATTTGAGGTTTTCAAAAACATTCTTGAGTGGACAAGTGCTGCTTCTCAGACTGTCTTTCCACTTGCATTCTAATTTTTGCCTTAAAAATTATGTGGAGAAATAGGGAAAGAGGAAGTAGAATACATTTTTCAAAAAGGTTTCAAAAGAGAAAAAACTCAAGAGCTTTGACCATAATGAAAATGACTGGATTTTTTTTTTTTTAACTACTGATTAACAGAAAAAGCTATTAAGAAGTAAATTAGCAATGATGAAATTTACTTCAGGCATGCCGCTGCATTCGTTTACTGTTATTAAAATATTTTTGCCTCTTCCCCATAAAGTCAATTGTAGATGGGTTGTGAATTTTCAGTGTTGCATTTACTCTCATCTCAGTTGGAATAGGCTTTTTTTTTTGATGTAAGAGTGCAATTTTCAGTATGGTGCTTACGAAGGCATTCAGGCAATTGCAAGTAATTGAAATTGCATAGCAGATTAAAAAAAAAAAACCAAAACTAAACAAAATAAAACCCCCAGCACTTCTAGATGTAAAAGAGGAAAATCATGCTTTGGCAATGAGGAGGTGTAAAGAAGTAACATGCAATTTTTCTAAGATTTGGGACATCAGAAGAATTCTGTAACAGAATGTTCAGTTCAGAAAAAGTGCAAATATTTTTGTCTTGTTCACTCTTGTTCCTGTCTGTTCTTGACTTTCCCCTTGCAGTCTTGACTTTTCCCATTGTAGTCCCCTTGCAATGCTCTCATTGATACGACTTCTGGCACATTTCCACTGGTCATTTTAGATGATGACCAGTGCTTCTCATCTTTCCTTATGAATCTTCTTCTTTATCACTATTAAAAAAAAAAAATCACTATCCTTCTGGTCACTCAGGTATTAGACATTGCTGCTCTTTGTGCCTTATCCAGTAAGAAATATTCAAATACTGCTACTTTCTTAATACAAGTTTTGGAAGCTTCTTTTGCTTTGCACATAGCCATGTCTTTCCTCTCACATTGCATTGATCAATGCAGGCTGCTTTTCTTTTGCACCTCTGACTCATTAGCTTTTCTCCACTTCACTATTACCACAGCTCTTGCAAAGATCAGATCTGTTCTTTTTTTCTCATTTTTCATTGCACACATTTCAAGTTGTCCCTCTTTACCTAAAAGATCTCTTGCAGGCCTCTCAGTATTTTTCCCACCTGTTCATATCTCTTTTGCCATTGTGCGTTCCAGGATCATGCTTTAGAAATGTCTTTGGCTTTTGTGGGCTCTTCACTGTTCCTTAACTATTGGAGGAATGGTATTTACTGGTTATTTTTCTTCACAGCTGTCTTCTCTTTGTGATAGTTTCCAAAGACCCACCTTTCCATTTGTGTGCATAATGCCTCTGATCTTTCAGGTTCAGCTACATACTTCCCTTTTATCTTCAGCCAAATAATTAAGGAAATACAAAAAAGCAGTTGGTACAGATGAAAAGCATGTGTTTTATTTAAAATGTTCCATTTAAGAAAGTTAATAAATGTATAATTTGTACTACATATATATTAAAAGGAATAAACAGAGTTATGATAGACAAAAAATGCATCCTAGTGTTGTCACCTAATTTTCACTTTCTGTGCTAATATTTAATGGTGACTGTTCTGAGAAAGCACTGATAAGGGCTACATGTACAATATAGCTTGGTTACTATAACTATTTTTGTGTAACTGTTGTTATTATTGTTCTAAGTTATGTGGTCTAGGCAGATTTTCTTTACTGCAAAGGTAATGTGAAAGGTTGATGTGTCCAAGTAAGTGCCTTCCTGTTAATAATTTGATCACACATTTTTTTCCTTTGTAAAAAAGAGCCTTAAGCTGTTAACACAACAGTTTTCAACTCTGTGAGGAAAAGACCAGAACTATGAATCTGCAAATGAAGTAAAATTTTGAAAAGACACTTTTAAGTAAACATATTTCTCTAAAAAGTACTATAGGACCAATGTAATGGTTATTCTTGGTGTAATAAGGCACACTAAGGAATACTTTATGGCAAGAGCATCAGTGTTTGCAGGCTCTTTTCTTGTAGAGAACTCTATAATAAAGCAGATGTGGAGCTTTATTGTAAGCCATTCTTAATGTAATTTATCTCTAAGGTTTATTGAGAAAGCCTACATCAACTTTCTTCCACCCAATGAAAACCTCAGGTTTTGACTGTCTCTATGTAGTTTAACCTGTGTTTGTGAGAATATATCTACCTTTTTTATTGTAGGAGCATGTGTTTTTTTAAAAAGCTCTTAAGATAGTAGAGAAGAAACCTCATGTCTTTCACTGAAGCACTGAGTGATATAAAACTGTGCGCCCATGTAAAAGGAAGCAATGAAAAGGAAGGAATGAAAATAACAAAATAACCAACAATAACTTCAGCTTTTACTGCATATATTGCAAAAGCAAATTTTATTTTCTTAGTATGTTTTTTGCTGTCATATTTTCCATCCTCTCTAATGTATACTCCTATCCCTGCGTTTTTAGAGGAAAACAAAGCTCATACCTTTCCTTACTGTATGGCCTATGTTCCTTACAATCTGGCCTTTACATGTGATTGAATGTACCATGGAAAAGGTCACAGCACACAGTTAATTTGTGATTTTCAAATAAATGTGCAGAGTTGCACATTGGAACAAACGGGTTTCATTAGCTCTGTTCCTAAAATTGTGTGCAAAATGACTAACTCACCTCCCATCTCACAAGCACAAGACATTGTAAATAGGTTGCTTATTATTTATTGAAAGCTGACAGCATGCTTGCTGTTGTGTGAGCAAGACTTCCTGCTCATAGTCTTTCACCGAGGGCAGGTACTGACATCACCTATATGGAGAAGGGCTGTTTACCCAAATCATGACTGCAGGATCACTTCTTTCCACCGGTAATGCACAGTGGAGTTTAAATGTATGTTCTAGCAAAAGCAGGAAATCTTGTTGCTCCAAAAGATGACCAAAATAACCCAAGTGTTACGAGTTTGCACAGATGTTAGCAGGCAAACCAAGTTCCTGGAGGCTTCCCAGCCTTATGGAATAGAGGATTTGAAGGAATTCTGTGTCTGCCTTCCAAAACATAGTAAAGGTTTGAAAGTTCAATTAAAGTGAGTGATACTTAGTCACAGATTAAAAAAAAAAAAAAAAAAAAAGAGAAAAGAGAACAAACAAACAAACAAACAAACAAAACAACCTAGTCTGTCGTTAACAGCATTGTAAAGATTGAGAGTTTTAGGCTGCCTGTGAGAATGTTGCAAGAAGTATCACATTGAATGCAGAACATGTCCTTAGGTTATGCAGGAGCTTACTGTATAGCAGATATAATTCTAAACCCATTGTCTGTGACACATAAAAGAGGAACAAAATTAGAAGAGTGCTTAGCTGCATGGTGAAAGTCTTGGGCATGTGGGAAGAACCATAGTCAGTGAAATAATGTGGGGTCCCATATGTTCTTAGAGCTTCATGGACACCAATTTTGATCAAATGGTGGCATTTTCTTTACATAAAAAAGGAGTAACAATGATTTTTAAAAAATTTGTATTTGAGTCCGTGTGTATTTTGTTATTAAAAAGAATAGGGACTGATGGACAAAAGCACAGTGCAATAACTGTGAATTAAGTAAGTCAAAGGACCATATTGAGTACAGTGTTAGGTAAGTCACTCATTCATACCCCATCAGACCCTCTTAGTAGCTGTTATTTATTTCCTACACCTTATGTTTTGCAGCAGTCCGGTTGCTATGAGGAAGAGTATCCTCAGAGGATATAAATATCTTCTTTTCAATTTTTTACTGTTACAAAGTTAACAAGAGAAAAATACTTCCCTATCTGTAAAAATTATTTGCTTGGCAAACACAATTGTTAGCTAAAATATATGCAGAGTAAATCTCTGCATGATTATTCACTCTGAAATAAACTTGGATGGTGACTCTGAGCTGTACAGGTCTATGCAATTGCCAGATCTCAGACAGTTACAGGGGATGATTGCTGAAATAATCACATGGGTTTTTTAATTTGCTGGGGATTTATTCCTTCTTATTTTGGGGAGGGTACAATTACCTTTAAAATCATTTCTGCCTCAGTCTTCAGCATTCTCACCACTGCAATAACTCTCTGTCTGACAAAGTGAGAAAGACCTTAGACCTTGAAGAGTTTGGAAGAAAAATATGGAGGAGATAAAACTTAACTACTCGTCCTGCCAGTTTGAGAAAAACTGGGTATTACTTTAAAGCCTATGTTATAAGTGGTGGCAAAAATAACCTCTGTAATGTATTTATTTGTGTAATTAGATGGCTGATATTGCAGTAACTCTGGATGATCCCAACTTATTCTGTTCATGATTTCTATTTTGACTGTCACAGTCTCCAGCAAGTGTGCACAGAAGAAAATAATTTTAGTGAAAAGATAATATTTTTGTTCTTCTTTCTTTTAACTGTATCTGATTTAAGCTAGAGGAATAGAACAGTCTGGTTTTTTTTTCCCCTTCACTCTTTCTTCTTTAGTTTACTCTTTATTTGAAAGGGTTTCTTGTAGACGAGTGCTAATGACATTACCATTGGTGGCACAGGAGAGGCAGCCTGACGTAGATCTCATGTTTTTTTCCAGATGAGGATAGGCATTCACTCAGGTTCGGTGCTGGCCGGCGTCGTTGGTGTGAGAATGCCACGCTATTGTCTCTTTGGGAACAACGTCACCCTTGCGAGCAAGTTCGAGTCAGGAAGTCACCCACGCCGCATCAATGTCAGTCCCACCACATACCAGTAAGTCCTCTTCACCCTTTCCTGTTGCTTTTGTTTCAGCCTGTTTTCAGTTCCATCCTGTAACATGTTCTGTCCTCAACACATGGAATTCAACAGAAAGTTGGTAGGGCATCCAGACAGCTGGAAAGAGGTATTGCTTGGGCATGCCTGTCTTTCATTTGCATTTGTATCAGAATGTGCAAAGAAGTCAGGCATTGGAAGCAAGGAGGCACAACAGAAGAGCGAGCCATTCCTGCCTAAAATAATATGCAACAAAAGAAGTGGGAGATATCTCCCAAAGCAACGTAGTTTTGTGCACTATTACAGCTTTTGACTGGGGATTTGGATTCCTCCCGCTAAACACAGCTCATGAAAGGAAGCACACTCCCATTTCTCAGAAGGAAGTCTAATTTTGCCAGTAAGGGCAAGCTTACAAAGAGATTTAATGCTTTCTTGAAGACAAAATTTTTTATTTAGCACTGTAAAGACACACTTGATAGAAGCATTCTCATAATGTAGGAAAAAAGATTGAAAATGGCAAAGCATTATCCCTAGGGTTTTGAAGAAATTATGCAAATGGAGAGAAGGCTTGATTAAATCTGGTTATGAGGAACAGCTCCTAAATAAAAAAGGTGTTCCTTATTGTTCAAATTTGACAGTTTGACTATTAGAATTTCTACTGCTTAGAGTACAGCTGATGCACTCACTTTTTTTTTTTTTTTTGGCAGAATATCTCAATCTTCCAGTGTTCTGTATCTGAAGTCATTTTCTGAAGTAAGGTTTTGAGACTGTGTGGTAAATCTGTACACAGTTGCTCAAACAATATTGCTTTTCTTTCTTTTTTTTTTCCTATTCAGAACCGTGAATCTCAAATATTTTCCCCCATAGCTATCTATGTAAAAAAAAAAATTAAATGGGATTTCTTCATCCAAGTATTGAAGTGTCTGCTATGCTAAAATATGAATCAGTCAGAAATTAAAGTTAAAAGTAATTAAACTAGTGCATAAAGTAACATTCTTCTGAAGAGCCCATTCACTTGAGATCATATTTTGAGAATGAAGCAAGTGTAGCAAATTGAACAAGAAGTAGAATAACTTAATAGGGTTTGTATCACAAAGTGAACAGAAATCGATTCATACAGCTGTCTGATAACATGCAAGAGAAAGACAATCTATTATTTTCCAAATCTATCCAAATCCAATTTATTATTGTTCACAGAAAACATTTAGATTTAAATAAAAATAAATTCAATAAATATATAGGAAATTTCTGTTTGGAACTTGGTATAATTTGAAAAGAAATTGGTTTTGGGACCTTCCATACACAGCATTCTACAGTGTTTGGTGCTTGGTCATTCACTATGGGATAGAAGGAACCCTCTAAAACCTTGTTTCAATAGTCACCATAATTTTGTTTACCATTTGTGCTCCAGTTACAAAAATTACATAAGAGCAGGGCCTTTGATGTGTGGTTTGTGGTCTGGCAAAAGCTGACCAAGTCCCTGTGACAGGGAGCTGAACTTTTCTTGAGCAGGATCAGTTCTTATAAAGTGCTGTTCTCCAGCCTGAGATAGTCTTCAAGATACTCTGAAAGTGCAGTCCATACTTTTTCAGAAGAGTGATCTTAGCGCTTCACAAATGTGGCTCAGGGGACTGATTTCACTTGGGGCTACGGTGTTGCTTGCTCATGTTTATGTCCCTGAGAGCAGAAACTGGTGAGCTAGACAGCTTTAAGGAAATATAAGTAGAAATTATCTGTGGGACCTGTGGTGCACAAAACTCTCTTTATGCTGGGGCCAGAGTCACTTTCCATGTACCAGTGCACAGTGCCAGTGGTGTTGAATTTGGTTATGAGTGATACGGCACCTCCTCTGTGAGACACAAATTTGTGGTCATTGTTGAACCACCTGATCTAGCTGAAGATGTTTCTGTCCATTGCAAGAGGGTTGGCATTAAAGGTCCCCTCCAACCCCAGTGATTCTATGGTTCTGTGACAGTATTCTCTTTCCATCACGATGCTGATTAAAAGACTGTTCTGAAAGTTAGTTTGAGGGACTGTGTGGGGAGCTTGCTAGAAATCTGTGGGTTTGTGCTGCCCTTTTTCTGACTTGTAGTACATTGTGGCACAGAGAAGATGGCTTCTCTTTACCTGTATCTCATCTCTGCCTGGCTGCCACTGGGCATATTGTACCATGGCAGGTCAAATGTGAGTCATCTTGGAGAGCGTTCTTAGTAAGTCGTAGGTACCAAAACTTGAGTCAGATCTTCTCACCCTGCATATCTTTTAGGTTGCATCAAAACTGGTTTTTTTCACTTCTCTTTAATCCTAGAAATCCAGTATGAATAGGACCATTTCTTTTTCAAGATGGCTGAACTTTTGACTGAACTATCAGTGTAGACTGTTGCTTCAAAAAGGGAAGAAGGTAGAAAAGTGATTATGTAGCAATGCTGCAACATAAAATTGCAAAACAACACACAACAAAATACAGAACTATTGGTATTTTTTATCTGTATTATTGTACTCAGTAAACAATCTGCTGTTAGCGTGCTGAACAAATTCAGTGCTTGATTCAGAGAATTTGCAGTGGAAGTAACAGGCTAGACACATGGTTACAGGTGAAGGAAGTAGAAATGGCAAGAAAATATATGTTTGAATGGGATGCACTTATCATTCAAAATGAGTGGCTAAAAGTAGTGATAATCAGGCTAGGAACAATTTTATATTACAGGCTTGGGAAATTATGTGAAAAGATAAAATTAATATGCATGGGGCAACTTGAAAAGTTGATTTCAAACTATACCTTCTGGCATAGTTGGAAGCTTGAAAACAGGGAAGAAGTCAAGAAATGACACTGTTGACACAGTGGCCAGAAAAGACTGCAATTACAAAATACTCAAAGGGGCAAAATTATTCTGAGTTTCTGAACGTGATCTCTGAGATTTAACATAATATCCTTGTAGTGTCCAAATCAAAAAGTAGTGAGATGCATCCATATATAACTTTTCCTAAATATAATTTGTGTGAGTATATATTTATTGTGCATAAATAAAGTGATTCATCTGAAACTGAAAATGTATTTGTATTTGACTTTATATTCTGTTAAATGCTTCTATTTGATCACACTGTTCTGCTGTGCACTTTGTTAATACTGCTGTTAATATTTCTATTATCTAAGTGTTTTCCAAAGTAGATGATTTTGCAGTCAGTATGAAAACAACAGAATTTTCAATTATATGAAAATACCAGCATTTCTCATCACATGTTTGTGTCTACCACGGCCCCTGATGGAAGTTGTGATACAAGTTTTATAAAGCATGCAGGTCCTTGAAACATGTCCAATACTTAGCAGCTTTCATTTTTCAGTAAAGATTATGCATCATAAAGTGTCATCAGCATTCAAATAATAATCACACTTCAGAATACCTATTATTGGTTACAGACACTTCCCTTCAAGCCTGTAATCTGCCTAAGTAAGAATCAGAATCTAAAATGATAAGTGCAGGGTGTGATGTTTGTTGCTTAGCAGCAGCAGTGAGCCTGAGGCAGCCTTGCTCCAGTTACACCTACCTGGGCAGAATTCTGCTAGGTGTGAAACAACACCTTTAACAAAGGTGGACTTTGCATTTTTTGAATCTGAAACATCACTTCTGTTTGAAATATCCTGTTCTCTTGACTCAGACAGGTCTTTGGATGCAAGGATCACAGATCCCCATTTGCTTTGAATCACTGAGCATTGTGAAATTAAATCACTGGAATAGCATTGGTAAAACTTCCAGTGAAAAATGTGGAAACTGGAGAGGAAGTTGAGCATCCCAGACTGGTCCCTGTATAACATATGGACTGGAATAGGAAAAGAAGTTTATTTAATTCATCTACATTATCCTGAATTGAATAGAATTACCCTATTTTCCATAGTCAGAAACGAAGCACAGTAAGATTTATGAGGCTCTTCAGCACGAGAGAGAAATAAAATATTTTTTAGTTTTTTGTTTCAGCCTTTAATAATTATTTTTATGAGATATTAATATAATAAACCTACATTTGTCTTGTTTTCCTGTAGTGTTGCAATGTAATGCTTTGAGATTTCTAAGAAGTTTTCAAAAGCAGGTAAACATAGTTGTTCCTGTTTGTCAAATAACTCCTATTTAAGAACGAAATTTTTTTTCCAGTTCTTTCTACCTCTAGTCTTTCTCAGCATGTATTTATTTCTCTTGTGGAGAATGTGCTTCTGGCACTCAGTGCTGGGTACAGATACTTTCCATTATCACATGCTGGGCAATGCATCTGGGACCTGAGCTTAGGCAAAGATGAACAGCCTGTATCCCACATCTTTATCTTGATTTGGGAGAGAGGGCAACCCAGGTGTACCTGAGCTGGGCGAGGTCATTATGTTCACCTGCATAAATTGCTTCTCAGCCTTTAAAACTGATTAAAACCAGTGTAGCTTTTTAATAGTTCTTTCACAGAAAGGTGTATGAAAGAAGTTTTATGTAATTAAGAAGTATTGCTATACTTCTCTCTTTACAGGGATTTTAAATTAAGATTAGGCTTTTCTTTAAAGTCCTTATTGATTTTTATTTTTATCAAATTCTTTTTCCTACAGGTTGTATCTATGTATATATATTACTTCTCCTACAGGTTATAGCAATCTCTACATATATATTTTTCCACCTCATATGGTCAAAACAATGGGCTTGCTCTCCCAAGAGTCTTTTCAGACTATTTCAGAATATTTCAGATTTTATTTCTCAGTATCCTTTAAAAAAACTGTTGGTTTTTATGTTGGTCAATTCACCATGTATGTTTTCAAGAGATATTGGTGGACAGACACGTTACTTTTGGGCAGATTGGGAATACAATTTATTAATGGGCACAAAAAATTATTGCTAGTCTAATTTTAGAAGCACAGTCAAAATGCACTGTTTTTTCTTGGGTTTCTGCTCCCAGTGCCACCTGCCTCTGTGAGGCTGCACCTCCATAGTCACTGTGTTTTGTGATGGTGGTCCTTGGGCCTCTGGTGTCTGTCTGTGCTGTGCTTTGTGACACTGTATTTTTGTTCAAGGTTCACTTTTATTCAAGGTTCACTCTACACAGGATAGCTGTGCTAGATCACTGTTCAGTAGCTAATAGTGTGTTACCCCACAGTTTCACACAGCTGATCTAAAGCTGAAACGTGTTCAGGAAAAAGTCATCTGTTGGCTATACAACTGTTAAAACTACAAAAAGCTCAGGCCTGCAAAAATCCAGGCAGGTCTTGAGGCCAGCACTGTTACATCAGTGTAAAGCCTGAGGCCTTTTAGTAGCAAACCTGTGCACTGAGCCTCTGATGTCCCAAACAGAGAGCAGAAAAACTTTTTTCTTTTTGCTTAGGTGACTGAGAAAAAAAAATGTTAAAGGTCAGAGATTGACACTCACCATGCTGAGCTGCATGTGGTATGCAACATATTGCATTAAATCATGACTGGCTTTCATAACCTTTCCACAGTTGACCTGTATGAACAAGAAACACCAATACACTAACTTCCATAGTTTAAAAAGTAATAAATGTGATGTGCAACTAATTAGGTAGAGATGTAGTCAGGTTTTATTTCCAGTCCCTTATGTTTATAGCATGCACAGAAACTGAGGGAGAAATTCAAACCCGCTAAAGCTTAGAACCAGGTGCACTGATTTTTAACATTGCAATAGCAAATTCATATGTTTATACAGAGTATTTTAAGAGCAGCCTTCCAAAATTTCTAACGAGTGTGGTAATAGTTTATTATCTGTATTCATATGGAAACAAATGAGCTGGTTAATGTTATCAAGAGGATGCCCAGTTGGCAAAGCAAACAACACTTGTTGCCACAGAGGAAGGGAGCAGCAGTCCAACAGGAGAGAGTTTTCTCATAGCCTGTTTGGAAAGCCATTAAAATTAGATTTTCCTAATTATACCGATTAATGGGCTGATGTGAACGAGGTTAACTAAAAGTTTTACAGTACTTTTAGAGTTGGGGCAAAAAGAACCTTTTTCTTTTGTTGATATCTTTCCCTGTGATAGGATTTATGGAAGATTGACCTGGCCAATGGTGCATACTATGTTTAGGAGTGCAGGCATAGTCTCCTTGTTTGTAGAGCATTGTATTTCTCTTAGAACTTTTGTTCAGTTTTGGTCTATACAGACCAATTTTCCTAAAGAAAAGCTTAGTTCTGAGTTGGTGCTTTTGTGCTCTGATTTAGCAATCCAGTGAAAAGTACAAAACTCTGATATCTCTGAGAGATGGTGGGAAAAATTGTAGGCATGGAGGGAGTTAAGAATCGTCATGGGAAACACACAGTCAGGATAGAGGGCTTTGTAGCAATTCTGCAATAGCAAGTCTCTGTTAGTTCAAGTGGGAGAGGTAAGCAATCACCATTTCTTACTTCAAATTAGAGGGCTGGGCCATAAGAACCATATGAAGTTTAATAAGAGCAAGTGCCAGATTCTGCACGTGGGACCAGGCAACCCTGCTTGTGTGTATAGACTGGGGAATGAGAGGCTGCAGAGAAGCACTGTGGAAAGGGACCTGGGGGTCCTGGTCTGTGGTCCTCATGTCCATGGTCCTGGACATGAGGCAGCAGTGCCCTGGCAGCCAGGAGGGCCAACCCTGTCCTGGGGGGCATCAGGCACAGCATGGCCAGCTGGGCAAGGGAGGGGATTGTCCTGCTCTGCTCTGCACTGGGGCGGCCTCACCGCCAGTGCTGGGGGCAGTTCTGGGTACCACCATATAAAAAAGACATTGAAGTATTAGAGAATGTCCAAAGGAGGCTGAAGGATTTGGAGGGGAAGCCATATGAGAAGTGGCTGAGGTCACTTAGTTTGTTCCATCTGGAGAAGACTGAGGGGAGACATCATTGCAGGCTGGAGCTTCCTCATGAGGGGAATCAGAGGTGCAGGTACTGATCTCTTCAGTCTTGTGACTGAAGTCAAGAAAAAGGCACAAAGCTGAGTTGAGAGAGGTTTAGGCTAGATATCAGGAAAAGGTGCTATACCCAGAGGGTGGCTGGGGGACTGGACCAGTTTCCCCAGGGAAGTGGTCACAGCACTGAGCCTGAGAGAGTTCAAGAGGTGTTCGAACACCCTCGGGGTCATGGTGTGAAGCTTGGGGATGGTCCTGTGCAGGGCCAGGAGTTGGACTTGATATTCATGATTAGTCCCTTCCAACTCAGCATATTCAGTGATTCTATGGTTTTCTGAATATAGAAACTCTGATGAAGATGTTATTGTTTCTTGCCAAGATAATTTGAAATATAATTACTGTATCGTTTCATCTATGTGAAGAAAGAGCTACAGCTTTTAAAAGCTTCCTCAAGATTCCCACTAAGTATGATCCCAATTTTCATTCACACACAGACCTCCTGAATTTTTTTCTTAAATTAATGAACTGAAAAGAAAAAAAATAGGATAATTCTCAGACACTATCTTGTTTTGTCTGAAAGCAAGAGCATTCCCACCAAGGAAGGGACAGAACAAGAATTTTAAAAGCTCTGGAAGATTTCAGGTTAGGAGGAGAAGGTGTCAAAGTTAATCAACTGCAAATCACTGCTTAAGAAATTCTTCCTCCCCTTGAACATGAACGAAGAAGACAAGCTGAGGGCAGACCTAATTCCAGGCAATTTATAGGAATTCCTGAGTACCCTGACCCTCACAATTTGAGCTCTGAATTGTAAATTATGTCTCCAACTACTTGAGTGGAACCCAGTATTTTGAACCTGTGAAAAACCTACTATAAAAATATCCTTTGCAATAGTGCCCTGAGGGGAAATTCACAGAAGTGATTCAGAAAATACAGCTAAGATAAGTGCTTTAGGATATTTTCAGACTAGTTGTTATATGAATATTCCTGAACTGTGGAGGTTGTGTAACTTCAGTTTAAGCTCTCTGAATATGGGACAATGTGGGGACATTTTTTATACAGTTAAAACTGTTAAAACCTGAAGGTGAAGGATAGGATTGTGCTCTCAGGGTAGATTGTTCTTTCAGGCTTTCACAACTGGCAGCCTGTCTTGTTCACAAAGGAGTGCTCTGAGAACAGTCCATGAGGTGAGGCAACTGACCTGAACTGGATGCCAGCACCCAGGAAATGTTCCAGAGCAGAAGGTTTTACACTGGATTTTCTCCTGAACCAGAGAGGAAGTGCAAAAATGGATTGCATGGGATGGAGTGACTTGGTCGGCACCTGGTGTCCAGCCAAGGCCAGCCCACCACAGCGCGGCTCAGCGCACATCCCTAAGGATGTGCACTATTCATTCACCTGCTTGGCACAAGGATCTTTGGGGTTCTTTGTACCCATAAAAAGGAATTCAATAAACTTAAAAATGGCCATGGTCATCAACTGTTATTGATTTCTTTTTAACATCACAGAAGGCCTAAAAGTAAGAGGGAAGATTTTGCATAAAAATATCCTCACTGATATGCACTGATTATTTGCAGATAACTTGCTTCTTTAGTATATACAAAAAGATGTAAAAAAACAGAAGCAATTTCTGAATTATGATCTCATCAGACTGGGAAGCCAGGTGTCAGGACCAATATATTATTTAAGGAATTTGAAGAACCTGTTCTTTAGGAGAAAGGTAATGAGGTCATTTTCATCATGATGAAAATCTTTTTAATAGTATTATTCTATGAGCCAGATTTTTTTTTTTCCCTTAGAAGTAGTAAAGTAAGTAGGACAGAATGTAATCATAAGTAACTTCCATTAACATTTGGTAACAAAGGTTTCCTGCCATGCTTGCTTGAGAGCTGAAATGTTATCCCAGTGAAGGTCAGCTGGACAATTTCTGAGGGTTAGAGCTGATTCAAGCATCTAATACAGGCATGTGGAGACTATCACAAGCCACAGCAGTGGAGGAATCTTCAAAAGACTAATTGTCTATCAGTCCTGGAGCATTTAATTGTAACCAAGCTACAATTCACAAAACAAGTGAAAATAAGATGGGTAATTAATATCTTGCACTTTTTATTTCTATGAGGAAATAGTATAAAATATCAACTAATCTTAGTGCCAGCCCTGACCTTAATCAAAGAATATAGATATATTTTACAGTTTTGGATTTGTGTAACTGTCATTAAAATTACACGATGTTAGACTCTAATGAGGAAACCATTGATTTTTAGGAAGGCCAGATGCTCCACAGTGAATAGCCAGTGTGGGGAAGAGAGGCTACAGTGAAAGCTTACAGATTTAGCTCAGAAAGTTTTAAGACTTCAGCTGTTACATGCAGAAATCTAAGGCAGCATAGTGGGGTCTGTGGTGTTGTACCAGCTGAGCAGGCATGCCAGGAGATGGCTTTGTGGGTCCAGGGAACCTGGATCCCTTTCTGACCCAACCAAATAGCCTAGATTAAACCCATGGGTACTGTTGATGAATAGTGTCAGATTTGATTCTGCTGTTGAGGTTGGATTTGCTGTATTTGAACCCAGTTTATGAAAATCAGTACTACCGAGTGAAAGAAGGGCACAAACTGACCTCCCTGCTTTTATCTGGGAGAGCTCCCAAGCACTGCCACCTTCATACCTGCCTTCCAGCAGGAAACCTAGTGGTAGCCATCACTCTGAAATGTTAATTTCTGCCAGACTGACCAGACTAAAGTGTTTTAATCAAGCCAAATGATATGTTCTGGACAACTTTCATTATGAATTTGGTTCTCTTTCTGGTACATTACTTTCTGAATGCTGACACTGATTTTCAGAGAATGTTTTTTTGAGCCATCCTTTCAGCCGATCTCAGTCAACAGAGCTCCTTGAAGTTAATGATGATAAGTTCATATAGGTCAGCTGAGGATCTTGGCTTAGAATTTCTATATATGCTACGTAGTAGTGTAAACTCATTTTTTACTTTACTGCACATAGGATCCACCCCTTCCAAAGGAGCATTTCTGGAATGTGTTTTACAATGTTTTATATCCCTGTGTTTTGTTTTTCTCCAGGCTTTTGAAAAAGGAAGAAAATTTTATTTTTATCCCTCGTTCCCGTGAAGAGCTTCCAGAAAATTTTCCAAAGGAAATTCCTGGGATCTGTTACTTCCTGGAGGTCAGAAGTGGTCAGAAGCCGCCAAAACCTTCCATCACATCTGCCAGAGTGAGAAAGGTGTCTTACAACATCGGCACCATGTTCCTCCGGGAGACCAGCCTATGAGGTCTGCTGCAGATCAAAGACTTGTCAAAAAAGCACAAGCCCAGAACTGGGTCATGACAGGGGAGTTGGAGGTTCTTTGTGTTTCACTGCCTTCCTCTGAACAGGCAGTAACAAGCTCCATGTAATGTCAGGCAATAATCATTTTAAAAGGTGGGTAACTGCTGTCAGTAAACAAAGTGGAGATAGGGAAAAAGTATTAAACAATGTACTTCCACTTCCAGAGGAATTTCTTTCATAAACTTCAGTCTGGCCCCTCTATGGCAAACAGAACAGCAAAACAAAACCCCAACTCTCAGATTAGAGGTTGGTCTTGTTTTGTGCAGAAAGGATGATGGTTCTCTGTAGATTTGCACCAGCTAAGCAGAATTGAGAGTCAGTTCTGATTATGCATTCCTATATTTAATGTGTTCTTCAGTAAGGCAATGATGTTTTTTAACTTTATGAACAAGCATTTCATACATATACTGTAGAGCTATTGTAACCTTCGTGGCAGGAGGAATTATGACTCAATACAAATATTGTAGGAATTTTACCTATTTTTATACATATTTCACTATCTGGATAATTACATTCCACATACTGTAAGCTGAGTGAGCTTAGATAGCTTTTCAGAAGAAGTTACTGTATATTTCATACATTCTACCTATCAAACCTTATTGTTATACAAGTGGGAAGAAGGCATTTCTTGACTTTTCTGGCAACAAAAAAAAACCATCAATATTTACAGAATAAACCCCACTTTGGTAAATCACTTTATCTGGTTTTTATGCTAAAGCTTTAGATGAGCACTGTCTTCTTATATAAAATAATGTTCAGTATTTGTCCTACAGTGTTATATGTCCAGTCCTTCCAGGACAACATAAACAAAGTGCAGAAGATCAGTGTGTGGACAAACAGAAGACTTCTCTTCCATGGGACTTGTTTTCCCTCTAAATTATCAGCCAAACTGATTTTCAGTAGGAGCCCTAATCTTCTCTAAAAATTTGATCTTGTGAAAACTTATTCTGAGAAATTCCAGCAGATGCTGGAAGCTCTCTGGATGCTGGTTTTCCACATTTTTAATAGGACTTGTGCTCCTATTCCAGATTGCTTGTTGAAAATCCATTCTGTTAATAATGATTGCTCATTTGGAAACTTCTCTATTGTTGGATTGGCTGAAGGTCCCCTTCTTTATCTAGTTAAGATCAAAAAACACCAAAAAGCGAAAGGCAGTACTTTTCTGGGTTTAATGCAAATGGCAGTTCAAGATTTTTGTTAGTCCAAGACAATAAAAAAAAAAACAAACAAACAAAAAACCCCAAAAAAACCCCCCAAAAAAAACAAACAAAAAAAAGCCCAATTCTTTGCTATTGAAAATTAATACAGTATTATTGTCTTCAATTAATCCAGTTCAAGCAAGATGTGTATCTGGAACATTTTCAGGCATTGTTTCTTTCTCAGGTTTTCTTTTTCACAAGTAGTAGTGGTCAGTTTTCCTGTGTGGGTGTGCTGCCTTTGGATCATACTGGGATGGTGGTGGTGTTGTGAGCTTGCAGATTGTTAGTTAAAATCTGTGCTGTGATTCCAAAGTGGCTTAGCTGTACGTGGGCCTTTAATCACTTTAATCAAAGATAAGACTCAGCAGCAGCTAGGAGGCATAAGATACTCTGCATTTCTCTAATTCAGAACAGAAATTAGTTTGCTTGTGGATTTAGTAGTCATAACATGAGGCACCTCTTGAAAATAAGTAAATAACTTTCACCATATTTCAAGATTATCCAGCTGGATCTTTCTGTGAAGGGAATAACAGTTCTCTATTTCTCCCCTTTGACCAGTAGCCCCTGTGAGTCAGCAAGGCACTGCTAGCCTGTGCTGAATATGTTTCAGGAGTCCTTTCCACGAAGCCTTTCTGGATGAGAAAGGACTGTCTTGAACCTTTACCGACTTCAGCATGCAGATAATGTCTGAACTTATTATGCAGGGGTGAGTTCTTCCTTGTCTGAGGAGGGTAGATGCATGGGAATTAGCATTAGAAACCTATTTGAATGCAAATTCCCTCACTTTCTAGTGGGATACTGATGTTAAAGATTTCTTCCATCTGTATTAGAGCATTCTTGGGATTAGAGGAGTTATTTTTTATCCACCTTGATAAACAGCATATGGAGTTCTGTGGCCTATCTGAAAAAAATACTTTAAAAAAAGAGTTCAAGCTTGAGATTGTGAAATTTCCATCCAAATTACAGATCTGAGAATTTCCTGCACAGGATGCCAAGTTTTAGCCTATAGCCATTAGTTTGCACATAGACAGGATGTAGCATGCATTTTTTTACCCTGGGAACACCAGTGAGATGTGTAAGGATCAAAGTTCACGTTTCACCACTGAAAGAGGAATGCCATTTCCAGCTAATAAATCCATCATTCGGATGTCATTATTTAGTTCCCTAGAGTGAAATTTTTTCAAATAGCCATTAGTAGATTTAGATTTCAGTCTGACTTCTCTGGCACATCTTCATTGTTCAGTAGTTGCTGATGTCAGTCTCAACCTATCTGGTCAAGCTCTTTTTCTCTTCTCACCACCCATAGTCCTATGTGAAGAGTACAAATTTAGAAGTTTAGACCTAAAGCTTGTAGTTCAATGACTTGTCTCTTACAGTTGATAATAAGAAATGTCTAGGTTAATTCTGCACCTGATCTTGATCAATGGAAACATTTTCATAGTGAATGATGGATAAATGCTAATTTTACTAGCAAATTGGAGAAGCAATTGAAACCAGTATGTATCACCATCCTCATCCTCTCGGAGACTTTTTGTTATATAAGGAGATTTAAAATCAGAGAGATCTGTGTGAGAACTGAAAATTGCTATCACCATGAATACATTGGTAGTGTTTGTAAATAAATCATCTGGCTCCCAAAATTAAGATACACTGACTGTATAAAAATATACAGTCTTTGTTTTTCATAAGCTTATATAAAGGTAACATATCTAGAACTGCAGCACATATGCTAGGTATTATGTTGTGTTATGATGAGGGATGTCAATGAAAAAAGTGTGGGCTCTCTGGGGACATTTTTCTTTGTCAATGTGAGGAAAAAACAAATTCTCAGCACTTTTTAAATTAGTAGTTGCATCTAGTGCCTTTCATGTTAGGTTGCAAGCTTATTTTGTTGGGCACCTTTACAAAGTTAAATGAAACTTATTATCAGGATTGTTGTTACCATGTCAATTAGGTGGCAGTCAGACTCAACATGTCTCCAACACTTACTTTTAGTGATTGGGAGAAGGTTCTCATTTTCCTGGCATTGTCTCTTAAATAGAAAGGTTCTCAGAATTTTGTACCTTGAGATGATGAGGTGGAGAGGTTAGAGGCGCTGGAATAGTTACAGAAATCATACACTCTAGCTGGAATTTTCTTTCAACATTTTACTTCCTAGGAAACAGATGATCTTTGGTTCTTCTGGGTAAGAATTTATGTTCTTGTATTTCTTCACGTAGCTGCAAGAAGCCACATCTGCTGTCTTGAGTTTCTGTGCAGAACAAATCTACCCTCTCTGAAAAGAGAGGGAGGAGATCTATTTTATATTGCATGTACAAGGCAAAGGGAAGGTGATGTGAGGACTCCCCTAGCTGGGTTCATCAATTTCTTTGTGTCCAGTTGCTTGTACAAAAATCAGGAGGCCAGAGTAAAGAGAGTCCACAGTCATTTCCCCAGAATACTTTTTACAGATCTTGTGTCAGATTTTTCCATCTGCTTGAAGCTCCCCATCACACAGGCTTTTCTGTGATGCAGTTCATAGAGATCATGAACTCAGAGCAAAAAGGAAATAGTGATGAAATGGTAGGGTGGTGGATAAATTTTGTTCTGCATCCCTCTGGTAAAATTTGCCATTCAAAGACAAAAGCCTCTGCATGGGAGAATTGCTACTAAGCCAGGACTCTCAAAGTGTGGTTTTCTTGCAGGGTCCCAAAGGATATTTCATTTTTAATTCCAGAGAGCCAATAGTCATTAACTGTGATTGTGGTTTTGGCTTCTCTGCTCATTCCCACATTCAGTTTCAGATCTGAGTCTGTTTTGAAGCCTGGAAACATGCCTCTGCAAACAGAAAACCAAAGCTCTTAAAACCTTGGAAATCTTGTATGGGAATTACCTGTTTTGAAGAAATCCTTGTAACTGAGTCATTAACAGTCCATGGCAGTTCATGTGTGTGCATGGGCTGTTTCACAGTGCTTTCTCCTCCTGTGCTCACAGTGTTCTCTACCAAGCCCAACAGCAGGATTGGGCATGATTAACATCCATCTTCCATTTTTTCCTGGATAAAGCAAGCAGTGCAAAACCACGATACGCTGCATGCATTTAAAGGTACCAGCACTGCACTAAGATGTGAACTCTGATAACGAGTTTCACATTGCTGAAATTCACAGTGTTGAATTGCAAATGAGTCTGAGACCTGCATTGGTTGTTGGGGCAAGTTGAATTGCTGGACATCTTTCTGATTCTTGTGCTGCCACAAACTGTCACATGTACATGCTTCATGCAGACTGTCCTGTTAAGGAGTCTGTAATCCAGCAGCAGCATTATAAATTTAGGACATCTTCTGAGTTTTCCTCTTCTAGTCTCAGGCCACTACCTCACCTCTGCTAAGTGCTCAGAGCTCACTGAGGAGACCTAATTCCCTGTCCTAATACAGTCTCAGAGCTTCTGGCTTCCTTTCTGGATTCTGGCGATCTTTTGCAAAATAGTACAAAATGTGTAGTATTGGAAATAGCAGCGTGCTTAAATTAGCAACAAAACAAGAAGTTAAAAAAAGCTTGTCAAACTCTGAGACAGTTGGTTCCTTTCCCTCGAGGTAATACATTATTCATAATGCTGTACAGGATTGAGGGTGCCAGTGACAGGAGAGACTATGGATGAATTGAAGATGCTGAGTGTGCAGTAGACTCAACAAGTAGGAGTTGATTGGCTTCTGCTACTGTTAATAATTCCATCATCTTGCATGCTATGTCCTACTCTTGTCAGGGTTCTGCTCTCCAAAAGATTGCCACTTACCTTCCCTTAGCACACTGTATGTGATATAGTGAATAATTCCTATTGTTGTTCTAATTAGCATATATTGTTGACACGACTGCTTATATCTAAAGAATAACTGGGGTTAAAGGGCTGATCTTACTCTTGCAGCAAAGACAAAATTGCTACAGTGACACAGCAGGCACTCACATCCTTAGAGTGAAAAGACCAAAGTGCAAGTTATCACTGGTGGGTTTGGGTGAAGTCATTGCATTAAGAGCCCATGGCATGCTTTTACCTTTCACAAGCACCAAATTTATCTGTGCAGATAGGAATTACTCCTTAACGATGTTATTCATTTGCAATGCATGAGCAGGCTTACAACAAAAATCTGTGAAGTGTTTAACCTCATATACATGATTGATCTTTTGTGGCTTGGCTGTTAATTGTGCTTGAAAGCAAGAGAGACAGTGAAACTGAGGAATGCAGGAATTCAGTTACAGGCAACCGATCATACTTCTCTGCAGATGCTAACTTGTTCCTGTGGCTTAGAAAAGTTGATCTCCAGTTATCTGTGGTCCAGGTTAGTGTCACTAAACTGTGTCACTGTAGCAACAAAATGGTCTGAAAACAGCATGAGGCATGAGGCATCTCAGTCTGCTTCCCTCTGTGCTGGGGTTCTCATTAGAGAGCCCAATACAACATGTGATGCAAAGTGGCAATTTTGCTGGCAGCCTTAACAAAAGGATCAGTGGAGGCAGATGTTAAACCAGCTGTTTGCTCCAGGGATTTTAGTTTCCAAAGGCAGAGTGAGGCTGAACGTGTTTTAATTTGGACCAAAAGAAATGAGAGGATTTCAGAGAAAAAAGTGTCTTCCTTGGCTAGCAAGGAGACAGTGGAATTAACACGAGTCAAGAGGGACACGCTGATTTCCTTTGCTGCAGTAGCGCCTTCAGTTGTCTGGCCCTCTTTGGCATTCCAACAATCAGTTTCTTTTGAAAACTGGAGGACAGGTAAGCACTTCAGGCATTTGGCCCCTCTGCTTTAGAAAGAGTATGAGGTTGCCTAAATCCTTGAGTGTGCTTAACTTTCTCAGTGACCACAGATGGCAAACTTAGACTAGACCTCTGTTTTTTAAGATGGCCAAAATAAGGGAGACTGATCCCACTGAATTGCATTCTTTTCAGCCCATGTGCTGTGTCTCAGATCTACTGCTGTGCTGCTTTTCAGCATCTTGCACTGGCCAAAATAAATTGAATCAAACTAAGTGTCAGAGGGATAGATAAGCATATTCCAAGATAAGTAAAGTGTTACCACTGTAGCCATGGTGACTGTTGCGAGCATGGGCTGCTGTGGTCCTGCAGATCTATCCTAGTGTCTGAACACTTTGCATATGATACCAGCACTGCCAGTCACAACTCTGGGATGCCATTAGGAGTGTAATTTAGAAAAGGTTTTGAGCTTTGAACCCCTAGCCCAGTTATACAAAACATGTATGCCACGTTCACCTGAACTGTATGCCAGAATGCCTGCACAAACCTTATCCTGTAGTCAAGATGGTGATAACATACAGATTCTGAAGAACAGAGAGATAGCTGCCAGGTTACCATTAACCCATTTTTTGTGCTTTTGTGAATTTGTAGGCCCAAAATTAATTTTCTATTAGCAGAAGGTCTCATACTGAGCTACTTCTTTTCTAGGTAAAAAAAATATTATTATTATTATTATTCCTTAGCAATATTCTCTAATGACTACTCCTGAAGCAATAACTAAAGCCATGCTAGTCTCTTCTGTGTAGGTTCCTGTATAGTACCTATCACCTTAACAAACTGCTTTTCAGCAGGACATTAAATGGCAGAATAACACCCTGACATGTACTGTTTGTCCTTCCATCCTCTTCCTCAGAGAAGAAGAGCATGTAATGGAATAATTTGATTTTTTTGAGGTGGTGTTTTTTTCTTAGTTTTCTAAAAGTATATGCTGCTACTCACTTAAATAAGGAACAGAATTAGAAAAGAGTTTTGGAGAATTAGAAAACAGTATTTTAAAAGACTGCCCACTAAGTAAGACTAGTCTCACATCCTAGAAACAACAGTAGGGGTAATAGATGTAAGATACACCCAGGAATGATAAATAGGAGTAATAAACCAGGCAGGTATATACAATGGATGACTTCTGTTTTATACACAACAATAAATATATGCTAAAACTGATTAATACCCACAAAGGGCAAATACTGTTTAATCTATTTTGGCATTTGTTTATTACTAGTACATCTCTAAGATATTATTTTTTCCTTCCCTAGTGAGATTGGAACATACTGTTAAATCAATATCAGAGTTTCTGAACTTATTGCAAAAGAACAATCTTAGGAATAAATAACCATCAATGAGAGATTTTTTTAGATGTGAGCATGAGAGAACAGATTGTATGGAAAATAAAATGGAGGTACTGACAGGTATATTTATTTTAGAAGTTTCTATGGCACTTCTGGTTGATTGAAATCATTCTGAAACTGTACACTGAAAGCATGGCTTCCCAGTTCAGATTATTTGCATTTCCTAAGAAGAAGCAGGTAATTTTTAAATTCACATTACGGGTCATACTTATCAATCCCATTTTCTCTGTGTAAACACAACCTCTTTCTGAAAGTTGAATCTTTGCTGAATGATACTGAGGTTCTAGGTGCCTAAATAAGTTTTGGAAATGTGAGTTAGAAATCCGTCCTCCAAGTCCCATGTGCTTGTCAGTGTTTAAGTATGTAAACATTCCTCTCTGGAAACTTCTTGTAGGTCTTGCAAGTGTATAAATAAGAAGCATCTGAAGAAAGTGAAGTCTGTGTGTAGGAGAGAGCAGCTGTACATAGATGCGGCTTTCATCTATTTGCAAGCTGGATGATGCAGAAATTATTCATCCAAAGCGTAAGAAAGTATTGCACATAGTGTCATGAACTCTGAGGGTGTAAGGTTGAATTTTAGAGTATATAATCCTTAAAGTTTTAGTGGAATTGCATGAGAAATGCATGATTTTACAGTTTCTTTATTTTAAGTAAGTGTTGAATCTCTACTTACAGAGAAAAATTGTGGGGGGAAAAAGAAAATCTAGAACGTCTAAATGCAAAATGCAAGGAGTGTCCTGCTCTTTTGTATTATTTGGCTTTTCTGGACGTAGGGTAAGAATTCCTCCATGAGTTTCAATACTGAATGCCACACTAGATGTAAAACAGGGCAAGTGAGGTACTTTGCCAACTGGAAATTTGGAGGTGGTAGTAGGAATGTCTTTCTAAAAGTATATAGGGATAAATGTTAGCACTTTTTTATAAAATGGAGACTGATTTGCTCTGTAAGTGAATATTGTTTAGAAATACCTAAACAGAAGGAAATCTTGGAATACTGTTCTATCATAATAAAGAGGTACAAAGTCTATGAGATAATTTGCAGTTGACAATCCTCCTTCAGAAACAGTCCTATATATGGAGTTTTCAAATGCACATTCAACCAAGAGTTGTCTATAGAAAATTTCCAAGGAAGTAGTATTTTACCTAGTAGCTTCTGCAGAAATGTCATGCAGATCATGTTTGGTAAGGCCAAAATTTAACTCAGTTGTTCAGAGCTTAGTGAGAGATACAGAGCATCCCAAAGCCAAGCTTTAAATATGCTCACTGTCAGGACAGCATTGTGCCTTTTACTGAAGTCTAAACAAAACCCATTCTAGTCAGAACTCCCATCCTAATACATGACATTTATATTGCCTTGCCGAAAATTAGGACATCACTAAGTTGCAGACATTAATGTCTTTGATGCTAGAATATTCCTTATTATTCTTATGTCTCACTGTGCCCAAGTTGTACTGGGGTCCTCTAGAGAACCAAGGGTTTGGGGAGTTGCTTTAAATATGAGTGAAATTCAGCTGATTTGCATTTAAGCATCTAAAACTTATGTCTGGTCTGAGCTAGTCAGGTCAGTTCCCTTTACAGTTAGTGCAGACATCCTGGCATTTCAAAGATTGAGCTGTCCTGGAGAAGATCTTAGGGATGAGATAAGCCACTGCTTTAGCTATGCTCTTCTTTTTCCTCCCCAGTGACTGCTGTGTGGAGGTCGAGGACTGGTTCAGATTAGCTGCCATGCTGTAGGTGAGATAAATTCCACTGCTGTTAAGAATGAGAAGATGTAAAGAATAGAATATTAAATACATATGGAGACAAAGACACTGTGGCAAGGGCCAGGCTTCAGCCAGAGATTCAAAGGGATGTGACAGTAAAATTCTTAATATATAAGATTTTAGAAGTCTGGCTAGGGCGTTTATTCTAGTTATAAGAACATTCCTTTCAACTTAAAGCTAACAATCTGTGATTGTTGTTAGCTCCCCACTTTTGCTCTAAGATAGCATTAGTGTATCACCTGATGTCTTCACCAAGAGCCATCTCTCCAAACCATCATGTTGTTTACTGCTCAATTCCTTCTTGGAATAGCTACTTAATAAATCCATGCATCCCAGAAACGTATATATTTTTTAAACTTGATATGATAAATTTTAATCACCCTTTTTTTTTTTTTCTTGAAACAGTATCTGCAGTGTCTGCAATCACTTGGGAAAGAAAGGGGAGCAGAGGGTGAGGCGCTGGCTGGACGTTCTCTCACTCTGATTGTAGTTACTAAAGCTTCTATCTGACCCTCCTGAGTCATACTTGTGTTGTGATGCACTTGGAGTACCCAGATTCTCCAACAGGAATTTGTGTCAGGCTCTGAACCAGAGAGGAGTGGGAAGAACCAGGGCTGGCACTCTGCTACACTGCTCCCATATGTGTCTCTTCTGTTTGCAGTTGCCATTCTGATCCTTAGACATCTGTGGTCATTTTCACTGCACTCATGGTCCGTGGGAAAGTTTCTCTTGAGAAGAATCAATAGTATGCAGTCCTCCACACTGTGAACTGTTGCTCTCCAGAGAAAAGGATTAGAAATAGTATTGTCCTCAAGAGCTGAGAAAACTTGCAGATTTTCCATGTAGAGTAAACAGTTTCTATAATTACCAGGAAAACAAAATGTGCAGCAGGGCCAGCCCATCTCATACACACTGCTGTGATAATGAAATCCAAACCCTGTGGAATTGCAGGCACATTATTCTCACTTGCTATAAAGGTCAGCTAAGAAGCTGATTTCTCAAATAGGCTCATAGCTCTGAGACAACGTAACACTAGTCATTTCTTCCAACAAATTGCAGTTGTCAGAGAAACTGGATTAGTAGCTCATGGAGCTAAAAATAGACACTATGGGCTTGCCAGAGAGGGGTGGAATCAGTGACAGAGGTGAAGGTACATCAAAATATCATAACATCTGGAGAAAAAGCAACAAAAAGTGCTAAACTGAAAGCGAGTTAGCCATAAAATTACATTAAAAATAACTGTAATCACAAAGAAGAAGAATGACAAGGTTTAGTCTTAATTCTGTTTTACTCACCTTCTAAATTCACCTTGCAGTTTCTGTTTTATCTGCTGGATCACTCTGGCCACAGTCCTTTCAAAGTTAAATACCACAAGTTAAGCACTGAAAGTCAAGTTAAAGCCATTATTTGAATGCTGAAAAAGAAGTTTTTGGCTTGACATTTCCATCTTCTTCGCAGGAGGGAGTAGGAGATAATTTATTGCTAATTTTATTCAACTGAAAAATAAAAGCTAACCTCCCAAAACCCAAATCTAATAACAGAGCTATAGTGAATGAAAATTTCCAAACCTCAGTGAATCTTTAGTAAAAAGTGGGTAATTATTTTTCATTGCCTCAAACATATACATTTTAAAGAATTCTCTTCTGTGCCATGATTTTGCAAGTTCATATTGCTGCTTGCTTGGATTTAACAAACTAAACAAAACAAACCACTTCTTTATTCTTAGTTCTTCTTCAATTATTTATTTTCTGCAGCAGGGCAATTCCACTGTACTGTGTATGACCCTGAAGGAGCAGGAATCCAATGCAGACAGGGAACCTCAGCCTGTTTGGTCAAGGTGAAAAATACTTCAAGGTACAGGCTGGGTCTCAGCTGAAGACAGGGCTGGCAGTAGTTGCATGCAGTTTCTTCTATGACTTAAGTAATTCTTTTTATTATATATTCGCAAGCTGACCTATGCATAGCTCAGGAATAACCTTCACCACTTTCTTGGCAAACTTTTCTCTAGTATCTATCTTTTTTGCACACCTGTTATAAAATCTCTGCATTTCAAATCTGAGACACTGACAAGTGTAGGGTGTAAATAATAACTTATGTCAGCAAAGCAAATCACTGCGAAAAATATTTGTAAAGTATTTATGCTAATTGTCTTTTTGATATCTTACAAACTAGTGTTCTTTTTGCAAATTGTTTTTCTTGCAGAAGTCCTCATTGTAAAAGAGGTCAAGAGTAATCTTGATTTTGGGATCTAATTAGCCTCAGTGCCGTTTATCTAGCATTCAGTGTGTCCCATTATTACCAGGATGTTAGGGTTCAGTGGTGGAACAGAAATGACAAGCAAAACCAGCAGTTATCTGCATTGCACATCCTACATATTATCTATGCATTCCATGGCATACTTTGAATTTTATAGAACATGATATGACTGCTTAAATTTGTAGAAATATAGTTAGGGATAAATAATACAAAATATGTGGACACTCTCTGATACCTGTCTTGAGGTATTTTGGATATATCGTCACCTACCCTTGGGATTACTCTAAGCTAAGTCATGCACCTTTAGCATCCATCCTTATTTCAGTGAAAAGCATGGCCATCTTCATCCCTTTACTTCGTAAACTTCAGTTTCTTTAAAGCCCAGAGATTAATGACATAAGTATTTTCCAGCAAATTTTTATAAGAGAACAGTAACTGGGGTTTTTTTTTGGTTTTTTTTTTTTTTTTCCTGAATCTGGTATGCTCCACTGCTAGGACTGACTACATTCCTGCTTGATATAAGTTTGACCTTTTCCAGTTTATTAAAATTCTGCTAAAGTTCTTCTTTGCAGGATCCTATAGTGTTTTGAAGAGGCTATGTGTACTCTGCTTGTGCAAGTCATGGGTGCAACACATAAATATTAAGGTGTTCTCAGATGACCATTGGAGAGTCCAACCAATTATTTCACAGCTACAAATAATCCTCTTACTCTCTTTGCCACTTTGCTCTGCCTCTATAGCCAACCTTAGAGAAGGAACTGAATGTTACTAAAAATAATCTACTTGTTTATATTTATATATTTCAGTGGGATTAGTTTGTAATAAGCAGAAACTTTTGCAGAAAAAGCTTGTATTATTGGCATGAAATTCACAGCCTGGGCCTACCGAGTCATAGTTCCGTCTCTTCCCAAAACCTTTGAGAACAAACTGAACTTTGCATGCAGTATCTCGCCTAGAAGAAGAGATAACAATTTTCCATTTGTCTGTGACTGTGATTCTGACTCTCCCTTCTAATCAGGGATCATAAAATCCAAGGAAGTGTGAATAGAAAGTAATTTCTGATACTTGTTTAAACAATTTTTCCAGGAACCAGCTGAAATTAGTGATTTAACTGGTGATTCATTCAGGCTCATCTTCATTTCCTCTGAAAGGAATGCTAGAAGACAAATAACGTTGCTGCCTTAGAGTTGTATCTTTCAACTTTTCCCTTTAATTTCAGTGTTGCCAAAGTAAAATCTGAGGGCTAATTCCTATCTAAGGTGGTCACAAACATCTGCAGTAACAGAGCCAGACATATGTGAAGATAACTTGCATTACTGTAGGAAGATGGATTTCACCTGAGTTCATGATGCTCCATTCTAGGAGTGGGAATTTTAGGAAGGGTTATGAACCACCCACTGCTGGTGTGTCGTTGACTGAGAACAGACCAAAGGGACAAAACTGTTCAGTAGAGTGCAGTTTTAATTTCAGCTTTATGAATGCTGAGAATTGCTGCTTGTCTTGTTTCAATTATCTCTGTTCTGGATGCTGGATAAAAATATTTGGTCCTCCTAAAATATGAAGACTGACCACCTCAAAGCCTGCAGTCCTGTGGAAATGGACAAATATCCATCCCCTAGGTGCAAATGCTTTTTGTGTAGTTCTGTGATACTGTTTTAGTGTTGTTTTATAGAACTTAATCTGAAGAGACTTGTACAAGCATTCTGCACTAGTAAGATTACAACCTTGCACTATCAACAATGGTTGCTTAGCATTAAAATAATCTTGGATGCCATTAAAGAGTACTAGAGCTCTATCAGGGTTTAGAGCACTGAGATGTTTGTGAACCTGATCCTGTTTGTATAAAATTTCTCAGAGACAAAGGATAATCTAATTAATGACAGTATTTCCATTTTAGTAATACACAGAGGAGGTAAGGCAGTGTCCCTAGAGATTTCTGTCAACTTAATGATTAAGAGATTAATTTTAGTACTCTTTAAATCTGAACATTATTTTAAAACATCAGCCTGTGATCAACTGGGAAGGGATGGAGTGGGTTAGAGTTTTACCATCAGATGGCATGAACAGAAAAGCTCAGAAAGCATATAAGCCAGGATCTTCCCACACTGAAATCAAGGGATTAATTGCAAAATTGCATCAGATTACTTGTCCTGTAACTAACTGTTCAGCAAAGGAATCCACCTGCCAACAGAAGCAGAGTCCATACAAACTATCACATGCTGCATTTCAGTTTTTTTATTGGGATTTGTTTGGCAGACTTAGTGGTCTGGAAGTCCAGTAAGTACCTCTGGTTGAAAGTTACTATTTCAGTTATGATTGCTTTCCCAAACCAACTGAATTTATTACTAACCAAAGACTTACCTACTTGAAAAAAAAAAATGAACAAACCAGTAAATTTGGTTCTGTCATTTGTGTCTTTGACTGTGAGCAGTTGAAGTGCATGATGTATGTACTAACCAGGCCTGTGCTGTGGCATTGAACAAGTTATTCAGGGCTGCAGCACCAGTATAACATTCAGAATTCAGTATTAATCCCTCCATGGGAACAAGAATCTGTGTAAAAACTTGATGTGCCATATGTGTAGGCCATGGGAAAATTGTGTGTGCAGTGAACTATATACAGTCTTAAAAGCTTTAACATTTGTACTGCTCTTCCTATTACAGAATGTATGTCTTGATAGCTGTTGATCCTATGAGCTTCTGAAAAAAAATGTAATCTAAAGTTTATTCTTCTTGTCTTAAAATTACTGTTTTGTGTCTAACTGTTTACACAGACCTGCATACAGCAAAGGGTCTTTCTCCGTATGTTGCTGGGAAATGGAAAAGCAGATGCTATTTGTAAATCTTGCAGGCTTAGAGAGATCAGTGAATGCCTTTCCTGAATCTCCTCCTGATAAGCCACTTCTATTTACTAGCAAATGCAAACAGTGCCAATAGCCTGGGCCTTCTTTAGAGGAAACAAAACAGCCTTGTTCTGTTCCACTTCTATTGATACTTCTTATTTTAATCTTTTTGCCTCCTTTTGAGTAGGCTTTGGTGATACAATTCTTCCAAAGTGTAACTGAGGACAGTTTGCCTTTTTTAGCCCTTTTTTTTCAAAGCCACTGAAGGCCTCAAACAAGAAGAAAAAACTTTACAAAACTCTTGCAGGTATGTTGTTAACAGGTAGCAGAAGGATAAAACAGCCTTCTCAGAGTACCCCAGAATATCTTTTAACAGTGTGCCTGCACTGTGTTGTGACTTGACGTCTCGCTTTCATAATGTGACCTGCTATTAATGGTGTTTGTTGCAATGAGGTCCTTTTAGTTTGTCATAAAAGATTTTACTTGTTTGTCGTCATATTAGAAGCATAATGTACACTCTATAAGAAAAGCAATA
This sequence comes from Vidua chalybeata, assembly GCF_026979565.1. Lineage (NCBI taxonomy): Eukaryota > Metazoa > Chordata > Aves > Passeriformes > Viduidae > Vidua > Vidua chalybeata. Next base: position 87,114,486 of record NC_071531.1, on the reverse strand, counting down.
TACAATATACTATACATCTTCTATTTCAATGCCTCCAGTTTTAGGCTAGTATTCATAACAATGTTTATAATCAAAATACAGGTTTTCTCGTTCTTCACAGGACCAAGCAAAGTTTTGCCTTTTCTAAATACTAACAGTAACATTTCTATTCAACAAATACTCTTTTCTCATGCTTCTAGTTTTCTTGTGGTGGGCTCCATCCTTCTGATTCCCCATTAATGCATTTGAAAGGGAAAAGTAATGAGCTGTTTCAGTGCATGACCTTTGCGCAGTACCTGATTCATAAAGATAAATAGATCCAAAAATTCATTTATGAGTTATTAGTGATCAGCAAGGCAACAAAAATCCTTTGAAGTTCAGCCGAGGAAATTCTGAAGTTCTTGCATTGCTTATTCAGTTTTGCAGTTTCTTGAGTCATTATAATGGATATATTTGATGAAGCCTTTGCTGTAGACACTGGCATCTTCATAGAAGTTGTTCTAATTTCTGCTTCCAGTTATATGTGGAAGTGTACTGTAGTGGAGAAATTATCTAGATTAAAGAAAAAAAATCATACAAGTTTTCTTCAAGACAGTTCTTACTTTATTTGACCTCATCCTCTGGTAGGTAGCTCACTTTAATTAATTCTTATCATAGTAGTAGTCCATAAAAATGTTTCTCCAGGATGCCTTTCTTTTGGAGCTAAGTCACTGAAGAGGTGATCAAAGACAGAATATTAGGACAAATCAAGAAAATTTTGTGTATATGGTTAAAAAAAGTTATATGATGGGGAAGTTATTGAGTTGGGTTTTTTTCCTCATTAAAATTTGCTTATACACATTACAGCTGCTCATAAAATATTTATTTCTTCCTTCACTGTCTTTCTTTTGAAGCCAAAAGATCTCCAAAGCAAAAAAAATCACCTGGTGACTTTGTATGAATTACATAGCAAATGCAATCCAGATACCATACCCATCCAGACTTTAGTAGTCCCAAAGGTATCAGATTCTCTGGAAGTCATTGATAGAGCTTCTTGTTCTTCTGAACATTGTAATAACACAGTATGAAATGCACCGGTTCACTTGCATTGTTGGCTGCTCAAGATACCACCCAGACTGTATTTATTATTCTTCTCCCATTGCTTGGAAAGGAGAAAAAAAAAAAAAAAAAAAAGCTTAGGTCTATGTCTCTGCATTACTTGAGTTCTCATATGTGCAGACTGCATCTGGTAGTATGTTGCAGACTTGCTTTCCCATGACAGAGAAGATGGTTTATCTCTTTTGTGGTACCTTTTATTTTTTTTTTTTTTTCCCTGTCTGGAATTTTTTGACATCTCTTCATGTCAGTAGCTTTTTTGGGGCTGCTCAATGCCTGTAAATCCTGGATAAAAGGCTAAACATGTGCAAAACAATTCTGTATCTGAGATGAGAAGTTTTGTAAGGATATTTTAGCTTTATTGCTAGGGGCAGACCAACTTTCCAAGTTCAGTGGGCTCACCCTCGCTGTAGAGCTGATGTGTAAAGGCGCAACACATCTTAACATGTTGCTCAGCTAGTGCAGACAGACAGTCACTGCAGTTCAACATGGCAAATCCTGAGAAAAATGGAATATGCAGCAATTGGAATTTCAGATGTTGGCAGGAGTACATGATTTGTACCACCTATTCTCTCTTGTGTCATGAAAACTATCTAGAAATATAGGAAAATAAGAAGGAAAGAAAAAAAGAAACAAATGAGGGCAATTGTGAGGCAGAGCTCATTTATCAAATTTCATATTCCAGAGGTGGAACTAAAACCATTCAAATTCAGTGGTCAATGCTGATCAGCCATCTCATAGGAGTTCCATCACAGTTTCCATATGTAAATTTTATACTGAGCAGTAATAATACTGCCATGGGGCAGGAGGTGTTTGACTTTTTAATAACCACTGTTTAAAGACTGGTTGCTGAAGTGGTCAATACCCAAATACCCTACTGGGTTTTGGCAAGTAGGGTTCAGTTTCCAGCAAGGTTTTGTGGTAGGAGCTTTGAATGTTCTTGTGAATCAGGACTGACCAGGGGTGGTCCTAAGCCTTCACAAACACACGTCCAGGACCAGTTTTGCACACATCCTACAGACATGCCTACATATTTTATGAATCAGGTCTGTGATCAATGTCTTGAACAGTTTGTTTGCTGCAGTTTCATGGGGTTATTCTCTCTTTAGTTTGCACTGTAAATAATATTGTACATCTGCTATTTTATGATACAAATGCCATTTCAGTTGCTTATTTTTAAAATGTTATATGGCTCTGTTATGATTTATTTGCGATGCCATATTACAGTATTGGTTTAATATACATTGTATCTCAATGGCATGAGTGAAAATGCTTATATTTTGCAGTGTCAAATATTTTATTTTTGTTTTTTAAAATGAGTACATTTCATCCTATGCAGTCCCATAAATGTTTCTTAAGTGGCTCATTATGTCTGAAAATACTGCTTCCTCTCCAGTAGTGCAAGCATAAGAACTAGTATTCCTGATCAAAATCATCAGATACATCATCTAGCAATTTCAGATTAGAAATGTATGTACAAATATGTAAGCATTTATAGTTAATCAGAACATCTACTATATCTTCCTTGCTTTTCATGTAATGATATATTTTAATCATTTTGTATTCTTCTTATTTGTAATTATTTGTGACTCATACACAGTGTAAATAACATGTTTCATTATGCAAGTTTTCTAGGTATTCAAGACTACAAAAAAAGTTTGTATATGAAAAGAAATTAATAGTAGATTGGAATGACATAAAATAAAGTGGTGATGACTATGTTCTATTTATACTGTTCATTTCCAAGATGTCTGTTAAAGAAAAAAACATTTTATTTGCCCTTTAATGTCCAACCAGTTATTTGAAGTATATTTACATCAATAAATCATGCAAAAGTCTACTAAAAGTCATGAAGAATCATTGAAATTTCCTTTTTTTTTTCTGTTTATGGTTTACCTATGGAGAGTAGAATTTAAATATACAAAAATCCAATTCAATGGGAACAGTCCAAGAAGTCAGTGAAGGTATTTGTGGAAAAAAACCTCACCTTTTAGCCCAAATCCAAATTTATTTTCAAGCAATAAACCAGTAAAATATGTTATAACAAAATGCTAAATGCTTGAATACATTTTGTGTATATTCCTTGGTATGTAATATTTGGTTTTCATGGACATGGCCATGCCAAAATCTTACTAAAGCCTTTGTTCTCGACTGAACTTCTGGCATTTTGAGGCAGAGCTTCTCAAGAAATTTAATAGATTGTTGGGGAAAAAAAAGTCGGGTGTGAGTGATACTACAACAGCTGATTTCAGCGATTGTTCAGTTCTTGGTTCTGTAGAACAACAGAGCAGATCAGATTTCCTTCCTGGAGAACAGAGTGAGAGAACAGGTGACATTGCAGGAGAATCCCAGCACTAGCTCCTTGCTACCAGCGGAGGAACAAAGGAAGCTGGCATGCTCTAGTTGTGACCTTGACAAATGTTGCTTGTGTTGCCCACTTTTTCATTCCTTCTTAATCTTTTCTATATCCCCAAGTGAGAAAATTATTCATTCTGCTGTGCTATTTTCTACAGAAGACCATTAACTAGAATTGTTTGCAATATTTTTCTGCAAAATGTGCTACTGGGAGAAAATGGAATTTCGAACAATTCTATGTGTTGTCGGGGGGTTGATTCTGACATTTTTGTTCTAAATGTGCTTAGCTCTTACGTGGCTAAAGCTAAAGCTAAGGAAGGTCTAACCTGTCCTGAAATTTCAGGGATTTTTGCTATCTTTAAGCCTGGTGAATATTTTCTAGGAAGGAGACTGATAATTTGCCTATTCCTGTGTTGAAAATTACTCCAGAAAATTATTCTGAAATTTTTAGATGGGAATTTTAATAACTCCAGTATGTGGAAGTCAATTTGAGAATCCTGTATGTTAACTAGGAAATTATGCTAAAGACAATTATCAGAGACTTATTATCTGTGAGAGTTATTCTTTTATGAATGTAACACTACCTTTTGAGATTTCACTTTCTCCAATAAAGTTCCTTTATGTGACTGTATGAATGCAAGGAATGTAAGAAGTGCCTTCAGCTTAACACCCATGTACATTAAAGATAATTCCAGGACAGAAGTATATAATATGAATGAAAATTCGTGTAGACAAGGACAACAATTATGAAAGCTATTGCTTATATTCCAGAAATGGTACAGGAAAGAATTGCTCAGGCCTGTAAAGATATGACTATGATAAAAATCTCTGAATACTCTGTTGAAAAGGGATAGAAAATGATTATTATGTTTCTTATAATGGCAGAATCAGAGGGCATTTAATGAGGTTACAGGCAGCGGATTAAAAACAAGTAATGCAAGAGAAAGCACTTTTTTTTTTTCCCCTTAGAGTGTGTAATCAAATTGTGGCTCTCAGTGCCAACAGAACATTTAAAAGACTAAAATAGAAGCAATTAGAAAAGCTGATGGAGGGTAGATTCATCGACTGATTTCAAACATGTTGAACTCTATGCTATTGTCAGCTCAGAAAGCCTCTAATCCTTTGTTGCAGGAATCTGGGAGAGTGTCCCAGCCAGAGGTCTTGTAATACATTTTTATCCCCTCTTTGCATACCATTTCCTATGGATATAATTCCAGAAAATTTGCTGGGTAGATGGAGGTTTCAAGAAAAAGCCTGGGTTTGTATTTTTATATGGGATACACTGGAAGAAGAGAGTCCAGGATGATCTCCAGGCTGGGGGATGAACGGGGAGGAAGAGAATTTGAAAGCCATACCAGCATCTGGAGGTAGTGTAACGCACTGGGAACTTGCTGCTAATATCCAGTCTGGACATCAAAGGTGGTCTGGGGGGAAGGAGGTGGTCTTCACTGGGAGGCAAATCAGAAAAGAAGATTTTTTCCTGAAATTACTTAGCACAAACATGTTTCCTTTGATCTTTCACAGCACTTTCCCTATGCCTAGGAAAAAGCCCCAAAAGTCTGGACCAAGGTAATAAAAAAGCACCCAGCAATGGGCAGTTTTACAGTTTTAAAATCAGTTTTACAAGAAAGACTTGGAGAGCTGTCATCATGATGGAAAAACCACTCTTGTGTGTTGACTCTACCCGAGTACCTGGGGCACAGACCTTGTAGGATGAAATCTGACACATTTTCAGTAAAAGCTTTAAATGGAAAGGACTGTTTTAAGTTTCTTCACATGTAATATTCCTCCTTAATTTCAATACAGAGGGAGAGAAAATTGATAAATATACCAAATAAATAAGCTATTCTTGTAGGTCTGCACACCCAGTGTGTACGAGCAGATCACATACTTTAATTCTGTTTTGTGGGCATGGGTGAGATGCACAGGCTAAGTAGAACAGAAACTGAAGTTGAGGACCACTTTGATTCAGTATTTTCATTGAAGATCTTAGCACAGAGAAGAAGAAATTACATCTGTTGATGGCACAAAACAAGGAGCTGTTACCAACACAACAAGACTCTCCAGAAAAAAGGGGAGAATAGAGCAGCCTCCAGACCACATAAAATAGAGGTAGGCTGAAAGGATAAGTAATGTCTGCCAGGATTAATTGCAGGTATTTGTGTAATAACTGGAAACTCATAATTTAGAAGTGACAGTAGAAGAAAAAGAGATGGAAGGGTACTGAGGGAGAAGTGTGTGATTATACCCACTAATGTCATGTGAAAAAGAGAAAGAACTGTTTCTGATAGATACAGGGAGATGTCAGTGACATTGCAACAAGTACTTATGTGATCATATCTGGAATACTGTGTGTAACTCTGATTATTCAAATTCGTGATATTTTTGTGACTGGCAGCAACGTAAAGCCAAAGGGAAGGATAATTATTTAATTAGCCTGTTTCTTGTCGAGGGAACTATGCATCTTTTAAAGGGCATACACATAAAGTGTGCCTGATATATTTGAATGTCTTTAGGTAGAGAATATGGCATCAAAAATGTTCAAAATACTCACATATCTTCCTGTTCAGTAGGCTAAGGGGGTACAAAGTGATACAGCTTAATAATATAGCCAAGAAAGAGAGGAGGCTGAGTTACCATCTGGTGTATCTCTTGACAGGTCCAGGTTGTGATCTTTAAAACAGTTTTTCTTGCTTTATGTGGGGCTAAAATGAACAGCTGAAGGGTTTTTAGCCATTGCCCGTGCTCCTGACTTTTCTTAAAAATATCAACAAGGAAGTTAAATAGCAATTTTCCCACAAAGCATCTTGGTTCAGCTTCCTAGATACAGATCTGTCCTGCACTTGAAATGCTCTGGTTCACCTTGCATTCCCTGTAGCTTCTATGTGGCTGAAGACCTTTTAAAGGTCCTGGGCCATATTCACCAATGCCACATTGACCTCTTAGATGCCATAAAATGGCAATGTATTCAGACAGCTAAATTAATTACATGGTGCTGAGTTTATAATTGATTTCTAAGATGAAAAAATCATACTGCTTGAAGGAAAAACTAGCTAACCAGACTAAGATCACAGGTCATTCATCTATCAGTGTATGTGATAACTTTTACTAGAGTACATTCACAAATGAGGAAAAAAAGCTTTACATATGGGCCAGAATATATTAAAAGAAGATTGAATAATACTCCTAACACGGTAATGTAATGATTTGAATACTTTAACAAGGAAGTGAGACATAACTGTGATATGATTTATTTAATTTGTCCCCTAAGACATCTCTTTAAATCCATGGAAATAGACATAGTATTGTATAATTTGCATTTTTCCTCCCATAGTTATCTCTGCAAATAGACGTTCTTTGGCCTGGCTGCTATGTCTTGTATAATATGCCTTATTGTAATTGCTTTCAGAAAATCAATATAATCCTACAGTGCACAAATCCAGCTAGACTGCTTGTCCTGTGATGGCAGTGAAAGAACAAATACCACTTTTATTTTAGTTGTCTCTCTGGAGCTGACAGGTTATTATGCTGCACATGAAAATGGTGGTATTGAGAACTTTGCATCACTGTGGGAAACTGAGTGTAGTGCTCTTCACCCAAAAGGACTCTTGATTGTGTAACTGGCAATCTACATTTCCCTGTCTCAAAGTCCCATGGCTGGAAGGATGTGGCTGCTCAGCTCTGGGTTTATAAACCTTAGATGGTCCCTCTACAGTGACAGGGGCCTGGTGGTGAGTCAGGTAAGACAGAGACCTGTGGTCACACACCTGAGTCATTACAAGGCAGGTCATACAGCTTGTTACTGATATTAATTCCTTGTTCAAATACGCCTATGAAAACTTGCCAGTTTTAGGACCAAATGTTATACATTCCTTTCTTTCTTTAATCTTACTTTCCTTTCAGGTACCTGCCTTGGGAAATGCTGTCCTGGGTAATGAAATATGACAAAATGCTTAGCTTCACTTTTCACCTCCCTTTGTGTCCCAGATGTATATACAGTTTCTGACCCTTCCAGTTCTTTCAGGTCTGAAGACACCAGAGTGTCAGAGAAGTTATTTTGATTTTTCATTTACATTTCAAAGCACTTTGTTATCAGAATTCCAATAAGACATCTTGTGCTAGATATCCAAGACCTTAATATGTGCTTCCTCCAAATGCACTCAGAATTTCTCCAGCTTTCTCACTAACACACAGAAGCATTAAAAAATGTTCAATGCATTGAGAAAATACTCTTCCTCACAAGAAGAAGTAGAGGAGCAGGCACTGATTTCTTCTCACTCTTGACCAGCCATAGGACCCAAGGGAATGGCCTGAAGCTGTGTCAGAGGAGGTTAAGGCTGAATATTAGGGAAAAGTTCTTCACCCAGAGAGTGTTTAGGCACTGGAACAGGCTCCCCAGGGAAGTGGTCACAGCACCAGCCTCACAGTGTTCAAGGAGCATTTGGATAATGTGCTCAGGCACATGGTTTGACTCTTGGGGATGTCCTGTGCAGGACTCAGTGATCCTTGTGAATATTCTATGATTCTATGATTATTCAACAGCAGAAACACAGACAAATGAGGCACGAGTGCCTAGTTTGGAGTGAGAGCCATATCTTCCTCTCATCTGTCTGCTGGAAATACAACACAGCCAAGAGGAAACAGACCGGGAGGTTTCTGGAGTGCGTGTAAGAGAACTTCCTGACAGGCATGAAATCAGAGTTAAGTTAGAATCTAGAAATGAGCTCAAATATTGAAATGAGTACAAAACCATCTGAAATAGCAGTCTGGGAAAAAATGGAAGGTAGAAGGAGATGTAGTATAAGCTGGGTAGGACTCGCTAAGTGCAAAAGAAGAAAAGAGATGATGCTTTCACTAGTAGAAAACTTCAGAAATCTGTTATGAGGGGATGCTGAGCTTCTGTTTAAGTCATGAAATAATAATTTTGCAGACCATTATATTATATAAATCTGCTGCTGAAAACCCATTAATAACGGTAATACCAATAATCTTGAATTTCACAATAAGCATGAGTTTAAAATTAGTTTGAACTAAGAGTGTAGTTGAAGAGTGTAGTTTATAAGGAGAAAAGAATTATTTCTTAATGTCTGCACTAGCATCCAAGGGAGGAAGACAATTTTTTGTTGAAATAAAGAGAAGATTATTGGTAGAAAAAAAGAAGGCTTATTCCTCACTTTAGGCTCAGATTTAATATGTATTAGAATCAAACAAAATTATTTTCTGTCTCAGAAAAAGCTATGAATTTCTCAGATACTCTGGAAAATCAAGAGCTAATCAATTTTAATTGTGTATAGCAGATTATTACATCCAGGAAGTCTAATACAGATTACTGCTTGACTGAGTATTTGCTGTGTGCTCCAGGTCAAAAGGAGCTTGTGTAAATGTCAGTGGCATAACTGATCTGTGACACTGGAAGAGTGTGGTAAATCGATATTGCATTAATTACATTTTCTTGAAGCAATTATATAGTAGTCAGAGAAGGATGGCATACTTAGTTTTAGCATAATATAAGAGCTTGACTAGTTCATCAGTAAATTCATTGTCTACAAATCATTAAGAAACCCCAAAATCATGTGAGGTTTTCCCATATTACTCCCGTACGTAGGGCATTCCTGGTGGAGACTGTGTCATGGGTGCTGTTCAGACCCACATGTCACTGTGCTGAAGTGTTGCTGCGGTGCCATGTTGCCTTTTCTAGAACAGGTGATAGATGATGGTGACAGGATGAAGGCTATTCTGGCTTTGCAGAACCTGGAAGCACTGATCTACTTCTCCATCCCCAAGGACATCACAACTTCCTTGCAGAACAATGCCTGCAAGAGAAAATGCTTGTTGAATCTTAAAAATACCCAGTCACCAACAGGTGCAATGCAGAAGGAGCAGAGGCAGCCCAGTGGCTCACCTGCTGTGTGGCTCCTCCTGGTTACAAAAGCAGGAGATAAAACACTGAGAAAAAGCCAAAACTCTTTTTCCTGAAAGCCACTTCTCATTCCACTGTCCTTCCTCTCTAATAAATGGTTAATGCTATAGACTTTGTTTGATTAAAGAACTATTTCTCAGAGGCCACCGCAAGATACAGTGCTGGATTAACCTACTATTCATGCATGAAAAGTGCAAGATATTCTTTACAACTTCTGTTGTTAAAGAGTCCAGACAGCTCAGCTCACTGCCAAGGTCACTGTCCCATGAGAACTTCTCTGCCTGACTCATAGCAGTAACCTTGTTCATTTTCTTCCCTTATGTAAATAATTAATGCCATTAAAATGCAATTCTCCTTTAATCTGTGTGCTGCAGTGTCACGATGTATGGTTAGAAACTTAATTCCTTAATTAGGCTCCAATGTAGTCAATTTTGAAAAATGTGGCATCTCACTCAGGAATGAATAGTTGAGTGAAATTATTTACTTTAGGCGTGCTGGTGAATTCCTACTCCCTCCCCACACACCCCAGTAGATGGTGTGGTGTAAATGAAAAAATGGACCTAGAAGAAAATGGTCTTAGGAAAAGAAATGTGGTAGGAAGGAAATATTTATGTATAGGCTAGGAAAAATTAAAACAGTTCTGAAAAAAGAGAAGGCTCCAATTAACCAAAGTTAAATTTCTCAGAACTGCTCAGAGCTATTTTAATAGCATCTGCTGCAGAGGTTAAGAAAGTAGGCAGGTGAAAAGGACAAGTACAGGCAGTAAGTGAGGAAAAGCCTGCTCCATAGAAAGACTTTTCCATAATCTCATCAGACTGAGGAAAAGTGATGGGGAGGATGACACAGAGACCGGGAATGCTGTCCTCCTGGTGAAACATGCTCTTATCTTTTGTGCAGGTTCATTATTCTTTAATTCAGCTTCATTTGCCATTTCAAAAAGAAAACTGCTGTTCATAATTTAGCTTTGCTTTTCTGTATGTGGTCCTGATTTGGTTGAACTGAATTTTCTTCAAATTTCTTTGTAGCAACTTCCATCAAACATATACATTATTTGTATTTAAATGTTTGCTTCCTGATTATTTGCTGAACGTGACTCATAACTGCATTTGTTTTCAGTTTTGCACATTTGCTATGAAGAATGCTGTAGATAATTCACTTTCACAGTGGTGAAAATACAAAGATTCATTTCTTGGCATCACCAGAAACTGAGAAGAGTTCAGGGGAATTACTTGGGTGAAGTGAAAAAAAGAAGAACTAGAGAATAAGATTCAAACAGATATGGCTTCAACCAGTGAACAATATAGCCGTAATATGCCAAGAGGCCTCATGGATAATAGAGCATTGAGGAACAAACCACATCTGTATGTAAAGAGATAACAAAGGCAAGAGAATTCCCATCACAACTGGCTGCTTTCAAAATGGCATTGCAAGCGGGGAAATGCCAACGAGGAAATTGGTTTAAAGGCTTTGCATGCAATTTGTAGAGTTTAGTGCAGCGTTTCATCAAGTCTTGTCCGAAGAGTTGATTTGCCTAAAGGCAAATTATCTTTAGCAAAATGACGTCCAGAATACAAACTGACTTGCTAATATATAGCAAGTTTTAGTGCCTTGGGAACAGACTCGTTTTTCCCTCTAGCTTTGCCTGTAGACCAGCAGGGAATTTGTCTGCTGTGGAACCATATCTGGGTTCTTTGCAATTCCTTCCCCTGACTGTTCATGACCAGGAGGTAGAGAAGCAGCCCTGGCTGGGTGAGCGGCTGCAGCAGCAGGTGATTTGGACACAGCCCAAAGACAGCACATGCTTTGACATCCTCTTTGGTTTTTGCCCAAGAGATCCATATCACTGAATCTGGTCTTCATTTTATATAAAAAATCCTTATCTAATAGTTTATCATCAACACCTTGTTTCTCTCTCAGTAGAAAAGGCCTTACACAAAACCCACAGGTTTCATTGAAAGCCACTAGTAAGGGCCTCTGCAGGTCCAGGTTCATTTCTCTGGAAAGCACATGTATAAACACAAGACCTGTAGTTGTGCTGGATATTTTCTGCATCAACTTAACTGCAAGATGGCACTGGATCTTTGAAAAAAATACCAAAACAAACACAAAAAATGTGGCAAGTCTGTGGTCTCAAGACATGGTACAGAACTCAGATTTGCCAGCTGTTAAAACTGGAACATTTAATTGTCGTCTCCTGTGGGAACAGAGTAAACCTGGGCACAGCCAGAAACCCCGGAAGGGAAATGATATTTCAGGCTTTTTATTGCAAAGACCTAAAATAATAAATAGTGGATATTAAAACCATGTACCAGGCAATGTTACATTAGCAGGTTTAATAACTTTCTGCAGATATTACCTTGTCATAATTCGTAAAATGACCGTGACTACATTAGCAGTGTGGGTGACTACTGTGTTGGTGAGATATAGCTACTGCTGGGCACATTTGCTGTCACCATGGGCTCACAGATAATAAACATAATTACCTCCACGGTACCAGCCAGTGCATCTGCTCACATAAATTATTTTGCAACGCTGTGACCCACCCCCATGTGGTGTGCTCTGCTGCTATTGTATGTCATGATCCCATTTCAGCAGGTTATTAGCTGCACTGTATCAAAGACGTGGAGCTGTTGAGCACAGCTCCTAGAAGATTTTGGCCATTCATTTAATTCCAGAAAAGGAAAGATTAATTTATTACCAGAGCTTCAAGAGTGTCCTTGGGTTTTCATCTTGAGAATGTTGGGTAATTTTTTTCCCTACACCCTGTTGCAAAGGCATGCTTATAGAATCTGATTTACACTTCTAGATTTACACATATATCTGATTTGCACTTCCACCCCCTCTCCTGGGACAGTCTAGACAGCTTTACAAGATTGATAGACAGAAAGGTATCACAGAGGCTGCACTTTTCTGTCCAAAGCTTCTTGGATATTTAACACCTTTTGTCAATAGCCCTGAATCTGGGGGAGTAAAAGCAGTTCTTTGAGATGGCACAAACCCTTGGATAACCCAGCACTGCATCAAACATACTTAGCTGGAAACTGTCTTGCACACAATGCCTAATATCAACAAGCTGTTAGACAAATGTCAGGTTAGCTAATGTCTGGAAGCATGACTGCTTTTTGCAGCATCCTTTCTTCCTGCTTCCTAGCGTAACTCTCCTTCTTCAGATCCCTTGTCACCTAGGACCAACAGCAACACCATTTTCCAGAGCTGAGGCACACAGATGAACCCTGTATTCAATCTGGAACAAAGCCTGGTTCTAAGCAACATAATCCTTGTTTCTGATAAGAGAGGTAACAGCACATATCTATATGACTTTCTATCTCTGTAGTATTAATTCTTCAGAGACATTTCAGGGCTGTCTTGATCACTCTCTGTTAGTGATCTGGCTCCTTTCCATCTCCAGTCTGACAACTATCTATGTCCTACTAATATCACTAAGTGCCTCCCAGGACTTACTTGCCAGTGGCATGAAACACAGGGAGAGTATGTCTTCCTATATCTTTTGGCTGCCTACCTGAAGGACTTCTTGGTAAGATTTGATCAGGAAGGTTTGGATGTAACCCATGCTATGCCTGACTGCACACCACCTCTGTAGAGTGCATAGACCTGGCTAGGGGAGACATCGGCCCTTGGAGAACTTTTAACAAGAGCCATTTGCTTGTAACTGCCTGGTATTCATCACAGAACATGCTCACAGTGTGTGCTTCTGTAGCAAATGAGAGTCTTTGTACTCTTCCTCTTAGCTGTCATGGGGTTTTATACATTTGATTTTTACTTTGTGAGTCTTTTAACATTATATTAAAAGCACAAGGCTTCTCTGCTGGCTTCAAAAGGTAAAATCTCCACTGGCATAAGCAGCCCAGGTACTTTCATTTCAGCCTATGAAATGGCTGTCTGCATGTTTCTCAGAGTGGTCTGCCTTTATTGTTTAAATTGATAAGCAAAATCCATGCTCTTCAGAAATTTTGCAGGTGTGAAATTATGTATGAACTACATAACAAAAGAAACCAGGCAACTAAAATTGAAAGGGGAAGAAACTGCACTTTACTGTGCAGGGAAACAAATGACAGTTTACATAGTCATTAAAACAGTGAAATATTTATTTTACTTTCTTTTGCATCAGAAATTTAGTAGGCTCTGTCTGACAAAAGACTCAAATATGACTCTCAGTCCTTATTCTCAAATTTTGGTTACAAAATATATCTACTGTGGCAAGAGTTACGGGGTTTAACTTGTAAGCCTGATTTAAAAAATGAAAGTGGATCTTGCACAGTAGTTGAGTGATGGCAGTGATTTGCCCATGTGCACACCCAGTGAGCTTAGTCACTGTTCCCTGGGGACTCCAGGGACTCCCCAGCAACCATGAGGCACAGGACTGGTTTGGTTCAGTGCGCTAATGTGTGACACAGTGCTCAGCTGAGCTACTGGCTTCACTATGAAGCATTTGACCAGTTTTGACAGCTGCTCTCCAGGGGAGTTTGAGCAGCTCTGCAGATTCCCCTGGGCAGCTGCTGCTGTGCACAGACAATGGACAGGCAAAGATGTCCTGAGGCTGTTCCTGAAGCAGAATTGACCAAACAACACAAACAGGACACCTGTATGGTCAGTAGAAACTGCTTCTGCAGATGCAGAAATGGTCACATAGAAAAATGCTTTGTACCTACTGGAGATGGGAAAGCTTTTGCACAGCTGAAGAAAATCATTATTGGTGGATCTTGCTTGTGTGTGTGTTCTTGTGTAGGACCATCGCCCATCTGGATATGAAACTATCCCCCTGAGTACAGTTTAGGGGGTGCTGCTGCAATGATCCTCACAGAGAACCATCACCAACCAGGCAGCAACTGGTCATCTGTCTGAGACATTCAATTTCCCCTCTGAGTATTATCCTATGTAGAGATCTCAATAAATCAGTCTATCTAAAAAACATTCTCTGTCATTGCCTGCACCACTATGGCAGAAACCTTATTTTCACATTTAGAAAACTTATGAAACCATTATAAATGAATAAAAATAACTGATATCTCTCAGAAATACAGCAATAACCTTAAAATAAATTATTTTAAAAGCCTTGGTAAACAATAGTGGATGCTTGACTTCTCCACAGGTTCTTAAGCAATGGTGAAGAGGGTTACAGGACAGACAGTTCCTCATTAAGTCAAGCTATTAATGATACTTCTTTATACTTCTTTCTCTCATTCCATTCTCTGTACAATGTGGTTATTAAAAATCAGTTCCACATACAAGCAGCGGGCACAGCCTTTTCAGTCTCTTCCACCTGCAGGTATGGTATATATACAGCTTGATGGTACAGCCTGGAGTGGGAAGACAGCCTGTGTGCTCGTCCTTATCTGAGCAAAACATGCACAGGAACACAGATTTGGAAAATCAAGGACATACTTAGGGGCAGTCAATGACCAGATCAACCAGCAATGCCAGAGCTGGAAGTGCATCACAGGTTTCTGACAGCTCAAACAACAGAAAGTGATGTATGAGTTTTCCTATCCCTGGTTCTTGGCTTGACAGTCATCCTTGCTGATGTGCAATCTGTGTGGGTTTTAAAACATTGTGGTACTAAGGATATTTGCTGTCTTATGTATTCCTCAACTTAACAAAGATACCTATTGTTGAACAAATAAAATAAAGAAACCTTGGGGGCCAACAGAGCAGGACCATGCCATCTGCAAATGCAGAATTATGGTGTTTAGCTGCAGTAATGACTAACCATTTCTCTACAAGTGGGGATTAATTTTGTTAGTTCAGGGTCTTTCCTGTTTTCTGTTGAGTGAACGTAAATGGAGAGCTGGCTGTTTGCTAATTAGGATGAACTGACGCCTCTCAAGGTTTAAGATTCCTTACCTTTGCTTTATGCAAAGTGGAGATACCCCTCATTCACAACAGATCCTCAGTAAGAGACAGATGACATGCTGCTAATAATGGAGTCTGTGTAGTTATTTCCTTTAGATAGTGAACTCTTATCAAATTTGCTGATATCACCAAACTGGGGAACAAGACGGTTTGCATGAGGTCAGGGCTTCTATTCAGAGGGTCATGGACAGCCTAGAGGAACAGGCCAATGGGATTCCCATGAAATGCATCGAAGACAAATATCAGCCCTGCTCCAGAGCAGGAAGAGTCTGCCGCAGTAATGCAGGACATGAGCCAGTAACAAGCCACAGAAACACTGAATGGTTGAGGTCGAAGGCACCTCTGCAGGTCATCTGGTCCAACCCCCATGAATAAGCAGGGCCGCCTAAAGCCAACTGCCCTTGAACATATCCAGATGGCCCTGGAGCATCTCCAAGGCAGGTGACCCCGACACATAACGATGAGATCCTCCTGAGCCTTCTCCAGGCTGAACATTCCCAACTCTCTCAGACTTTCCCCATATTTCAGATACTCCATTTCCTTAATCATCTTAGGGGTCCTTCACTGGACTCTCTCCAGTACATCCACATCTCTCTTGTACTAAAAAGTCCAGTTCTTCAGATACAGCCTCACCAGTGCTGAATAAAAAGGGGAAGGATCCCCCATTTTTCCAGCCTGTTGAGGACTCTCTCCAAGACAGCACAACCCTCTGGTGTATCAGCAAATTCTCCCACCTTTGTGTCACCAGAAACTTGCTGGTGGTACATTTTGGCCCATCATTAGTGAAGTTATTGAATCATCTTGTGATTCTGTGGTCTTCTAAGAACTATAGCTGACCACTGCATTCCAGCTCCCCAGGGAATACTTTTCACACTCCTTCACTTACCAACCTGTACTTTTTACACTGCCTTTGCCACAGTCCAGTGTGTCACTGCTGTACCCATTTGGGTACTTTGAATTACATTTGCTTGAAGAGCACTTGCTAAATTGGAGATTGGTTAAGGGTGGGCTGAAGCCTGCCTTTTATCAATACAGAGAAGGACTCTGCTGTAATTTTTTTTCCCCACTGTGAGGATATACATACAAGTTTGTAGAGCTTGATGTTCATACAAGTACATTTACCTGTGGGAGGGGAATGACTCATCTCTGGATTTTGAAAATGGATGTGATGACTGAATTGTTTTCTGAAGACGGGCCTTTACACCATCTGCAATGCTGTCACATTACTGTGAACAGACCCAAAATGCAATTGGAACACTGTAAAATAGACTGATGTGAGAAATTCCATTGGCCATACTGTGGGAATCTTACTAATAGCAGTGAGAAATGCAGTTTATGTGAAACATAAAGAAGCCTGGTACTGAGGGCCTTTTACCTGTTCCTTGAAGTTAGACACTTGATTTAGGTCTGAAAACTGAGGCTTTATCTTCTTTCTGATATTCTTTCTGGTATAATTTCATGTAACCATTCAAATTTCATTCAACCTTGCAGAATCCTTGACCTCAATTGCACCTCTATCAATGTATTCGCTCCACAGTCAGAATTATCTCCTGTAGGGAATGGTTTTTATCATTTTTCATTCTGCCAGCTTTCAGGTTTGCTAGCATATCTCCATATTCTTGCATCACAAGACAGAGGAATCAGAAATTCTCCATCTATCTTTTCTATCACATTCTTTTATTTAGTATAGTTATGTCTCACCTCCTCTTATTAATCTCATTTCTAAAGGAAACAATTACACTCTTTTCAATCTCCCCTTAAGTGTTTTTCTGTGTTCTTAATAATTATGCCCTTCTCTCAAGCCCTCTATAATTCTGTCCAATTTTCTCAAGAAATGGTGGCTGAGGTTGTATAACTAGCAACATAATTGCATTAGTTTTGCATTATTCTCGTCAGCCCATTTTTGTGTGCATTCTGACATATCACTTGCTTTTTCTTGTCACTGTGATGCATTAAGTAGGTGTTCCAGTGATTTACCTGATGTAATGATATACATATTTCTTTCCTCAGGTGGCAAAACCAACAGATTTCTAATGCAACTGTTGAAGAGCAAGTAGTTTAGGGTTTTTTTTTTTTTGTACTTAGCAACTTCACATTTCACTTGCCTATATAGTCTGTCCTGCATTCTAAAGTTCTTTGTCCTATTGTCATGTTCTGAATAGAATAATAATAAATAACTTAATCAGGTTTCATATTTTGTGGACAGATTTTGTAGGTAGAGTTCTGTCCATTCTTTTGTATCATTCTTGCTCTGTCATTATGCTTTTTTCTTGTGCATAGTGAAACTTCAATTTTTGGTTTTCTTTTGTTGGGGATGTTATATTTCTCCTTAAGTAAACAGACCTACCAGCTTCATCCATTTCCTATTTTCCACTGGGGTTCACCCACAAATAATACAACTCACAGATGGAAAAAGGAATAAAGGAAAAGGAGTTAAATGGATTTCCAGCTCAGTCTCCTGCATTTTCAGATTATCATGTAGAAAACATTAATTTAAGAGTTGTTTATAAAGGCATCTGCTCTCCATTCCATCTCCCATCCCACCACACAAAAAAACAGAAAAGACCATATTTAAGTTTGTAAAGCTTTTCAAAATTTGAAATTTCACCTGTAGTGTAAACAAAAATTCTGAGAAACATATGATCATCATATGAAGAGTAGCTCCATTCAAAGGGTCTTGCATTTAGTGCAGAAACTTTCTCAAGAATCATCAAGAATGGTTGACCATTTATGACTTGATCATCCATGGTACAGCATAAGCCCATCAATATGACCTTAAGAAAAGGAGGGAAAGAAAAAAAAAAATTAAAGTATCTCATAGTTATGAGGGTTCTGTAGAAGTACTGTGTAGTATTTTAAGAACACAAAGCTCCAGTTGTATATATTTTAGAAAAAAAATGTAAAGGTTTTGAAATGAACCCTTGAAAGTTTACTGTGGAGCACACATCCACCTGCCATAACCTCCCATGGAGGATGCCATGCTGGAGCAGATTCCTGGCAGGACCTGTGTCTGTGGAGACAGGGAGCCCATGCTGAAGCAGGTTTGCTGGCAGGACTAATAACCCATTATGAAATGGTAATAAATTAATTTCCTCAAACTGAGTCTGTTTTGTCTAGGACAGTAATCAGTAAGGGAATTTCCTCTCTTTATATAATCTCTAATCATAAGATTTTTTTCATCTATTTTCTCTTCCTGGCCTGATGAGGAAGGGGAGAATCTGAGTGAGGCTCTGGTAGTCAAAAAATATCAAGGCCACCACAGAGCCCTCTCTGCAACCTCAGTCAAACACATACTTGCCAACAGAAAATATTTTTCACACTACATGGCAGTTATTATATTCAAAGGCAAAATCATCATACATTAACTCTTCCACAACTAAAGGGATAATCTTCCCTATATTGTACTTTGCATGTTCATGCCTATGCCTGGTGTTAGCTAGCACAGGTCTTTCCATAGAGATATTCTAAAATTTTTCTATCATGGGTACACTGCAGGAGGGAAAAGCTCTTTGTCTTTTGACACCACTGGTGTGTCATGTGCAGCTGTGCAGCCATTTTTATTTTGAAGTTGCATCTGTACCAGAAATTGCCAACCCAAATAACAGAAGCGGAGGGACTGGATGATTGGGCCCATTAGTCAATCTGAAAGAAACTTAACTTCCAAGGCCCCTGCATGTGACTCCTTTAATACAAAAATGGAAGAAATTTTCTTCAGTTGTTCAGGCAGATGAAACACTACTGAAATTGGCTGCTCCTAGACTCACTTGCTGCTACTCAGTTCAGGATTTTTAACACCTTCTGCAAGTACCCTTTAAAAACAGTTGGTTTTTTGTTTGTTTGAGTTTTTGTTTGGTTTAGTGATATTTGTTTGTAATTTTGATTGTTTGCTTTTTTTTTTATTTTGGTTTTGTTTTGGTTTTGTTTTTATTTAGTTTTGTTATTATTTTGGGTTTTTTTGTAATTTCTGTTTTGGTTTTGTTTTTTTTTTTTTTTTTTTTGTTTTTTTTTTGTTTTTCTCACCATGTTCAAACTGTTTAGAAGCTCCAGATACTGAACAGGTCACGGAGCTGGGAATGCTGAACAAGGAATACACCAAGTGTCTGCATTGCCCTCATTTATTTAGATAAGCTGACCAAGCTGAAAGCATACTTTCAGTAACAACTATTAAAACTGGAGCATGGAGTCTTGATTCTCCTGTTAGAAGCAGAGGCTTCATCTCTTTTGCCTTAAAATTATATGAAACAGCAATTTGGGATCCAAATATTTGGAAGCCCAGACTTCCCCTATCACAATTTTTGCTCATATCAGTTTCCTCAAAACCTCCTGAAAGCAGCCCGACAGAATTCATTTAGCAGCAAGAGAACCTGACGTTAGATTAGACCAGTTACAAAGAAGAGGAAAATCAAAGCAGAGGAAATCAAATCACAGAGATCCTCTGAGGAAGAGGTGATGCGTGCTGCGAAGCACAGACAGCTAACAGAACAAAAAGGGAATTCCAGCTGAACACAAAACAGGCATGTAAGACTGTGATTGTTTTTAAGTAGCTATGTTATAATGGTACTGAGATAAGGAGGTACGAAAAGCAATAAAACAACTAAGGCTGATGGCAGTAAGCAATGAACAGGAAAATTACTATCTCTGCTATGAGTTGCTGAGGAAAAACTGAAAGCAAGGCCAAGGACAGAAGGAAAGAGTTTACATTAGTTTCCTAGCAAATATGTCTTTCTAAGTGAAATGTTAACAGCGGAACAGATAGATGAATTGCCCTGCAATGGCTGTTTGTATTGAAAAAAAAAACCTGGTGTGTAGATGTTATTGGCTTGTCTCTGGAAAATAATATTATTTTTTCTCTTTTGCGTGCACTGCATAAATTAGATTCCAGCTACTGAGCCATGAGAAGCAAAATCCTGTTTAACATCATATTCAATCTGAGAGGAGCAAGCATCCTGCCATGTTGTATAGCAAGAAGGAGACTTGTGGAATGTATAATAACAGCAGGGATGAAATCTGGGGATAACTGAGAAGTTTCCCACATGTGAAGAATAACCTATTTATCCACTCTGGGTATACTTATCCTCTGGAGGGACTTTAAACCCATTAATTTTCCACTCAATACCCCATATTTTGTAGAGATCGATTTTGTTGCACAGAGACATCCCTCACAGTCTCTTTCCTCACTCTCAGGCATAATTCATCTTTCTGTACTAGAGAGCAAAGGCCACTCTCACCATGCCAGAAAGTATCTGGGAGTACTAAAAGTAGAGACAACTTCAGACAACAAAGCATGCGGAAGCTCTACACGTTTCTCCTATTTGGAGGAGAAATCTGGCTTTAGATCTGTACATACTAGGTTTCCAACATGCCTACACACATGACCATCTGTTGGGTGGCACCACGCCTGTTCTCCACAACACAGTAGAAGTTCCAAGGAGGAGCAGGCACCAGCCAAAGTAGAGCTGACAAGGATAGCCTTCACACCAGAAGCACGGCCCTCACAACAAGCTGTGTCCATCGGCACTGTGTGACTCTGCAAGGTGCTTCCTCTGTGATCCCTCAAGACTCTTTTCCTTGGGTCAAGGGTAGAGGCTGGCAGGAGTTACTGGAGGCGCCAGTGGGCACCTCCCTCCAATGCCTTCTGGTGATGCCTCATGACGTAGTGTCTCTCTGGTACCCCACTATGCCCTATTTTCTCTTCGATACCTTGTAAACAGCAGAGAATCAGTGAGGTCTTTTGCAGGTAATAAGAAAGTTGCAGCCCACTTTCTTGTAATTCTTTCCTCTTCAAATACTTCTGAGTTCCTCCTATGACTCCCTACCAAACAAGCAACCTATGGAAATGTTCTCAGAATGGATTGGAAGGTACTCGTTTTTACATATGGAAAGGCAACCAAAAAAGTTGGAAGTTTTTTCCCCTAAAAATTGGAAAGAGGAACTAATGAGTCATGCTTTTGGAATCTTTTGAGTTGACTGCCAGGCAGAGTTGCTTTCTCTGTACCTCATCCACTGGAGACGTGAGCTGCACACTCGTAAGGCTGCTTGGCTGATGGTTTACTGGGAGGGAAATGCCAGCTGACCAGACATTGAGGTTACCCCAGAATAACAAGGGTAGATTGTTTTGAAAGTGGCAAACTCTGTGTTGTGGAAGGGACATTGGGAGACAGAGGTCCACCTACACTAGCTGAGAAATCAGTTTTTCTTTAATAATTAAGCATTTTTTACTAATTTACCTGATTTTTCTCTGAAAGTCTTACTTTATGCTATTGACATTGACCTTAGACTGCATAGGAGGCTATGAAGATGAAATAAATAAAGTATGCCAATGGCTCAGTAACATGGAGGTCAGGAACCTTATCCATTTGGGTTTGGATGTTGATGTCTTCCCAGTGATTACTCCAGTGGCTTGAAATTTATGGATCTGTTGAACTGGAGGCCTTTTTTCCCTTTGTTTCCAAGTATATTCTTGCTCTGTCTTGAAAATGATGTGAATTTTTTTTCTTGATTTATGAGACTTCTTTCATAATTGAGAGAACACAGAAGACAGACATATAAAGTAAAACAGTAAAATCCCCTTTGAAGTGAGTTTTCATGATAACAGTTATGCCTGCAATTCAATTCTTCTTAATGGGGATTTTTCTGAAGTATTTCCTTTGAATTTCAATGTAGGGTATCCTTATATCCAGAAGTATCAATCAGGAAGGCTAAATATTTCTGCAATTCTCTATGATTCTGGTTTGCTGCATGAAACCACGAAAGAAACCCCTTTCAGGGACTGATTTATTGGTCTTGGCTCTCATGGAATAAACTGTAAAATACAGATTTATTTCTGAACAGAGATACTTCTGCGACAATACTGACTTTCAAACCTTTCGTATGGAAGCTGGACCTTGATCTCACTGTCTTCTTATTAAAAAAAAAAAACTTAAGTAAATAAATAATTTGCTGAGTCACTACAGTTCTGTTGCAAGACTGAGTTAAAAATGCTTATTCAGGGTGTAAAGGCATGACTTTTTGGGTTTTTTTTACTATCAATGAAAACTTGTTTCCCAGATGAGTGGCTGCCTCATCTACTTACCTATCCTGTATCTCAAAAAATATTAGCAATAATCTTCTGAATCTTCTTAGGGTATGTATTGAACTGAAAAGAAGAAAAGTATTCTGGTTAGTGAAAACAAATTGACACAATTCAACTTGACACAATTCAACTTGACATACCAGGAGGTCCTTTCCCTCAGGTAACATTTTCTCTGTCAGTATTCAGTTTGATATGACTAGAGTTATGTCACAGCTGTGATGTACCGTGTGTCACCATCCTATGGTATCCCATCATGATATTTCATACCCATGCCACTGGTCACTTTTCTCTCTATGACAATGCCCCAATGACAAGCAGGTCTTCTGGTGAATCTGGGCCTGGCTCAAACAACACCCAGTTTGTGATGGGCCAGGGAGAAGACAGACACTCAGAGCTTTGTGTTTCTACACCAGTCACAAACACTTGTAGCTCATCACACTCATATATTCTCTTTTTTGACAAATTAATATTCTCGATTGCTCACACCTAGTTAACATGCAGTACCTACTGGAGCACTAACTCTTTCAGGGAAAAAGAAATCACGAGCTGCCAGAACTAACAATGCACTTATGAGTTTATAATTTAAATTATGAAAGGCATCAAGAAAAGAAAAATTCAATTATTTACTAATTGTTTCAGCTAGAAAAATAATTATCGCAATTTATTGAAGGTTCTTTAAAACAGAGATTGCTTTCAAAAAGTCTTCCAGTTGACTCAGAGTAACTTGAAAGAAATTCACTGCAGTCTTTGCATGACAATTAGGGAAGGAGGCACTACAGCAAGGTACAAATGGATTGTTCTGAATTTCTTTAGTAGCGCTTCTCAAGTGATCCATGGCTGAACTAGAACTGTGTGTGGTTTTTGTGTCTAACTTAAAAGTATGCTTTTCTTGAGCACTTATCAAACTATGTGTCAGTCAAACCTATGGCTAATCAACAAAATGATGCCAGGTACTAGAATCTTGTAGTATTGACAGCGTCATATCAGGTAGTCAATGGAGATGCATACAAAAATGGATGACACTGGGGAATCAACACACCTTCCTCCCCCAAAATCCACACAGAAGGATGATTTTGCTTTACCAGTACTGATAATAACTTTGGATCTAGAAAAACCTTTCTTTTTCACTGTTCATTTTCCCTTTCCCCTATTCCTTTCTCCAGAAGTCTACACGGTTAGTCGTGGCCATAATGAATTGCAGGTGTGGTTTTGATTTATTTTTGAAATTCTTAAATAATTCTTTTTTAACAGAGTACTGAGCATTCTGCATTTAAGGGTAGGATTTAGATAAAAGTTCAGACATCTACTGATATGTGACACAATTCCAGACTATTTTAGAAAAGCCAACAAAGCAAATGAGGATTTTCCAGTTCTGCCACATATGAGTGCTGCCCTCTAATTATGATGCAAGGGCTCTCATTAACACCTTTAACCTCTGAGCCAGGCATTTAAGCTGCCATTAAAATCAAGGGAGATTTAGTCAAGTCAGCCAATGGAGCGTAGAGAGCTATTTACCTGTCCAAATGTAGGTGTTTGCTTTTAGAGGAGACAAATGGCTCTCCAGAGTCCATATCTGCACCAGCCAGATCCCCACTGGCTGCCATCAAAGGTTAAATTTCCAGTTTGTAGAGACACCTAAATTTAAGTGCCTAAATCTTCTGATTCACTGTTTGCATCTGGTAACCTGCAGTGTGTCTGACCTTTATTTACACAATGCTGACATAAATCATTCTAAAAATAATTTTTCCCTGCAGTGTACACCATTTTTTTTTCTGAGCAAAAGCTATTGAGGTGGCTAGTAGCAGTGGAAAGTCCCAGGCAGAGAATGGTTATTGTTGTGCTCAGAAATGTCTGTAAACTTTACAGGAGAGTCCCAGCTTCAAGCAGCTATCACTTATATAAATCTGAGATGTAAGTAGATCTATATATATGAAAAACCAAGGAATGAACAAGAGCAAAACAAAAACAAAAGGGGGGAGCGGAACAATTCTTAAATATTTTTTTCACACTAGCAAGATTGTATTAATTCTTTGCACTTGCATTTATCTGAACAGGCTACTGTCTTGAAACTTTTAAAAGCTGGCAAGATGCATATTTGTAGAAATACCCTAATTTGCATCTGTTCTTCTCCTGGAATTCTTCTTCCACAGGTGAATAAATTATGTCTTTACTTGCTCATTTCTTATTTTCATCCTTTCTGCCTTCCAATTGTACAGCATTCAGTCACTTTTTTGCGTCCTTTTTAACCTAATCCTTACTAGTCTGTCCCTTGGTCTCTTTTTTCCTCATTACCCACAAGACTCACTTTGATTCTCCAAAAAACAGAAACACATCAGTTTGAATTCCAACTTTGCTTATCATTTTAACTTTCTCTTTCATATTTATGATACATCTAATTTAATTTTTTTTAAAGAGAACTAGAAATTTTCACAGTGCTATCTGCATAAAGGTAATACAGGTGTTTTTTTCCCTAGGCTGTCACCTTGTATTTTCAACTCCACATTGTAGCGCTTCTTTTCTATTGAGTTGCAGTGTAATTGCTCCTCATCGGTACAGTGAAAAGTGAAAGTATAATCATCCTGCTGACATTTCTGTTTTGGCTTCTTATTAAGTATTAATGTAAAATGTTGGTAATATGATGCAACATGTCTATGATATTTAAGGATGCTTAAATATATGACAACAAAAAGAAAAATTGCAACCTTTTAAAACTCTGAAGAACACTGTTAAGGATATTATTGCTCCAATGCCTGCAGAAGAACATTGTATTACACATCTGCAGAAATAACATTGTAAAATATGCTATTTGACTTACCCTGAAACACCAGAACATTTTCCTATGTATTGCACACATACCTGGTGAGATTTATGTATTTGTTTTTCAAAGAGCTCAATAAACCTGATCATACATGGCTGGATTGCAAAAAGCCTAGCAAAATGTGGCTCTCTGCATTCAGTTTTTTGCTCAGCTGCATCTAACACAGGGAAGAATAACTGTGTCCCTGTGCCCTTCTCTAGCAGAAGAAAAAGAGGTGGAGGGGAATGATGTTACAGTGGACATTAAGCTAGACAAGTCTAGCTTGTCTTAGGAAACTTGGATGTAGTGTCTCCATCCCAATGTCTACAAAGTCAAGCAAAGACAGTAGCAGTTCTGCCCTCATGAGCAGGTGTCTCTTGGCAAAACTTAAAGACAGAAAACAAAGTTTACAAGATCTGGAAGCAGGAAGAGGTGACCCAAAAGGGATGTAGAGGCACTGTTCAAGAGAGCACAGTTAGGAAAGCCCAAGCCCACCTGGAACTGAAACTGTAAGGGATGTGAAGATCAATGAGAAAATTTTCTACAAGTACCTCAGTAGCAAAAAGAAGATGAGGGAAAATGTGAGCCTGATGCTGAAAGGATCAGAACACCTGATGCCGCAGCACATGGAAAATGCCAAGACACTCAATGCCTTGTTTGCTTTGGCCTTTATTGCTAATATTTGCCTTCAGAAATCCCAGACCCCTGAAACCAGTGGGTAAATCTGAAGCAAGAAATTAAGTTGGGGAAGATTTAAACAAAATCCGACATATGTGAGTTATTGGGATCTGGTGGGATATACCCAAAAGTGCTGTGGGAACTGGCTGATGTGAGGCTGCTCTCAATTACCTTTGAAAGACTGTAGCAATCACAGGAGGATTTTTGGAATGGGCAGAAAGCAAATGCCACTCTGACATTCAAGAAAGACAAGAAAGACTATCCTGGGTACTACAGACTGGCCAGTCTCTCCTTAATCCTGGGACATTCCTCGAAACTTTTTCCAGACTTATGAAAGACAGGAAGGTGATTGGGAGTAGTCATCATGGAGACACAGGAAGATTGGGCCCTAGGAACCATCATCTCGTACAATCAAATTAGTAACTTAGTAGAAGAGGGGAAAAAAGTGGACATTGCTTTGACATTAGCAAGGCTTTTGCTCTTTACCGTAACATCCTCACAGACCAGTTGACGCTGTGATATATATATGGACCAGATAGTTTTTGGCATTTAGGGAACAGAATTTGGTTTATGTACTTCTTACAGGATGTGTTCCCACAATGGTTCACAGGCTAGTAAAAGATCTAAGACTTTTCTCTCTCACCTAATGAAAAGCAAAGGGGTGACACCAGTCAAACACCCACCAAATTATCTCAAGAAAGGTTTCTGATCCCAAATCAGATTGCTTTCTTTGAATTAAGTTTGCAGATGTGAGGATCTGGAGTAGTTTGGATTTTCCAGCTCTTTTGAAAACTGACTCATTTGAGAAAATGATTAGTTAGACTTTTCAGAGCCTAAATGCAGGCGGCCATCATTTTAGTCCATGGATTAGGCTTCTGCTTACACTTAGTTCTCTTTACTTATCGTATTTTAAAGCATATGGCTGAAGATATTTTGTGTCTTGGTAAATGTGTCATCCAAGCAACTCTGACACTTAAAATGTTAGTCAGATGTAGTTTTCTATTTTACAAGTCAGGATATGACATTGTGAAGCTCTTGGTTTCTTAGATGCTGCTAAGTATATGCAAAACATTGTGATTTAATGGGAATTTCAATTTGCCATCACTATGCATTACATCAGAAAATATAAACAGATGGGTCATCTTGTGATAACTAGGAATAAAATAACAAATGAGGCAGTTATTCTAGTTTTATAGCTCTATAACTGAAGGCAGAAACTGGCTATTAGGCCATTTGCTGTACAGTTGCATTCCAATTCCTGACTGTATGAGATACTATGAGCTACTGAAATTCACTTCTCATAGATTATATCTTCTGTCCATCCCCAACTTGCTCCCTGTGCAGCATCCCCAGGTTCTCTGTGTTCCCTGAATTCCCATGATCCTATCTAGATTGTCTTATGCCCAATATCTCTCTTGATTCCCCTACTCCCAAATCCATTCCCTCGCTACTGGGTTCCCTGTATGTTTTCTGTTTTCAGGGCAAGAAAAAAACAGGTCCTGTAGCTAGGTTGGAATTATAAGTGCACTGACTGGCTGTCTGGTACTCATGTCAGGTCATATCAACTCTCAAAATAGATAAGCACTCAATTCTACTCTCCTTTTCATCATTTTTTAACCATTTGTTGATTTTCACAAGACTTGTTGGCTCTGGGATCTCATGTGGTGCATTTCCCAGTTTAACAGTAGTTGAAGTTAACCAACAGGTTAAGAGGTTACAAGTGGAGTGGGATAAGATATTATATTCCTCTATGGAATGGATCCCATAAATATAGTTTCTATTAGGAGACAGGATAAGCAAAGCATAGCAAAGCAAAGAAGAAAACCAGAATAGCTGTGTATGTTACATCCTAGCTACGGGAAATCATTCTTTTCAAAGGAGAGAGGTCTATTTCATTTTTTCAGTTTCAAAGCAGAGAAGTCTGTTTTCTGTTTAATTTTTGACTTTGTCTGGTGCAATGGAAGAAAACTTACCATTGGTAGAATTCATGTCTTATATGTTTAAGCTTACCTGTCTATGGCATTCCATAACAGGTGAAAAGATGGATTTTGAAAGAAGATTAATTTTATTCAATCACAGGTCAAATGAATCTTAATCAATATTCACCTCTCACAGACTAAAATTAGCTAACAGGAATCCCATCAAGTCAGACTAAAAAATAGTTCAATCTTTTTTAATTTAAACATAAGAAAAATCCCTTTTTCTACTCTGAGTGATCAAACAGTGGAACAGGCTTTCCAGAGAGGTGTGGAGTCCTTGGACACATTCAAATGCAACTGGACATAGGCCTGAACAACCTGCTCTAAGTGACCTTAGTTTGAGCAGGGTGACTAGAATGGGTCATCTGCAGAGGCACCTCTCAATTTCCACCATTCAGTGATTCTCTGATGCTGATTTCTTGTACTACAAAATGCATGCTTAAGAAAATAGATTATATGGACAGATGTGCCTGTGACTTGCAATGCTTTTTTCGAATTCATTATTTATTCTTCTGCCAGGCTTACTGCTTAGGCAGTGAAAGATCTATATGATTTGTATGCATGAACTAACGTCATGCAAAGATGATTGTCATGAAAAGATGATGTTTACTGAAGATTTCCTGAGTGTTTTCATAACTATCAGGAGTGGAGCACACAACATCCTTACAGGAGATGTTTAACCAACATTTTAAATCTGAAGCACTCATTGTTTTCTTTCCCTTAGCTTATCTGAGTTCCCCTGTGAAGGGGTTCAGAGAGGAGATGCATGACCAGCAGTAAATGAAGACTGGGAATGATTGCAAGGACTTGACCTGCATAGGTTCATTTGACTCAGGCTGCATCCAAGGGTGTTGAGAGAGCTAATAAAGTCCTTGCAAGTCTGATCTCTCTCATCCCTAAAAAATAATACCTGTAGGAGAGGTTCTCCAAGGACCAGACAAAAGTGTACATTGCACTCCTATTCAGGATGGGCCAACAGATCACCCTCAGGAACTATAGGTAGTTCTGCCTTGCTTCAGTCTGTGGGAAAATCAGAGTGAGACCTCCTGGAAGGCATTGCTGGGCACATGGAGGACAAGAAGATACTGGGAACAGTCAGCATTGATTTGCCAAGGATAACCAGTCTGACTGTGAGGATGACAAGACACTGGAACAGGTTGGCTAGAGAGCTGTGGATAGAGAGCTTTCATCCCTGAAAGTGTTCAAAACCAGTTTGGGTGGAGCCCTGACCAATCGGGTCTTCTGGAAGGTGCTCTTGCCCATGGCAGTGGGAATTGGAACTAAATGGTCTTGGAGGTCCTTTCCAACCCAAACCATTCTAGGATTGCCACAATAAAATGATTCTGTGATCTGACAAGATGACAGGACAGCCTGCTCTGTCAGTGATAATAAAACTGAGGTTCTGATCACTTATTTGGACAAATGGCAACTGGAATAAGGAGGAGGCTGCTGAAGAGCTTGTTGTGTATTAGGAAACACTTATTGGAGCACATCTATGTTTTGTTATGGAACTAAATCTTCACATACCCATGAGCTGAGGCAGTCTGGAAAAGAGACACTATGGGGTTCTTTTGTTTGTATTTTGTTTTTGTTTTTGTTTTTGTTTTTGTTTTTGTTTTGTTTTCATGGGTTTGTTTTGCTGTTTTTTTGTTTGTTTGTTTTGTTTTCATGGGTTTGTTTTGTTTTGCTTTTTTGTTTTTGTGGTTTTTTGTTTTTTTTTTGGTTTTTTTTTTTTTTGCTTTGGTTGTTTGGGGTTTTTTTAATAATAGAAAATGTTTGGGTTCTTTTGTTCTTAATTCTAAGTATGCTGGCATAGCTTGAATACCACCTTTTTTGTTGTTGTTGTTGGTTTTTTTTTGTTTTTTTAGGTAGTAGAAAGTATTGAAACCTGAGTTGATGATCAGTCAGTTCTAGGAACAACAGCTGAGGAGCAAATTGCCATTATCTAGGCCCAGTAGATCTGCTGCTCTTCATAGCTCCTCCTGACACACCCACAGAGATTGGGCTCTCATCCCTCCAGCTCAAAGGCTTGGAAACAGAAACAAAACTTTTCTACTCATCCTCTCTTCTTCCACCTCATATAAACTAACATATCTAGCCTAAACCCAGATAAATTGCTTATCTTCATTTTCCATTCCTTGTACCTTATGATTGAGATTTACACATACTCTAAACACTTTCCATTCCTTCAGGGAAATGGACATAATGGGATAACTTCTTTTTTTCCATAAGCAGATTGGATTGACTTGTGTGTAAAATAGCTTGAAGCCTTTCTCTAGTTCTCAAATGAAAGCACTGAATTAAGCCTCTGATCTTTGCTCATCACATTAAGTCTGTGTGTTCATCAAAACTGGACCAACCAATTTGTCCTTAATTCAATTATATTTTTCCCCAGATCTTTCTACAAGATCAATTACTCTATTTTCACTTTAATATTATTTTCAGTGGGACCTAATATGAAAGAAATTATTCTAAAATTAAAACCTCTGCAGAAGAATTCTTTCCCGGTGCAACTCTTTCATTGGCAATGGATTAATTTGTTCCCACTTCAAAAACTCTTCCATTATTCAGGTATTCGTTTTATATCTGTACATATGTTCAATGCCATGAAAGTAAAAACCCCGAACAATTGGAACAATGGAAAAAACAGCTGAAGAATTAACAGCTGAAATAGAGAACAGTGGAATTATCTGAAATGCCAAATGAATACAGGCTCAGAGACCCACCCTGAAGTCACAGCATGATTTTCTCATCTCTACTCCCATGGCTTACTAATACAGTATTGCCGTTACTAGTAATAGGTCAGAGGATGTGTACTGATTTGGCAAGATTTGTTTAAATTTTTTTGGTCAACCTGGGATTTTGTTTTCATTTAATCACAACTGCAATTTTTCTAATAATCAGCCAGTCATGCCTAACTTGTTTTATTCTTGCTTATCTGTACATGATGAAACTATATTTTTTATGTGGATGGTAGAAGCAAGCAGATGTTCCCCATAGAATGAAATTTATGACTGTGACTTAATAATGTGGTGTGGAGAAATTCCAGTCTGTTATATAGCAGGTTTGAAGATTGCAAGCAAGAAATGAAAACAGCTGGGGTCCAGGCCTTTCACTACAGACCCCATGGTTCTAGTGCAATGGGGTCTCTTACCAGCAGTTACCTAAAGAAATGCAGATGTAGATTGATGAAGACAAAACTGTATTTAGGAATAATGAAGAGTGAAAAGAAGTGCGATTTCTAAAAAGCACCATATACAGTAATTTCACATGTAACATGATATTGTAGACCAGTGAAGAAAAAAAAAGTGTATAGGTAAGCTAACAATCATGAAAATTACCCCACCTGGATCCTAGAGCAAGGAAAGAGAAACCATCATCACTCCTCCTGGTGAAGGACTCTGGATGCTGGCAGCATGCTGAACCTTCTCCACCCCCACCAGACTGACACCATCCACCTGTGGTGAGTCAGAGGGGCTGTGGGCAGCATGACCATAGCACCAATGAAAGGGGTGCTGTACATGGAAATATGTGATAACAACTGAAACTGTATTATTATTGTGACTGAGATTGTTTTTCCTTGTGTAATGATACTACTTTTTAAAAAGAAATTTCAATAGTTGTCTTTTTGTCGGAACTTGTAGTCTATCTCTTCACTAGTTTATATTAAGACAGAACAGCTCCATGAAAACTCTCATCTGCAAAAACAGGAGACTAGATACAGTGATCCCCAAAGTCTAATCTAGTTTTCATTTGTTTAATTTAATAGAATACTATGAAAGGAGTTTTTAAATGACAATAGTTCATATCATTCAAAGTCTTTTGTATAGAAAGTGAGCTTTAATCAAACTCATTTGAATAAATCTCTGTATTGTGAGACAAACTGCAGGAAACATAAAGGTGGCTTTTCTCAGCTGTAATACCTACATTTAGGTTGCCATTGTGTAATTACTGCTTTAGCACTCTTTTAAACCATTACCATTCCAGGAAAAGAATGTAACTAATAAAGATTAAAAAATATTATAACTGTAATAAACTAACTAATTTGAGTTAGGAACTAACTTCAGTGCACTCCCTTTGGTCCAGACAGAACTTACTCCATGTCTCAGCATGATTCCAAATACAGACAAATGAATGAATCCTTGGTACCTGCATCAACAATCATAACCTTCCCAACTTTACAAACCCAAGTAGCCCTTTGGCATGCACTTTTTGGAGCTACAGAAGAAAGGATTCAGAACTGTCCTGTTTGCCTGACATGTAATAATGTGATTGAGGTAGGTGAGATATCTGATAGTCAAACTGAGCATGGTTGTCCCAGACAAACTCCATCCATCAGAGTACTTAGTTCTGTCCACATTAATGGATCATGCAGAACTAAGGTTTCTCTCCTACTGTTTCTCAGAGAATATCTGGGTGCTTGGACAAAGTTTCTGTCCCCACAGCAACTGAACCACACCTCTGGATTTCACTGTAGGCTGTACAGAAATTATAACATGCTTGAGTCCCTGATTTTCCGAAAGCTGGACACTAACAGTTCAGGCCATGCTAACTGCTGTGGGTTGTCAGGAATAGCCTTCCCCTTCAACAAAGCTTTTTTTGCTTTGATTTCAGAAAAGGACATAAGAAGCCTTGGGGAACATTTCTATATATAGTTGCTCATTTGTATTTCTTTGTTTCTTTTGTCAGTTTTACAGCAAAAATGACTTTGGGAAAATGCTTTCATCTTTCCTAGCATGGAGTCAACTTTGTGCTTTCACACTGTAGAAATGAAAATAATTTGTGTAGGAGAGTGGAATAGAAGTAGTGAGGAAAGCCAGCATGTTTCTAATGAATGAAGACTCATCACAACTGCACCTTTTGTGAAATAATAAGCAGTCTCTTCTAGCATTTCCTTGATTCTACAGGCCAAATGGTACCACCAAAAGAGGGGACTTACCAGTGTGAAGGAGCAGGATTTCCTAGAGGGAAGCAATGTGACACCCGTAGAACATGACATCTGTACTCTGTATTGCAACTGATAGGCGCAAATCTTCCCACCTTCTATCCAACATTTATTTCTTTCTGCCTGACCTTACCACCTTCCAGTGGCATAGATAGTAGGACTTGCTGTGGTGTTTTTCCCTGGTGTCTAGCACAGTAACTCTTGTTTATGTAGTACAGTTGTCATTGTTTAAAATTCCTATCTACCACTAAAAATAGAAAGAGTAATGTATTATTTATAAAAGGTTGGAATCTTGAATAGTAGTAGTATTTCATTTTGGCCAGTCACTGAACTAAACACTTCATGCCCTGACAAGTTACAATGTGGAGATACAGGCATTCAAGTGTGAGGAAAAAAAAAAAAAAACAAACTCTGAATGTTTGTTGGACCAGTACATAAACAAGTCTAAATCTGGTGGAGTTTTCTTCACTGCTGTTGAGATACAAAGAATGTTTTTTCGCAGGACAAATTTATCACATGAATTATTCTCCCCTCCCAGATCACAGTGTAATGAATGTGCTAGGCAGGTCTGCTAAAGAACTAATTACTATTTCCTTATGCTGATCAGTACAACCAGGACAGAGGGGTCAGCATGTGACGACTAGTAGATAGCATGTGATACATAGAAAGTGGACATTGCAGGACCTATGCTTTTCTGAGGGTGCAGTGCAGCCCTCAGGCTCTGCTCAGAGGCATGCCTCCAGCTTTGTGTATCTCATTATAGGTCAAATTTCCTCCTGTCTTTTATGAGTCATGATATTATTTTACACATTCATTAGTATCAAGGTCAGACTTCCAGAAGGAATGTTTTTTTAGCAACCAACAATCTTTTAGCTTTGCATTTTCTTTTACTCCCATTGATGCCTTGTGAAGGCTGACCTAGAACAGAGACTAGACAGTTAAAGAATAAAGTAGATATTTATTAAAAGGCCTCAATGGATATACCTTGGGCAGTACAAGAGCCCAGCCAGGGCTACATCCAAGATGAACCCAAAATGGTCACAAAAATGGACAACCGGTCATGAGGTCTCACACTTTTATAAGTTCTGGTCCATTAGCATATTGGAGTTAATTGTCCAATTATAGCTTTAGGGTATGTAGTCCCATCCTTCTTGTTTTTTTCTCTTCAGTCCACATTGTTTATGCTTTTGGGTCTGAATTTTGGGTGGTTGTCCTTGGTCCCAAGCTAGGAAAGGAATTGTTTTGT
The DNA here is from genome assembly GCF_026979565.1 of Vidua chalybeata. Taxonomy (NCBI): domain Eukaryota; kingdom Metazoa; phylum Chordata; class Aves; order Passeriformes; family Viduidae; genus Vidua; species Vidua chalybeata. The sequence goes on along the minus strand of NC_071531.1, from coordinate 87,080,549 downwards.
CTAGCTTCTCTGTGAAGAGAGCTTACTATCCCCTAATATGAAGTTCAGAACTACACACTAAAGCAGTACAGAATCTGAAAAATATAAGAGCTAAAACCTAAGGCATTGCCATCTAAAAAGAAAGCTGACTTTTCCAGTTCTCATCTTTTCTGGTGAATTCCTAAAAGCCTGTGTTCTTCTAGCTACCATAGTTGCTTCTGAAAGGGTCCAGCTCTTCAGCTAGAGCAAGTCTGTAGATTATAAGAAGAGTCTGAGATGACTCACCTTTGATTGTCCTTTTCCATTTCCTTGCATTTGTCCTGTAGAGAAACTGCAGGGACTGTGGGAATTACCCTGTCATCTCCAGTAGCCAAATTCAGGCAGAAACTTGCAGAAGTGAAACTTTAAAACAATGAACATTTATTGTGTTTTGAAACAGAAAGCTCCTTGCTGGCCTGAAGAGACTAAAAAGCTAAAAAAAGACCTTCCAGGCTTCCAGCTCACAAATATTTTTGGGCAAGCTGGAGCTAAAAGCACAGGTCAAACAGTAGATATATGTCTAATCCAAAGGTAAAGCCTGGTGATTTACACCACGACTTAAACTTTTAAGTCACCCAGGAACAGTTACCATTTATATGGTGGTGGTAGATAAACCTTTTCTTCTTTCTTTTCTGTTCTTCTCTTGTCACTGAGAAGTTTCTCATCTAGACATCTGGCAACTAAAGCTGTATTGTAAAGCTACACTGAGCCAAGATGATAGGAGGCAGATGGTTTCCATGGCAACTTCAAAGCAAATTTTAGAGCAATTTCTCCCCACTCTGGTACGTTGTAGTATAACACTCGTCACCTGGTGGCTGAAAAGCTCTATTTGTGTCCACTTGAACTGGCTAGGTGTGATGAGGAATAAAAATTAAGGTGATCCAAACTGACTTCAGTCAACAACCTCATGCACAGAGGTATCCCAGACATAACCCTAAAGCTCAGCTCATCTCCAGGTTTCTGGTGTTCCCTGATGAAGCAGTTGCCAGACTAAAGGAATGACAAATCCTTCTGCCATAACCTTGGTCACGTCTGCCATGGAAGAAGTTTCTGAGCAGGATTTTGTGTTTGTTCATCTAGTTTCTGAAAGTCAAAAGGAATTTAAAGGCAGCATAGGATTCATCCCCTTTTGTCCATATGTCAGGGTTAAAACATTAAAGTAAGCTTATCTAACAGCATTACAGGAAAGATGTCAAGTCAAGAGAGATGATCAAACCTTTATCTGCACCTTTACAGGTAAAATGAAAGAATTATCTGGACTTCGAGGAGCTTTAATGAAGCCTGGGATTCAAAAGTGCCTGTACAGTCTGGAGGTAAAATATACTGTGTCTTTTTTTGTTTGTTTGTAGGAAAAATTTGGAAGCATAACCACTACATGAGTTTATATTGACATGCCTGCAGGTGAATTAGCAAACCCAACTTCTCAGACATGAATTAGTACAATAGCATAAAATTCTGCTTGTCATGATTCTTGATAAGGTCAATAAATTCTGTACATAAAAGGCACAAGCTACCCTTGCCAATATAAATGAGAGCAACAAAGAAATCTTTGCATGGAAATTCCTTGCACCGTGTTGCATTTGGTATTGATAAAATGCCTTCTGAAGCCAGGAAATCCTTAGGAAAGACACTTGTAAAGGACTAACAACTTTCCTTCTTAAAAGTATACAGCTAAACATAATCCTAGACATCTATTTTAGTTTAAAAAATTAATTAACAAGAATTAACTATGTATAATATAATTTATGCAACAAATGTAATAATATTTAAATAAGATTTATTCCTTCCATTTTTACTTGATTAAAAACTGTAAACCTGTGTAGTGTCAAGCTTTCCTGTTTACATTGAAGAGAGAAATATTCTGTATCATCTAGAATAGGAAATGAAGCTCATAGATTAAGATCTGCTTTGTCTCTATGCATAAAATAACCTTGTAATGAGCTCTCACTGTTGAAAAGAATATTTATGAATTCTGTAAAATATTAACTCAGACTTTTTTGGTGCTTTATGTCAGGATTTCTGCTAACCAGAATTTGACAGCATTGCATTGGAGGAAACAAGCAAGCACTGCTGCCAGGTCTGGGGTACTGAGCTAAGCTAAAAATGTGTTGTGAGGTGCTAAAGATAGGATTTTTTTTCTCCCTTTCAAACTACCAACAAACATTTTCGGAAACCCTGGCTACTGTGTGCCAACAACTGAGTTTCTATGTGGCAGATCCAAATGTGCACACATGTGGCTTTGAAACTTTAATTAATCCACTCCAGAGTACGTTTGTTCTCACTCAGAAGATTCAGAGAACAAAAGGCAAGGCTGTGATGAAGATTTGAGTTTGACTCTTCAGTCTAATATGACACCCAGAGCTCTCTTTTCTTTTCTTTAATCTATACAATGAGGAAGATACGTACAAAGAGCTTTCACAGTCTCTGTTAACTTGATGCTATTGATGGAGTGGGATGAATATTAGCTCTGAACAAACTCTTCAGAGGAAAACTGCCTATACCAGATACTCATGTTTTGATACATTTTGTAGAAACATTAGCTTTATTATTCTCTTCTGTAAAGGAAAACATGACATTGCAATGCAGACATGAGCCAGTATGTGTTTTGTAAGGAGATTAGAAAATTAATATTGAATAAAGACAGGTCAGTTGAGGTAAATAAGGAATTTTATATGGAGTATATTAATCAGTTGAAAGTTGTTCCTTGAAAGAGAAGATGAAGAAAAATTGGATGGGAGAAAGATCTAACTTAATAATGATCACCTATTTTTTTTTATTAATAATCAAGTGATTGGGTAGGACATATATAATTCACTGATTACATGTGGTAGTCCTTATTCAAGGATTAATACCCTGATCTTCTCTAGGATAACAGCCCCCTTATCTTACTTGGCTCAATTCCTTTTCTTCAGTCCTGCCATTTTGCTTCTCTAACATGCAATTTCTATCAAAACACATCTGACACTCTTTTGGACTGATTTACAGCAGTATAATTTACAGCACTTATGAATATTGACCTTACAGTTGACAATATAACAATCATTATTTTTGTTGCCAACAAAGACTTAACAGGAATATCCAGAGAAGAGCACAAACCTCTGCAAGGAAAACGTAATTCCCTGGGATAGATCTGCAGCAGGCTGGTTCTGTCTGTGGAAGAGTCACACATCCCATAGCCATGGTCAGGTCACATTGGGCTGAAATTGCACTACACTACAAAAGCCTTCAAGGACTCCTTGGGGGTGCAATTCATTTAAGGGTGAGCTGCCTGCTCTCACTGACATCAGAGCAGCACCAATAACATCAGCAGTGTTTGAATCCCTTCAGTAGGCCGACGTGGAGCTGCTGCTGGTACTTAACAACAAGTCAAATACCTACTTGCAAAATGTGGTTAATTGCCACTGACAACACATTCACACTTGGGTATCCCATCAAGCTGACTGTAGTGAAATGTTAATATGCTGGTGTCAGTGGGAAATGTACACATGTCCTCAAGAGGCTGTGTCTTTCTGACAGTGTGTCTAAAGGCTATGTGTGTCCCACTGTGGTGGTGCACCCAGTCAAACAAACAGGGTGGCGTGTACGAATGCACTACTGCTACCCTGTTGCCTGGCAGGGCATATCTAAGCCTCCCAGTGACATGAATGATGGCTGTCATCAAAGCACACAGTCACAGAGAGATGGGAATTGCTCCATGCCCTCTCAGACTTGAGTTAGCCAGTAGAGAAATGAGCCTGACAATGCCTAAGTGACAAAACTAGAATAAGTCTCTGAAGGCAATCTATTCCCCTTGGTTTTAAGCTTTTCTTCCCCTCCCTTCCATAAAAAGTACTCCTTCAAGCTTTTAAAGATTCTGGAAGATGTCAAATGCCAAACTGAGGCTAGAAAGTAGTGCAGCATAATGGCAACCATTTGGATAAGCACACAGATTTGAGGACCCAAAGTCTCTGTTTCCAAGGCAGTTTCACCTGGACTAACTGGATCTTGTCTGGCCCTGTGAGTTCAGGGCCCACTACTGCCCATAGCACCACAGTGGGGTCCTCTTCTGGTTTAGCTTCACCTAGAACAACCCATTTATGTTCTGTGAGATCACCACAAGAAGCTATTTGCTTCCAGACCACACTTGATCCAAACACTACAATGCACTTAAAGATAGTATTTCAGAGTCCTACTTGGGGTAACCTAGAAGTAAACTAACAACCATTCTGAGACAATCAGATCACTTTGAAGCATTTCTGGTGAGACAGTTAAATGTGAATTGTATCTAATATCATCAGACACATAGGCCAGCTGTGACTGCAAGCTAGAAGAAATTTAGACAATTGTGAGAAACAGTCATTCCTCTTTTGCCCTTCTTTTCAAGGGAAATATTGCTCACTATCTGTGCAGCTGTCTAGTCAGAGTAATACTCTTCAACAAAACAGAATGTGTTTTCAGTTTTATATTTTTTCAATTTTTCAACTTTTATAGCCAATGCATACTTGAGACATAAATGAAATCTTGTGAATAAACTCAAAAGCTATAATAAGTCAGATGCCAGAAAGCTGAATGTTAATAAACTGCCTGAGGTTTAAGTAAACACCAGAAAAATACTGCAATTCCCTATAGTGAGGAAGAATTAATAAAATGGTCATTCCCTGCAGGGAAGTATTTACTAGGTCAAATAAAGTACTGCACATTTCAGGACTTTGGTAGGCTGCTCCTGATTCAGGGGCCCTTGGATGCTCTTAATAGGAATGTCCCTTTCATTCTTGTGGTTATCAAAGTGCCATAACTACTCCCATCTCTGGGGATATATCTGTTGTGCTTTTGAATGCTTGGGTCAGAAGAGGTGCTGGTTTGGTGGTGAGGAAGAAAGGGATCCAGTGATAGGCAGGGAAAATATATAAAGAAGAATTTCCCCTCTTCTGCTTTATTGATCTGTTGTGGTAGGTTGACCCAGGCTGGAGGATACCAGGTACTCACCACGCTGCTCTATCACTCACCTCCTCAGATGGATGGTGAGGGAGAAAATAAAATGAAAAACTGCTTCATGGGTCAAGATAAAGGCAGTGTAATAAAGCAAAAGCTAGGGCTGTGTGCAGAAGAAGAGGAAAACTAAAGGTTTATTCTCTACTCCCCATCAGCATGTGATGTCCAGCCACTTGGAAGTTGGGCTTCAGTACACATAGGGCTTGCTCCAGGGAACAAATATAATAATGAATATTATATATTCTCCTTGCTTTTATTGCTGAACAGATGTCATAGGATATAGAATATCCCTTCAATCCATTTTGGTCAGCATTCCCAGCCATGTCCCTTCCTAAGATCTTGATCCTCCCAAGTCTGCTGGCAGGGGGGTGTTGTAGAGACAGCCCTGATGCTGTGCCAGCACTGCTCAGCAGCAGCCAGAACATTGGTGTGTTATCAGCACCTCTCTAGCCACCAATGCACAGCACAGCACTATGGGGGGCTGCTTTGGGGAAAATGTAGTCCGTATCAGCCAGACGAAAGACAACTGTAAATAGGTACAGCAAGATTAATCAGTGTCCGACTTTTCTGAATTAGCCTCTGTCATCTTTCCAGTTTCCATCTACTCTCAGGTTTCAACAGTAACTCATGTACAATTGCCATTTCAGGTGGTCTCTTGTTCTCCATGGCCTTAAAAACTCATAATAATTTAATAGATTCAGTTGACTTGACACAGTCCTTGCTGAGTAGTCCATTTTCATACAAGGGCTCATGAAAGTGCTTCCATTGCAGCTGAGCCATTAGCGGTGGGAGATGTTAAATCTAACATATTTAATCCATTGCAATCATCTGATGTAGGCAATGCTATTTCTTTCACATCTCCCATCACAAGCCTGAAATACTGTCTGATTCTTCTGCTAGCTGGAGCTACTGCCAAAGTAATAGAAGTAATGAAAAAATGTGATAAGGTTTTCAATAAACTGCATCTTCTGTATGGGGAATATAAGGCATGGAATTACAGAAAATAAATCTTTTAGAGCAAACTGTTTACCTATTTTTTGCTGTATTTTCAGTTTTAGTCAGTAAAACCTGAGCAAATATAGCAAACTCACTGGAGTTTTTGTTGACATAATGCAAGATTCTAAAAATGTTTATTATCATGAATCAGGTATTAAATGTTCAGAAATATCAATAAGAAAGTTCCAAAAGACATAAGTTTATGAAAAATGAAACTTTTTTAGTTGAATGGAGGTTTTCTTCTAGTGAAGTTGTGCAAAGCTAAAGTCTCATGATAATAAGCATTTTTACAAGTAAAATGAAGAAGCAAATATGCATTATGTATAAAATCTCAGATGGCACAAAGTGATGAGGAGAGCCCAGTCAGGGGGTGGACTATGGAAATCAAAGGACCTGAAAGGGCTAACACACCATAATGGAAAAGCGTAGTACAATGGGATGGGTAAAGGTGGAGGGAAGCCCTTCAAGCAGAACTGGTTGGAGAGAGAATTTCATGTTGGCATGAAATCTGCTGGAAGGAAACCACTATGGTGCATTAGCATTCCAGGAGGCTTCAGGCATGAGCTGACAGCAAATGGAAGCTGCTTCCAGACATATTGATAAAATGTTTGTTGGGGAGAGTCAGCATGGATGTTCAAGAGGAAAATCATGCCAAACCAACATGATAGCTGCCTGTAAAGAGACAATTGGCTTATTGGTGAAGGGAGAACAGGAAAATTTTGATTTTTTTGATTTCAGCTTTTGACACTTGTCTAACAACTTAATTGACGAACTAGTGAAGTGCACCCTAGATTAGTGAATAGCAAGGTGGACTGAAAAACAGAACTGACAAGTTCAAAGGGTTGTGATCCCTTTTCCAGTCAGTGGGAACTTCACTGGACTGCCATGACTTCTCCAATATGGATGATGGCTTATCCACTTCATCTGTCAGTTCCCTCAGATGTTGATACATGTCATCAGGTCCCCTGGAGCCTTGCAGTTTCAGGTTCCTTAGATGGTCTTGAACCCGATTTTCTCTTACATGTGGCGTTGGCCATAACCTGCTATCTTTGCATATGATGCATGTCTCTGTGGGTAAGGGCACCTAGCAGTGGATATACTGTTTCTAGTTATGGTGTTCGTACTTAAAAGTATATTTTAGAAGGCAGAATGAGTGTGAGGGGCACTCATGCCCAGAAGGATGTGACGAGCTGTCTGTGACTGCACGTCTTTGTTATTCCATGCTCCATCAAAGGACTCTACCTGCAGGAGATCTGCCAGATGTCCTCGAAGTAAGAGCAGTATGTGGACCCTAGTCATACAGAGATTTACAGCCCACAGATGGCTTCAGTGCCTGGATGTCTCTGAGCTGTCAGTAGGAGGCATCCCAGCCAACTTCTATCACCCTTTCTCTTCCCCACGAACCCAAGGAGATGTTTTACAGTCAGGAACAGGCTCAGGGACAGCAAGCTTTGCCCTTGCCTGCTGATACAGCATTTTGCAAAAAGGGGTTCAGTGGAGATACTCCGTAATTTCCAATTATCTTACTCCACAGTATTCCCTAGAGGCCAGGCCTGCTTAGTTTATGCAACCAGAGCACTAAAATGATGTTTACATAAAATATTCTTTCCTCCTGCCTGCGATTTTCATACAATACCTTGGATGATGCCAAAGATTAAAGAAACTGAGAACCCACCCTCCCAGCTAAGGGCTCTAACAGACTCATATTCTTTCTGGTCACGCAGAGGGGACAGAAATACTCCTTTTTTAATAAGTAATAGCTTTGCCTTTTTGATGTGACTTCTGGAGGTCACTCAGCTGAAGTCTATAATCTCATTTCTAATTCAGCTTTAACACAAAGATTAAGAGCAGTTTAATACTGGTTGATGTTTTTCCCCCTTTTAAGCTAAATGGATACCTGACTGTTGAGACAGGCTAAATATATTTAGGGGAAATTCAGTGACAAAGGATAATGTGTCAGATGGTAAAAAGACACAGTCATTCCTTGCCCTTCCATTTTTCTAGACATGACTTTTTTATGGAGGAGGGAAGAATGTGGTGTAAGAACTGTTCTGTTGGTTGTATACTGCACTGGAACGTGGGAGAGCAGGGAGTCCTTAGGAAGTAAAAGTAGAGTTGTTAATTTTTTTTTCTAATTAATTTTAAATTATACTGAGGTTTGTAACAACTCTGTTACAACGCTTATGAGAAAATGCCTGAAAATGCCTGAATTTGCATTCATAAGCATGAGTGGCAACCTTAGTACTTCCATGTTGTCCATATAAGACTGGTTCCACATGAATTTCAATGGAATGATACCAAATTCTTAATCACAAGGAGCACTTTAAACTGCCATTAAATCTGTGGTATAAAGCAATAGGTGTGACTATTGCATCCAAATGCTGAAACAGCCAGTCCTGTATTGACTCAGTGCATTGTACAAGGCTGATGCAATCTCAGCCAAGGAGACAGAGCTGCATGCACCTGAGGTCTGGTTCCAGGCCCTTGTGGTCCAGCGGAAATAGCCCTGCTCTCCTGATGTGAGGGACTTCTCTGAGTTACCAGCCTTTCCAGGGATCAAACTGGTAGGTTGCATGAGCAGGGGGTAAGCTGTGTAGCTCTCACCAATCTACTAGATCAGGGCAGGATATTTGCAATTAGTGCATCACTAGCACAGTGACTCTTATCACTTCATGTGCACGGCAGGAAAAATAGTCTGTTGGTCTTAGTCTCTCTCCCATTATACAGCATTCATATAGGATTAATCTGATACAAAAGGGTCACAGGTTTTTATCTGCTTTGGTAGATTCCCTGGCAGCACAGACTATGGATTATTTTCCTCAACTCTTCTGAAATTAGTAATTCAGATTTTAATGTTTATCCTGTTTTTGTGCTTGAAAAAAATAATACATGCCAGTCCACAAGAAAAAAAGAATATTCCCAGCAGAGCAGCTTCTCTGCAAGAAGATGGGAGGCCAAAAACTACCTGCAGCACTGTGGAGAAATTTACAAAAAGATCTGCAGATTTGGCTGAACTGTTAAACTTCTAAGAGTTCTTTTTAAAGGGCCTTAAGTAACTTCTGTCTTATTGTGAATTCTTTTGAAAGTTCTTAAATAACTTTTTCTAGTTATTAAGCCAGCACCAGAATTGGCATAATGCTATTAGTTTTAGTAAACTATTTCTTAATTTTCCTGTGAAAGAGCATAATTTGGATACACTTCATCATAGATTCCCAATTACTTTAAAATAAGCTTTATATCAATTTACCAATCATTGCACAGTAGAGATTAGAGATGTCAAAAATCTTTCTCTTCTTGAAATATACTTTGTCTCTTGATGAATAAATTTTACTATATCTTGCATGCTTTGGAAAATGTTATTGCAACATATCTTGCATGCTTTGCTGGTAAGATGGAAAGGAACATAGAAAAATGCTTCTCTGTGCTTCTGTACCTGAATCACTATTTTCCTGTTGGAAAAAAAAATGAGTTTGTCCACAACAATCACAGAGTTACCAAAAGGATGATTTAATATGTTTTTTTAAGAACAAATAGCTTTCAGTTTGATAAAGATATTTTTCTGTATCTCACTGGACAGGGACAGATGGGATTTTCTGTAGAAACTCAGCCCTTCTCCAGGTCACCAAATGGAAAGCAAAAGAGAAGCTTTTGAGAAGTTTAAGCATGGCTTTCTTAAGGACCGGATCAGCCCATTGGACAGCTGGGACCTAACAAAGTGTGAGATCTCTGTCTTCCTCCAGCATTAAATGGAATCTGTTGCCAGACTGGCAATTGTACCAATCAATTGCCAGACTTAATGTGTCAATCCTTCCCTCATTGTATCCTCATTACATACACTGAGCTGGAGTTTGCTGATGACAGTCTCCATGGGGTGAGTGCAGGGAAAGTTCCAACTCCCTGTAAATTCTAGGAGCTGTATCTGATCTGATTTTATGCTAAACAGTAAATTGATATCAGTATAATTGTCAAACAGTCTGTACTATGCTTCCACAGAGAAAGCAAACTGTGTCTTTCTTTTTCAGAGTTCAATAAGACTATAAAATCAGATCCCACACTTAGACTTTTTTTTCATAACTATATAAAGGTTCTTCAGCCTTGTTGATAGAATCTTAGATTACATTAAACACAAGGATGGAAGACTCTTAGATCTTTCAGGGATGGAGACAAGTCAGAATGACTTCTAGAACAGAAGCTAGTCTAAGAAACTGCTCTGCCAATTTATTCTGCCCAGTGTCTGGAGTAGACCATCATAAGTCATTCAAGTTCACACTTTGTTTAAACACAGAAAAGAGAAAAATCAAAAGCCCTGAAGAGTATCTTAAGGACATTGAATAGTCACGGGGTAGTAGTGTGCATAGATTGAATTCTGTCTGTGGAGACAGATAAAAACAGAAAGAGAACAGAAATCACCAAGACTGGTGACTGAGAGCAGACAAAATTCAACCTTGGCAAAGGACACATCTTTGGATTGTGCAGACTGAAAAGTTCATGCACATTACAAGGCTCTGGATGAACTGATTAGTTGTAGCTATAAATATGTATATGTTTATATGCAAGTACATATATATGCATGCACACAGTGGTATAAATTAACTTCCTATCCATCAGAGTACTCTGCAGTTTTCATGATGCAGTTGCCCTATCCAAAGATCAGTCTAACTTCTGATTATCATCTTGTTATTGTTTCTCATTCCTATAAAGTTCTTCATCCTTCTAGTAGGGAGAAGTCTTAGACTTAACTGTAAGTAATTCTACCCTAAATACCAAATCATGAGGGCAACATGAAAGTCTTCCAAAGTTGACATGTATACTTTTCTAATTTTCTGCAGGTTTAATAAATAAGTACCATAGAAATATTGTGTAATTATTTTGTAATTTTCCAATTACATTAAGAGTAAACAAAACTATTTTTATAGATTTGGCTTTATCTTTCATAGGATTGCAGTGTCCATTAACATGACAATAAAATGAACTACATTTTATCTTTCTTCCTTGGTATATCTCTCATGAACTCACTGGAGTTGCATGAGGAATCATTTTATCTTCTATGTTCTTTAAAGTACATTTAAACACTCCTCTCCTCTCCTCTCCTCTCCTCTCCTCTCCTCTCCTCTCCTCTCCTCTCCTCTCCTCTCCTCTCCTCTCCTCTCCTCTCCTCTCCTCTCCTCTCCTCTCCTCTCCTCTCCTCTCCTCTCCTCTCCTCTCCTCTCCTCTCCTCTCCTCTCCTCTCCTCTCCTCTCCTCTCCTCTCCTCTCCTCTCCTCTCCTCTCCTCTCCTCTCCTCTCCTCTCCTCTCCTCTCCTCTCCTCTCCTCTCCTCTCCTCTCCTCTCCTCTCCTCTCCTCTCCTCTCCTCTCCTCTCCTCTCCTCTCCTCTCCTCTCCTCTCCTCTCCTCTCCTCTCCTCTCCTCTCCTCTCCTCTCCTCTCCTCTCCTCTCCTCTCCTCTCCTCTCCCAAAAACAACAGTCTATTCTCTTTACAAATCTGAAAAGAATAGTTTCTACTGTACAGGGAAATTGCAATATGATTGTGTCAGGTGTATAAGATGAGACCATTTCAAGAAGATGTTGAAGGATCCTTTTCCCCCTCACCTAAATAACAGACTTAGGATGAAAAGTGTTAAGTGGATTGTATAAAAGAAGCACTTCAGAAATTCCCTTGGAATACAGATGCTGTTGCCCTAATATGGGACAATTTTGGTAATCCTTTCTCTTTTCCTTTTTTCTGAGGTCACTCACCATCTGCTTGAACTATTTAGCTGTGTGGCTTTACAAGTCAGCTCATTTCTCAGCTCAGGAGGAAAAAGTGTCTTTGGAAGTTACCAGAGCAACCAGCTCTGAATTACAGAACAATGTCTAGGCAAGAGAGATAGTCTTTATTTATATTCTTTTTATTTTTAGAAAACATTGTGTCTTGTAAACCATGGATCTATTTTCTCCCATTAATTATATAATTATAAATTTATTTTAACTACCATGAAAAACAACAAAGACAAGTGAGACCATTGGCACCAAAAAAGCCACTTCCAGAATATCCAAACATACACTGTGTGTATGGGGTAGGACTGCAATGTGCATTAATTAAACAAATGTCTATGGTAGCCTTGTCAGCTAGTCTCGATTCCCCCTCTTTTGGCTGACATTGTCAGTATATTGCTCTTTTCAACTCCATACCTCTTCCCAGCTCATCACTTTTGCTGTGCAGCCCCCCCACCATTGCACCCCTACCCTATCCCCCTGTCCAAGGTGTTTCCTGGTCTCTCCACCATCTCAGGATTCTTACTCAAGTTCCAGATACTTGTCTATTCCTTTTCTAGTTATCCTCCCTATTTTCAACATGGTAAATCTTCTCCCTAGCGCTATTCCTTCCTTTCTTCCCACAGCAGAAAAATTCACTTTTACCCTTTTTTCATCTAACTTATTCACTTGAGTTGCCATTGCCCCAAAGCCTATTTGTATCTGAACTGACAATTAAAATCCAATTTCCAGACATTTATTTAATTTAATTTCTTTCTAATCTCTCTTTCCATTCATGATCCCAGCACTCCTTCTCTTTCCATTCTTATTATTCCTAGTCTACCTGTAAAAATATAGTCTCCTCCTCATTCCAGCCTTTTTTAAAATTCCTAATGGTCTAAAAAAGGAGACATCCTTCCTCTAAGTAGTATTCTCAGATAGTTTCAGTGAGAAGGGATGGCTGAAGATGTGTAGTCCATCAAAATATGGTGGAAAGAGAGATAAAGGAAACAAATCAACAAGATTCTGGAAAGATGCTCAGTTTGTATATATTTTTATACACCTTCAAATTATGTTTTTGTAAAAGATAAAAATGTGTCACAAAATTGAACAAAGTTCATAACTTAAGGATGTGAAAAAGTCTGCCGAACAATTAATCATGTCTAACTCTGGCCAGTATGACTTGTCATCTTTTCCCAAAGCAGCGATTCACAGTCTTGTATTACTAAAGTCATAGGCAGTAAGTGGGAAAAGACAGTTTAACCAAGCACTGTTTGCTTTATCTTAAATATGTGTGAAGTTTTATATTGTTTGTCATGTTACATGTTATTTCTTTTTCAGTGCATAAGTGTGAAAAACTAAAGCATATTATTGGTGGAGTAATAATAGACTACTTTTGCCACCTGGCACCAAGCTGAACAGCAGCATTTTTCATGCATCTAAAAATTCTCCAATTTAGGCAGTGAACACATTAAAATGTCCAGCTAAACTACGGAAGAATAGCATTAAATATTAGAAATGTGTAAACTTGAGCAGGAAATATCATCAATTTCAGTGCCTTCTTCATTATTTTGCCATTTCTCTTGGCTTGAATTTTTAAGTGATAGGTGAGGTCTGAGCTTTCCCTTTCCACCCTATCCAGACACAATAAAAGGTCATGAAGGCAAATATATTGTGCGTGTTTTTGAAGATCCTAGTGAAATATCTTGGAGGAGAAGAGGCCAAAATAGCAGAGAAATACATGTGAAAATGATATTGAGGGCTCCTAGGAAAACTGGTCTTGACAACAGGATCATAGGAAAATCTGGGTTCAAAGGGACCTTGCTCCACTCCCCTGGTCAGGACTGTCTTTAGATTAAGGTAAGTTTGTTCAAGGCAACCTTAAAAGGACATTGAAATCCTTAGATCTTTCAGCAGGGTTTCAACAGGGGTGCTATTTGTCAATGCTTCAAGAAGTCATAGATTTCAGTGCTTCTATGTGACAAGAAAAGGAAAACCCTGGAGCAAATGAGGGTGTTGGGTAGGATTTGAGAGATGCAACCTCAGTGTCTACACATGGAGAAAGCCAGAGTCAAATGCTGCCTTCCTATCTGCGTGAGGGCGTGTGCAGACACAGCGCTAGGACAGGCTAGACAAAGGCTGCCTTACATCATGAAGGAACCAACTGAAGATTCTAATAGACCATGCTTCCTCTGGACAGCCATCTCTTGTTTTGAAGGTAGTCAGACTCAGTGTTTAAGGAACAGGAATGACTGATATGTCTGTGCAAAACACAGTTTCAACTCTTTGCTGTAGAGGACAACCAACTTGATTATTCTAAAATTTGGTGGCCGCATGTGGCACAGCCTGGCTGCCAAAGTGTTAGATCCCCCAATGTTAGATTCCTCAGTGTTAGATCCCCCAATGTTAGATTCCCCAAATGTTAGATTCCCCAATGTTAGATTCCTCAGAGGAAAACAATTTGTCATCTGTCCTTTCACAAGAACCATCTTGCCCTAGAAGCCAAACTGAGCATGCTGTGGATCTCTGATTCCCCATTTAAAACCCCACATGTCGTGAATGAGCTTTCCATGACTCTTCAGTCTTGGTTAGAGTGGTCTCTGTTATGAGGGAACAGCCTGGTCCATGCATGCCACAACACTTAGCAGCACATAATAAAATGGCAAGGATGCTGAGGCAGCAAACTGTGCACAAGAGTTTGCCACAACAGTGTCTTCTATAAACATCAGGTGATATTTTGACGAAGAGACACAATGTGGTATGATCTGCCACAACATGAGGACAGGCTGGAATGCATGGGACAAATCCTACAGCAGTCAATCCTGCTCTCACAGCAGAACTCACAACCCTGCTGAGCCTGGGTTTGCACACCAGTGCTTTCTGCACTGGAATCTGATTTTACCCCCTTCTCACTTGCAGTAGTTTTCTCTGAGGGAGGATCTGGTCATTCTTTTACATTTGATTTTCTTATTCACAGGTATATTTCCTTTAATTTTTTGCTTTTTCTATTTCTAGGGAAATAGTGACTACTTGCTGTGTGCTTATTGTGTTTTGCTTTCTGAATTGCATGGAATGTCTGCTTGTCATTGGTGACTGGCATTTTTAAAAGATGAGACTAGTGCATGAAAAACAGTGAGTTACTTCCAGCCCTATCTCAGTGTAAATAACAGTTAATGTTAAACATCATGAAATGTTTAGTAGTTATGTAAGCAATTATCAATGAATTTGTTGTCATCTGACCACTCAGGAAAAAGATAAAATTCTTATTACACCATGAAAAACTATGTATAGGACTCATTATGCTCAATTAAGAGGATATTAGAACAGCTACATTTGTTTTGTCTGATTTCCTCTAAATATTTTTTTCCATAAATTTGAAGAGTGCATTTCCAAAATTATGTTTTCCATCATCATCTTTCTTTCATATATGTCCATAGAGTGGGTGTCCTTTTAATTTCAATATCATATTTTGACAAGCAATTTCAAGGAAGGCATATTTTATGAGTGCTTTTTGCAAACAAGTGATATAAAACAATGTTCTATAGTTTGGCTGAATGTTATAAATGCTTTGTCAAAATACTCCTTCAGCCAAATCTAAGGTTTTATTTTAAGGTGATGCTGAAATGTTTAAGCAAACAAGTAGGCCACTGTTCTAAGAAATGCATCTACTCATTGGCAGAGCATTACTAATTATCCCTGATATATTCATTCCACTTATTTATTAGCCAGCTCTATTGAATTTCCTAGCAGGATGCCATTCTATTTTAAAGGCATATGTGAGTTATAGCAACCCTTCATTTATTAGTCTTTTACAATCCAAAAGTCCTATTTGTTTTTGTGAAACAAAGCTGTAATCCTGCTAAACTCTGTCATTTTATTGGCTTTCATTGGATGCCTTGTGTCGTCAATGCAATGTTATCATTAACCTCATTAATGAATCAGACCAACCTATAGCTTGAAGTAGCTATCTCAAATTTGAAGGGATGACTTTCTTATTTCACTTCTGCAAATAAAAATTACTATAAAACTAAACAGTATTGCTTGTTGTTTTGCAGGTAAAATTGTTTTGCTGAAAACTTTGTCAGTTGATGAGTATTCAGAAGTTTGAAACACTTGTATGTGTCTGTTTTGAGAAAAAGTATCTATATCTGACTTTTGTCCGAATATCTAGATTTATTACCACTTTTAATAAGCTGGATCAAAAAAACAGCTTGTAATGAATAACTTAAGAAAATATGGTTATCACTCAATCTCCTCTAAAATATCCTTGGGAATGCTGAGGTCCAGAAAAGCAGATTAAAAATTCCTTTACAGATCATATGAGCTATTGCTTATTAAAGCACAGATTAATTACTTCTCAGTTGATAAATTACTTCTGACACATGTAATTAAAGCAGAAGATTCAATCATTAACTTCAATCACTGTGAAAGTACACTTAAGAGGAGCAAATTGTGATGCACAGAGGGTAATAGCCTAATGGTACACTGGTTTTAAATATATATGTATAGATAGATAGATATAGATTTGTAAAAATATATTTTACAGGAAAATGTTTATAAAAATCTAATTGTATGTATCTAGTTTTTCATACTTCTAAAATCATAAATCACTGAAACATGAAAGAAAAAATTCTTGAAAAGGTTTTTTAAAAGAAGCTTTAGAGGGATAACTGCTTGACACGGTATGGTACATGTATGTAGCACACATCTCTGATGTTCCTTAGGTGCAAACAAGCTGGTGTCTGACATTATTATTATCTGGCTAGTTATTGTACAATCATGGCGAGAAAGGCAGTCTCTGCCTCAGAGAAAGGTTTGTGACCTTAATAACTGCACCCCTGCATGACTGCCTCACACAGCAAGGAGAAAAATACTGCACCTAACTCAGAGACAGGCCGGTGCCACTTAGCCTGGCTAAATGCCTGCTAATGAAAAAACATGCAGTGATTTCCAGAGACATGACTGCCTGGGAGTATCTCATGCACTGAGTAATCCTGATAAAGTGGTTCTACTTTAAAGTGGATTGGATATAAGGAGAGTTTTTTTACAATGAGGGTGGTGGAGCCCTGAAACAGTTGCCAAGAGAGTAGTTAAGATGCCCATCCCTGGAAATAGTCAAGATCGGGTTGGATAGGGCTCAGGATAACCTGACCTACTTGAAGATGTGCTCATGGCAGGAAGGTTGGACTAGGTGACCTTAAATGTCCCTTCTAACCCAAATTATTTTTTAATTCTATGATTTTTTGCTGAAGTTAAACATTCTGATTGCCATGATGTTTTGAAGTCTAAACCTAGCTCTAAAAGTGTCTGGCATAGATGACCCTTTTGGAAAGGAAAATCTGGAGTTTGGACACTAAGAGCAGGAGAATCCATCCGGAAAGGTGATGGGAAAGCTGTTAAAACATCGTCTGTAGGCTGAAATACAGAAAAAAATCTGGAAAAAAAAATTTTTTAGTGCTCAGCTTTCTTGCTGAGAGCTGGAAAATCAGGGTAGGGAACAACTGCCAGTAAGGCCAGGTTACCCAAGAACTGTAGTGGGAGTGGCTGGTGGAAGGAGGTCAGACTGGAGGGTCCACAGCAGCTTGCTTGAGTCCTTGCTGCTCCCACAGTCTCAGAATTACATTCCACTGCAGGAGGAAAAAAAGCAATTGCTCAATTTATAATCTCTGTTGTCTATAAAAGGAATGCATTTTATGAAAGATGCCCAACTTTAAAAAGCCAAAATTAGGTAAAATGAGTGTCACCCATAAAGGTGAAATATTTGTCAAAGACCACAGAGAAAACAGGAAATAAAAAGCAGCACATTAATCTAACATAAGCTGTAATGTAGAGGGTGATTGGGCAGAGTACAGCTCTGGCTTCATTTATGGAAATGAAGTTGCATCCACTTACACAAAAATGATTATAGCTCCCACTGTCCTAGATTAAACAACCCCCAGGTTTCATTTACCTAATGTGCCCAAAGTTCAGATTCACCTAGCCTTTCTTGACATTTGAATAGCAATTTGAGGCTTCAATTCTTTCTGCCCTTCTTCATTCACAGTTGCTAAAGTCTAATTATGTTTTTTTAAGCAAGCAGCAGGCCAGTGACTCTCTTGCCTGAAGGATTTTTCCTTTCAATTTTTTGTTTGTTTGGTTTTTTTAAAGACAGAGTAAGGAGATCTCAAAAAAGCTTAAAACTTCTGAGTAAAGGTACAAGAAGAAGAGTATGTTGCTTGTATCTAATTCTCAGCTATTGGTAACGTGGTACCATCAGACATTTTATTCTGGTAGGCCTTTTATATGTACCTGTTGCTGCTCAAACAGCTTGGAAGCAATGCATATAATTATTTTCCTGAGAGAAATAAAAAAATATTCGCAATATTCTATAGGTATTCTTATTAACACTGTTTCTTAGGGTAAATAGCAAGCACCTGGTAGGATGTGTAAAAAAACCGCATTATGACAATTAACTTTTGTTTTGGGATTGCCTAGAAAAGTGATTAATGCAAAATACATTTCATTACTATATTTTTCTGCATTTTGTTAGAATGATATGGAATAAGATACATGGATTGGGTAAACAAGGAGGAGAAGAAGTTACTTAAACAATACCTTTATCATTATATTTCTTCATCATTTGTTAGTGAAGAATAGTGGAATGATAATGCCACATCAGAGAAAAGATCCTTTTAGCCTTGCTCTGCATGTAAAACAGTGAAGGATGATGGGATCACTGGATAATTCTGGCAGGGAGGGACCTCAGGAGGTCCCTGGTCCAACCTCCTGCTAGCAGCAAGTTCAGCTGCAAGCAACAGGGGCCAGTCCAAGCTGCTCAGAGCTTCTCCTAGCCAGTGCTTGCAAACCTCCAAGGACAAAGGCTGCAAAACTTGTGCCTTTGCCCAACTGTCCTCTCATGGGAAAAGTTTCTCCTTATATGGAGGGTGAGGCTCTCCTACAACAGTTACTACTGCTGTCCCTTGTCCTCCCCCACTGCATGGCTAGGATGAGCCCAGCTACGTATCCTTGATGATCTCCACATAGGTACTGGTGCCTGATGTTAAGTTCTCCCCAGATCCATAGCTCCAAGCTGTGGAAGTCCAGCACCCCCAGCCTTTCCTCAGAGAGACACTGCTTCAGCAGACACACCCTCATGTCCCAGTCAGAAAAAAAGAAAAAAAAAGGAAGACCTGAATAAAAAACAACTATTTTTTAGAAAAAAAAAACACCCCTAGCTTTTGTTGCAGTGCATATTCATGTTTCTTTTGATTAGCTTGCCTATCCAGTTTCTTACCCGTATAGTTACCCACCTATCTTGGCTGTGGTGCCCAAATATGAACTTTGGAACATTGTGGGAGATGTTTCTGAAAGTCTTGCCAAGGTTGATGTGAATGGCATCCCTGCTCTCTCCTTTTCACGAACCCAGCCACATTACTGTAGAAGACAATCAGGTTGGTCTGACATGATTTATCCTGGCAAACACATGCTCTTTCAATCACTTTCCTTTCCTCTCTGTTGTCAGAAATTTGCTCCAAGGGGATAGAAACTTGTGCTCAGGGAAACATGCAGAGCTGGGAACCCAGGAAGTCATAACTACCCTAGTATTCATTCCCCATTTCCAGCACACTTCAGGATAGAGGCTTACTGAATCCAAATTGATATATTTGTATTACGGAACATCAAAATACGTTGTCTCCCAATAATACCTCTAATTCCAACCTAATTAAACAGGTAGCATCTCCAACAACCTATGAAAGTGTCACACTTTAATTTCATGCTCTGTGAAGATGTAGATGCCTCAGCTTTGGGGTTCAAAGACTTCTAATCATCAGTCTTCTCTTTACATTCAGTGGAGAGAAGCAGGCTCCTAAGTAGGAGGAACAGGCAGGTTTGCCTTGGTTTTGTTGGTTTTTTTTTAACAGACTTATTTATTTTAAAGTGCTATCTTGGAAAAGTAAAGAAAACTCTCTTTTTTAGATAGAGGTTACGTAGGATCAAAGACTTGTATAGAATGAAAAAGTTGCTCCTTCCTCTGCCCAGGTCACAAACTGACATTTGTCTGGATTTATCAACATACTCAGAAAGCATAATGATTTTTACTTTCTTTTGGGTTTTTGTAATTTAATTTTCAATTACTTCACTTACAGATACAGTTTGTCCAGGGAGAGGTCAGGGAGTTGCAAGTGCAGATCGAACGCATGATAAATGCAGTTACTGAGCAGGTTCCATGGGATCCCCAAACCACACTGTTAGATAATGACTCTGCCTCTCCTGTCTGGAATGCATC
The DNA here is from genome assembly GCF_026979565.1 of Vidua chalybeata. Classification (NCBI taxonomy): domain Eukaryota; kingdom Metazoa; phylum Chordata; class Aves; order Passeriformes; family Viduidae; genus Vidua; species Vidua chalybeata. Next base: position 87,060,566 of record NC_071531.1, on the reverse strand, counting down.
TGCTTTGTTGTAGGATACCCTTTTCCCACGGATTTTACAAATACTATATGCAACCTGCTGTATTCAGCTCCTGACATTGAAGATGAGATCCATAATTTGGTCATAACCACTTGATGACAATTAGTGTTATTTGCATTATTAGTGTTATCTGTGTATCTGTTGATACACAGAATTTCACTTGAGATCAGATCAGATTTAGCCACATACCCTTAGACTTCAGAGCATGAACCACAACCAGTGTCTGTGTGTACTCTACACTAACTTCTTGAATAACCATTAATTTATACACAGCTGTCATCTTCATTTTTCCAGCTGTAGGAAGGTATGGAATACTGATGTCTGAGTAATTTTTAATATCTTAAGGGGCATAGAAGAGCTTTAATGTGTTCATTTTTTTATACTTTGATTTTATCTAGGCCCAGTGCTTTGAAATTTGCATGGGTGTTAACAGTACTACCTGTTAACCTGGGCCACTTCCATAAATATTTCTGTGAATGGTCAAGCTCCTCTAGCTGTTAAGAATTCATGGCTGAAACTGTATTTGTGATTAAAAGTGCCTTGTTTCCTCAAAAAGCTGTCTCAGAAGGCGGGAAATGCCAAATATTTGTGCTTCATGGAAAAATATGATGTACGGCTGTCAAAATAAAAATGTTTATATGACATCAAGTCATCACATCTGTTCAGACAGGGATGTGTGTATGTATATCTGTAACATGGTTCTATTTCATATATACAAAGGATAGTTGAAGCACCACTTCATTTGTTTCAAAAAGAATCCTTCTTTGTATAGAAAAAACGTATGTGCATATGAATGAGAGTTTTTAAAAAATATATAAATAGAAAACATCCTGCTGCTGTTTTATTAGGAAAATCGGCACCTAGTCTTGAAGTGTCTTACCTGAAATATTTGAACAGGTTGCACTTGCAAGCACAAAGTTTTTATTTCTAATTTTAGAGTGCAGCCAGCAATAATAGGATTTAAGGAAAATATTGCAGTTTATATAGACATTAGAGATAAATTTAAAGGCAGCAGCTAGTAACTCCTATCACTATGTCATATGTAGTTGGTTTATTTGATATAAGAATAGAAAAGATAATATACTTCAGGGAAACTGAATGTAATGTAAACCAACTATGCCTATTCAAGAAACATTAATTAATCTGGTGGCTGATGTGCCAAATAAGTAGCATCTTAAGGAGATCAGCGGCTGTAACTCAGTACACTTCAAAATATTTGTACTTAAGTGCCACATTTTCTTGTGAATTTTAAGATATGATTAACTACAGGCAATTGCAAAAATGTTTGTGACAGGGATGCTATGTTTGAAGAGAACTTGCAAAAAATTCCATATGACAATGCCATTGCTGTAGAATCTATAAACTCTTAACCACGGAGTAGTGAAAGAAGAATACATTATAATTCACCTTGGGTAGTAAGTTAAATTAAGGTTCTATCCTTCTTTGAGTGAAGGGAATAATAAAATAGCAGTTGACTTCCCTGGAGACAGGATGGGGTCCTGCCAGGCTTAGGATGATAAATCAAAATAATGTATCAGCAGCAGATGGTTGCAACAGATGATTGAATAAGCACTATGTTTAATTTTTATAAAATAAGTTTTTTTTAAATGTACAACTTGTCAAGAAATTAAATCTGACTCAGATGAATTCTAAAATGTGCTATATTTTCATCACGGTGTGTAGGGGGCAATTTTATTTGCCAAAATAATCTCTATAGCAAAAATATTATAAAACAGCAACATAATGTATATACTCATTCAAATTTGGAAAAAAATAATGTTGTGTAATATAAGAAGAATGCAATGGAAGTAAGGAGAGAAAGCACAAAGAGAGAGTAGGAAGAGTTTTAAAATATTAGCCACTTTCCTTCCAGTCCTTTTTACTCATACTACAAAGGCATTTAGATATCTATTCCCTGTGAAACTGGGGGAGTCTGGCTTCTAAAAATGGTGAGGCACCAACATACCTCTGTGGATATGTCTCCTGCACAGAGCTGATGGGGTGTTATATATAAAACACAGCACTGAAACAGAATGGGTGTTTTGACTCATCCTGTCAACACGCATTACAGATGGCAAGAATCGCACGCGTCCCTGTGGCTACTGCATACACAGCTGGGATTCCCCAGCCGCGGAAGACATGTGAAGCACTCTGAGCGCACAGGGAGGGAGCTGGGTCTGTCCTCTAGGCATATGGCAACTGCTCATTCAGTGGACATAATCTATGCATCTACAGCTTCGTACCAGCCATCCAACAACTCCAGCCAGGTGTTCCCCAGCTCTTCTGGTGGGGCTGCAGGTACTCAGCTCCTTGAGGATGTCAGGAGCTTCCCCTTCCTTCTGAACAAGCCTAATGGTTTTATTAATACACATCTGTCGTTTGCCATATTCGTAGAACCATAGAAGGGTTTGGGTTGGAAGGGACCTTAATTATCACTCTAGATCAACCCTTCCCACCATGAGCAAGGCCAACTTCCACTAGACCAGGTTGCTCAAAGCCTCACCCAGCCTGGCCTTGGACACTTCCAGGGATGGGCCATCCACAGCTTCTCTGGGCAACCTCCTCCAGTGCCTTCACAGTGAAGAATTTCTTCTTAATGACTTCTTCCATAATGCCTACTTAGGCTTCCATAGAAGCTGTGTTTACACTCTGTGAATAAAATAACAAGGCATTGCCTCTCCTCACACAGCTGACACTGCACATCCAGCTGGGGAGGCCTCACTGAGTGCATCTCAGGGACTTTGAAAACAAATATGTACTGTGGCCATCCCACTCCTGCCTACCCTCAGATTTCTGAAATATCAATATTCCCTGATTTTTTTTGTTGGAAGGGATGTGGCAGGGAATCAATTTGCTCAAGCCAAACTCATGCCATGGAGAGTGCTAAATATTTAACAGCACACATGGTCATGCAATGTGCTTGAGACCAAAGCCAGACTCTCTTCAGTTTACTTATAAAGATATAGCAAAGTTGCTATAAATCTGTTCAAATACATTAGGAAAGGAAGGAGTTTTAGTCATGGACACAAGTTAATCTGGAAAAATCACATTAGCTAGGAAAGTTTCTTTTTTTCAAAGTGTTAAATTCATTTAACACCAGGACTCCAAGAACACATTATAAATTAGAACAAAAAAGAACAGATTTATAGTATCTTCCCTAGATAAAGCAAGCCAGATACCAAAAGTTTATTGTTGGAACAGATTTATGCACATAAATGCAGTGTCTGAGAATTGCATACTCAGTGCACTCATGGCTGAAGGAAGACATTAACCAAATTTAGTGCAAGAATGGGCTGTGCCTTGTAAGAGGCAGTGTAATAAATTATTGGGACAATGTATCAGCTACCGTGGGATGGTTTTTGTTACTGGAACACTTGAAAGCAACACAAGAGAGCTTTCTGAAAGCAAGGCCTTAGCCAAGGACTCTAAGATGAATATAAGAGTTACTGGATAAAATCCTGAGTCATGTAAAAGATCAGAGTTTTTGTGGTGGATACAAGGCCACCCCAACAAGGAGAGGCAGGTTCATCTGGGTCTATACTTCAGGATCAGTTTTTTCTCACTAGAATGTCCCAGGTGAACAGATAACCAATGATGAATTTGCTGCCCATGGGTAGGTGCCTTATTTCAGGTTCGTGATAGACTTCAGCCATTCTTTTATGATTTATGAACGCTTTGATTTTAAGAAATGCTCTTCCAGCTGAAGTATCTGATATATGGAATCCTGGAAAATATATTCCAGATTTTTCAAAACGCACAGGAGACAGCAGCAGGTCTGAGTATTAAAGATGCCATTGTTTTCCCTGTCTCCAAGCACTTAGCAGTTGTCATGCCTCAGTTTGGTAGCAGCTGGATTGAAACAGTCATTGATCTATGGACTGCTGTTCAACCAGATGTTTGCAGTGTCCTTTGGGACCTTCAGGGAGAAAAATGGAGTATAATCAACAAGTATTATAAATAGCAATGGACTCAAAGAGGCTCACAGACTCTGCACAGTGTGTTCAGCATTCGCAGAAACCTATGCATCGCATTTGCTATGAGAAGAGTAGAAGAAGTCTGAGAGTGGTTCACCTTCCTTACAGCTCTTTTAAGAGCCCGGGTGCCCTGAAAAATGATGGGAATCTTTCCAGGCACTTCACAGTAATCTGGATAAGGTAGAAGAGGAATCTATTAGTTTTTACTACTTAGCATCATCCTGTGAAAGGTATTTGCCAGGAAAGGATAAACCATCTGAGCAATTTTCCTTATCAATTTCAAGTAAACAAAGCTAACGTGGTTACAGAGAAACTATGCATTATGCAGCATTCCAAGAAAGAATGGAAAGTTTAAATAAGTAAGTTAAAGGAAATACTCCTATGACATAAATTAAGACCAATTTTGTTTAAAAGGGCTGTGCACTTTGGATGGAAGAGCAAAAGCTTAAACTCCATCCTCACTACCAGCTAGTCACAGTACAAAGTCTTATGTTGACTGGTAATCCCTTGGGAGCTGTTATGACTTCATTATTCCCTTGATAAATTAATTTCTCCAAGATGTTCCCAGGGCTTTTGTACATTCTGCTTGTGGCTGCACTGATAACGAAGTCACATTCCTCAGCTCTAAAAATCCAAGAAATACATTGTGTTGTTTTGTGAGATTTGTCTGGTGTGCATTGGAGAGCCAAGAAAGAGGACATGACATGACCTTTAGCATATAGCCTTCTGATTCTGAGGACATCTTTTCATTTCTATGTTGAAGAAGCCCACAGCTCCTTTCAGGAATCGTGTCTGCACAACCCACACCACAGGCATGATTGTTTACTTTGATGACACGTAGGAAAGAGGCATCTGAAGGACAGCATACTGTGACCTGTGCTGCTGGATGTTTAAATGGATACTAGCTGCATGAAACTCACCTCAGTAAAATACAGATACCTTATTCTAACAGGACAGTCTACAACACAGCCCCTAGCCTGCTTAGGTGCCAAGACATCACTGCTGCCTGTTTCCTCTAAAATTCCTCTATGCAAACTCTTGCTCCTCTGCTGATCAGAGATTTTGTTGTTTTGGGTTGATCTATGATCACACATAGATCACATATATGTGGATGGTAGGTGAATGTTTCTGTCCTCCTCAAAGGGAAATCTCCAGCCACTCTCACCTCTTGCTTCTTCCTAGTGCAAATGCTTGGTTCAAGTTTGGTCCAATCTGAAGGCCCTCATGATGAAGTTGGTTGCCTCTGTCACTTCCAAGGGCACTGAATCTGTCCTTACCAGTCTGCACATGGAGTAGGAGCCTTCCTCTGTTTCCAAGTCCCATATCTCCAGCCTCCTCCATCTCTGCCATCCACTTCTGAACCTTTACAGCTTCTGGCCATCCCTCCTTTGGTGTGATGCAGGTTCAGTCTCTTGCTTCTCTAGGGTCTCTGTACAGATCCTGTTAATCCTCCTGGATGCAGCTAAACCTGCTCACCTCCTTTGGCAGCTGCTTCAGGTGGCAAGTCAGCTCCTCAACCACAGCATGTTTCTAGAAGGTAGGACACCATTACTCCCAGTCTCAGAAGCACCAGACTCTCCCTATGGCCCTAGTCTTGGGTGGCCATATCCTCCCTCTGAAGATCCCTGACTCTCCAGAGATAGTTGGAGTGGACTATGCTCACTGTTGCTCAGAAACCACTTGCTTTGCTAAGCAGTTTTTGGGATACTTCTACACCTCATTTAGCACAAGGTGTTTGACATGTTGATTTGAAAACCATGTTCCTGAAGACAGGAGTCCTCAAGAAGTTCAACAAAGGGAATTGACAAAAACTGCACCTGAGGAGGAATAACATCAGGCATCAGGGTGGGCTGAAACACCTATATGTCTGAAGCTTATATCAGTTGAAGGAGTACTTTCTATTTAGAAGAAAAAACCAAGCAAACTGAACAAAAAACCCAGGGAAAATAATATCCTGAATAAAGGCAGTTGCAAGACTAGTAATCATAGTAGATTGGATGGTCTGAAAAAAACATCCAAATGTCACATCAACATTCCTGATGGTATTAAGCCCCAAAAAGATGTTCTCATGATAGTTACTGTGCCACAGATAACAAAGTGAGTCAGAAACTTGAAAGACATCCAGAAATGAATGGGGGGAGGCAGGAGAGTGTCCAAATAAAAAATTTAGATAAGGGTTGGTTTTCTCCCATAAGCTCATTAAATTGGATTTTTTTGGCTGCTGTTGTATGACAGCAACTTGACAACAGAGAAAGGGACAATTACAGTACATTTATCTTCAGTATTTGCCTTAGCCTGTTAGATGCTTGGAGAAAGTAAGACCAGGTCCCAGTTTTATAATGCATTTCATCCCCTAATTGAATCTCTTTGAAAATATTTTCCCTTTCAGTGTTCTGATCAATGAATGGGGTTTTGTTTGTTTTGTTTTTTTTTTTTTTTCCTAGGTCTGTTCCAAAGGATAGCAAACATTGCTGAATTTGAAGTTATCTCCTGGAGAACCCTCTGCAAGCCTTCTTTGAATCTGAGTCTATCAACCCCAATACAATGGCTTTGTTTCTAATCCACAGTGCAGAACTGAGCAGGCAAATAAATGGCTTTTACCCTCTCTCTCTCTTTTACCCTCTCTCTACCCTCTAGCTTAAATGGATACCTAGCAGTTTGCAGTGACTCTAAAAGGTGGCAATCAAATCTAAATATCCCCTTCTATTATTCTAACCAAAGCTGTGTTTCATCCTAATGGGGTCTAGAGTAATGAGACAAATTTATGCAAAATTCACTTGTATTGCAGGAACAAAAAGGGTGATGCTAAACATAGCTATGGAGCACTGTGGAATTTGTTCCTTGGTTGCTATTACTGACCTTTCACATGTAATGGAAATCATCATTATATCTCCATCATCAAGTAGAATTTTTATCTGAACAAAAATTATAGCAGTTTTGTATGGTTTTGTTTAACAACTAATGTTAAGTATTCAGGCTCTTTTCTCTTTGTACCTATCTATTAATTGCGTAATTAACTATAGATCTTGGCATATGGCATATGGCCTATAGATCTTTGCATTTCCTCTCTTTCCACTTTTGGAAGAAACTGGTTATTCTCTTTGACCTTAAATCCTCTAGCATTTCATCAGTACCCCTCTTGTTCCCTGCTAAGTGATCACCTCCAATTACAACCCTGATTGCAGATTTTCAAAGGTCACAGTAAGAAGCATTCAAGGGTAGAAAGACTGTCTGGCCAGCTCACCAAAACAGGGGTATAATACCTTCCCAAACAACATACAAATGTCACAAGGCAACCTATTAAATTAATCATATTTAAAATTCTATTGTGCAGTCTTATATGTCAACAGAATTATGCCTAAAATATACTAAGTGACAGGCAGCTTTGTCTCTGTGAATCATTTCTGTTTATGTACTTGAATGGTGTCAAACACAATCCTGGATTTTCCATTAGATCCTGCCTGCCTACCATGATAAAAGAACCAAAACTTTTACAGTGATGCTCTAATCTCATAGTAATGGCAAAAAATCATAGTTCTTGCTCAGAAGTACTTGGAATATCATCCATTACTTCTTCAAAGTTTGTTTTTATTTTATATAGAGATAGTAATGCTAAGTGATTTCCGAAGCCTGATTTCTCCACTCCTGTTATTCTAGTCATATATACCTGGTGACTTCCAAGACTACCAACAAATGTTTATGAGATTCCATCTTCAGGAAGACAGTGATGAATTATATACATCATCTAGTTCGACCTCACAGGCAGGAATGTCTCAAGTGCTAGAACTAGTGTCAAATCTAGACAGCTCCAGATTTCATGGGCACCTCCAAACAGAGGAAAAATCCAATTTAGTTGGTTTGCATCTCATATGCTCAAGTTTCTCAGGAGCAAAATTAATTTTGAACGTTGGCAGAATGTAGTACATTTCCTGATCTTGGCATAAGGAAAATATTTCAAGTTAAAATACTTGGGCCTCTGTTGACAGCTAACAATAGCAGAGCCACAAATCAGTCATGGTGGGATTCAGCTCATTTAGCTTTGAGTGCCTGCAATGGACACGTTGGCACGTGTGACAGCACTAAGCTTTTCGCACACTTGGTAGTGAGTAAGTTATACTTCAAGGACATGAGCTGCTTTCTACTCTTTTTCAGGTATCTACTCAAAGAGGCAATAAATTAATCTTACTTCTTTCCCTGACCCCTGGCACTTTGGCAAGTGACATTGGCAACTGGGTAACATGTATTGGCAGCACTGGGAGAAGAGTAGGATATCTCCTCTAAAAGAGGCAACTCCAGTGACATCTTGGGTCCAGCTGTTCCTAAAATTATTTTTGCAAAACAGCAGAGATGTGGCAGCTAAGGCACTAAAACACAGATAAGAACTCAGGGAGCTAAGAGCAATTTCTTCTACTTAAAAAACAAATCATGAAACATACAACTTCATTTTCAGATCATCTTCAAAGGACAGAACTCCATTGCATTTCTATCAACTGATAAAATCTACTGACAAATCTACAAAAAAGACTATTCACTGTAAAGATCTGCATATACAGAGAGATAGGTGAAGTTTCTAATGCTTCTTCTAAAAGTTAATTTTAAAGTATTTTCATGTATTTTCATGTATTATTTAGAAGTGCTTAAGGCCTTTAGAGGAAAGAAAACCTTTTAGATGTCCTTAACACATTTAATAAAGTCATGTGTTGCCTTATTGTTATATATCATGCCTTCTCTCCCTATCATTTTCCTACCAGTCACTACTCCCTCTTCTTTCCACAAATGTGAAAAAGAATTTCAGGTACTACAGTGGTAATTAATACATATGATGACAGCAGGTTAGCGCTCACACCCACATTCTACCCCTATTCACTTTACTGGTGCAGCTGCAACACCACTGCCACAGCTGGAGAAAGAACAAGCAGCACAAGAGTACAGTTCATCATATGCCTACTCACCTGTTCAGCCATCCTCCTCTAGGTACCTGTGTTTTTCCTAGAGCAGCATTTTCTGACTAAGATGTCCAGCTTACAGATGCTGAAGTGGAAGCAGATGAAAAGCAGTCTCACTTTCCAGCTGCCCAAACTGAACACAGCTGTAAGTACTAGGCAAGCAAACACAGTGGGAGCTACACCACAGATATTTTAATTGAAAATAGTCCTAAATGAGGGACCCAAGATATAAAAGGCATTCTTGAAAATAATTTTCAGTGAGCTTTGATGTTAGAATTTTCATTAATCCAGATTGCAAATAAAATTTTAGATAAGCATGGTGTTATTATTTGCTGGCAGACACATAGTGCCAGTAAGTGCATAGCAGATTATGTCAAATAACAGAATAAAGATCAATACGCAGATACAAAAACCAGAGAATGTGATGGGGTGTTTCTGTTGCAATAGTTTGAAAGCAGGAGCAATATGAAAAATCTAAGAACAAGCACTGCTTTCACTATCTATGACATGTAGAGTAGCCTGGGCAAATATGGTTCTAATACTTGATGGAAGTGCCATTTATTAACACTGTGTTGAAATAAGGTATTTTCCCTACAAAACCTTGCAAGGGCTCCTCAATGTATAGATGGATTCATCAACTTCCATTAAATAAATTGTCTAATTATGACAAGAAGTGTTTGCTGACCCTTAAAAGCTACATATTTCATTAGCTTGCCTTTCAGGCAAGCAGCCCAGGGGGCAGCAGAAGTCATGTAGTTGCAGATAATGGAAAGAGACTGGAGTAACTAGGCAGAGACATGGCTAAATAGCTTTTAAGTGAGATTGGAAGAGTGGGTGGGAGGGAGTGCAGTAGAGGTCATCTCAGGGAGAACACATAGCAGAGTGAAGTGCAGGAATGTGCAGCTCTTGCAAGTCTAGATAAAGAGCTGGAAAGATGTTTGTCCTTCACTGGCTGACTGGAAAATAACTCAAAGAGTGCTGCTGTTGGGTATAAAAACGTGTAAGGACTGGTGAAATTATTAGCTATCTTACTGATATTGCTGTTTTGTGAAGAGATGAGGGAGCTCTAGGTAAATTACTGCCGAAGTTTGGATTTGTGAACAGCAACACAATTTAGTGAGTAGTTTTTATAACACCAAACTGGGAGCAGCTACTGTTGCAGTGGAACTGTGATTAAAGCTCACAAAAGTTTTAGCTGTAATTTCACTTGAAAGCAGAAATCTAGTTTTTAAATGTTCACAGAGTTGGCAGTACTTCTTAAACTTTAGTAATTGATATAAGAGTAAGAAATTGATGTGGAAAATATTTCAACTGTTTATTTTAAGCTTAAGCGTAGTTTTTAAATCTTGCACTGCAGACCCCAGGAATGTCCGCTATGGCTTTCTTTTTTTAGATCACAAAATGTGTAAGACCTGATGTTTGGTCCAGGAGATGCATTTATTTATGCTTGTCTTGAAACATTTAGATAATAACTATGAGAGAATATTCCCATATTTAGTCCATGATCAGGACCTCAAAAGAAAAGATAGCATCTGAATGCCTCAAAACACAGGCAACTGTGACAGCATGGCAAATGACACTCTTCCTGTTGGAATGTTTGATGATATGCAAATCTAGCCCCACACTGTATGCATTACACAGTAATGGAGGATTGTAATTGCTAGAATAAAAATGTCACTGTGTCACTTTCAGGGTAATTGCTAGGGAGCAAGGCTGATTTCCTTCAAATGTGAAGGAAATCACGTTCAGAGCTCTTTGATGAATGGATTGATGAGTTCATTTTTATCTACAATACAGGGAATCTGGATGTTTACTCTTCATTTTCTGTGTGCCCTTTTTTTCCTCCAAAGGAATAACGATGACAACAGAAATCCCTCTTCTGCCTGCACGATTGGAAGGGATAAGAAGACTTTGCTATGTTAAATAGCCCTGCAAGTTTCTCATTTCTCAAAACACTACCCTCTGGGGATTAAAGAAAGCTGTTTCCAGAAAAGTAACAAAGAATTTTTAAGTAACTAAATATTTCCCTTTACTGTTTCAAAGCCAGCTTTTTATAAAACCATGGAACGGGCCCTGTGCAAGGATGAAATAATCCCATAAAATTATTTCCAAAAGTGATGTAATTTTTTGATACAGCATTTATAGGTTCAGCATAAAGAGAATGGAACAAAAATGTTCAGAAAGTAAATAAAAATGTTGGGGATAAACTGAAACTCATTGATGTAATATTCCAGTTTGATAAACCCAAAGAGTATATAAATAATTGAACACCTTATTCACCTTCTGGCTACATTAGTTTTAAACTTGAATCTGTTACATTGAAAGGCTAAGACTTATTTTTCACCAGTGAAAAGAAAGCTGAAAAACTGTCACATAACATGAGTATACCAGGAGCTGCTACTTGTGTGAAAACACAATCAGTTTTGAAACCAAAATAAACCTAGAAAATGTCACAGATAATGTTAGAGCTGGCTTTCAGATAAGAGCTCAGGACTGGAGGTGTTGTCATCTTCTTGGACAGGGCTTATGAGGCCTGACACAAATACAGTCCATACACTCAAGTTACTGCCAGCTTTGAAAAATCATACATACCATTTTTGGTGTCCTGTCAGACCTTATCTGCAAATCCTCTCCAAGGTTCAAAATTGAGTAAATTTTCTAAATTATCAGTTCTTCTGTCCCATCAAGAAACTTTAGTTACTTGTCCTGTGCTAATGAAGACTGGGGATGCTGACTCAATGGTCCTCAGGGGGCAGGCACAGCTCTGTTTCCACCTCTCCTGATGTGGAGACCGCTTAGAACTGCAGAGAAATAAAGACAAAATATGCTGCAGCAGTTAACCTAGGCTGAGTTTCCCACTAATGAAGTCTCCCATGGACTGAAAATGACACATTATAACCCATCTGAAAGCCAGCATTACGTTGACACGTATGGTGTGGATGTGCAAAGTCTGAAAAGACAGACGAAGTACACAAATGAAAACCAGATCATATAAATAGGACATACATAAAATTTATGGGGACCAGACTGATGTCTAAGGAGGCCACAGAGCTGAGCTATTTCTATGCTGTCTTTTGGAGCAAAAGACAGCTTCAGTTCTCCTTCACACAAGCTCAAAGAGCTGGAGTGTCCCTGAGAGGTGACTATGTGCCATGTTTAGGAAAGAAGAAAATCTGTTGTCTTGAGAACTCCTTTGGGGGCTGATTATCCCAGTTCAAGAATTTATTATGAAAATAAGACTGAGATCTAAGGGAAGACTTTGGGTTTTTCTCATTGAAACAAAGACTTTGCAAGTCAGGGATGGCTTCATACAGGGCAGTGCTTACAGACCAGCTAGGAGAAGCTATTTACAAACCCCTGTGTACATTTATTCATGTCCACGTCTCCAAGCCTCTACAGAGCTCTCCTTTAGCCTCAGGGGGACATGACAGTCTGGGGGTGAGATGCTGTGAACGAGTGGTTTAGGTCACTAAAAAATTCACTGGTGAGGTATCAGCAAAAGCAGGGTTAATACAAATTTGAGGAAGTTCAATGGCAAGGTTCACTCTATTGATTACTGATAGATAAAGCTTCTGATAAAAGAAACCTGATAGATTTATACTGATAGATAAATCTACCAGATTACTGGTAGATAAAGCACACAAAGAGAAACCAGATTAAAAGCAGTCTACAATGGTTTATGTGGAGCCCAGGCACAAAAAGGATAAGGAAAAAAAGAGTAAGGGAGGAACTCCCATGAGTCACAAGGTTTAGAATGGACCCCCTGCCAAACTTAATCTCAGACTGGATCAGCAGTTTAGGTCTAAAGGATTCAGTAACACTAAATCATAACAATATCCAACCCACACCATAACAGCAGCACTTAATCAACTGACTTATCTAACACTCGCAAAATGATTCAATAGAATTTTCTATAAGTCTAACAGTAATTTAACCATAAATCTAACTTAACCATAAGTTTAACACAATTTTTAATATTTAATTATAAATTTAATTATGAATCTAAAAATGCAACATTCTTAATGTGCACACACACAGACATAAAGAAGCATGTGCAAAGGTATACCTATGAAAAATTCCCCTTGAGTTCAGTGAAATTCTCATGTTGGAAGCCTTTACATCTTCTTGGGCTGAGTTGATCCTCAGGGAGTGGGGACTTGGGCTCAGGCTTCATCACCAGCTTTCAGCAGCAGTTGTCTGCATACAGCAAACTGGAGATTACTGACCTCCGGGAGGAGTCCACTCAGAGTATGGTGCCCACAGTGGTCCAGGTAAAAGGGCCTCACTTAGCACCACTCTTTGTAGGGTGTCAAGATGCTGGGCTTTGGTCGTCAGTAAATTTCTATCCTGGCCACAGTCTGGATCAGTAATTACTGGGATTTTCCTCAAAAAGCTCAATAACAAAGTTATCTTAACCTGTTGATCCGACAGAAAAATAAAGTCTCAATGCTACTTATTAGAAAAGAAGCTCATTAGGCTACAGAAGTTCTGGAAGCAGTGTTTCTGATAAGCTCAAAGCGAGGTAACTGCCCAGGTTTCATCAATTAATGAAATCTGAGTCCTAGTAAGCATTTCTGAGAACATAGTGTGGTTGGGAGGGGGGAGGTGTGAGGTGTGGTGGTGGGGGATGCAACACCCCATGAGGCTGTAGAAATTGTATTTCAGCTGCTGATCTAGGCAAAGTGAGGTTTTTGACATGAAAGAGTTTTGCCTAAGTTCCTTATTAAAAACTTTTTAAAAAAATATGTGATGGGAAGCAAGTTGATATTGTCCAAACTCTTCCTGTAAAAATGTGAAAAGCAGAGTTGTGCTTTGTGGAGTTTGTACCAAAGTACAAACATATGTAAAAGACACATTATTAACAACAGAAAATGCCACAAAATCCTTCAAAGGAGTGTTGTTTCTTCACAGAGTGAAGAATATATAGAATATATATTTATATAATATATATCCCCACTCACACTGGGCACTGTGGTTCTTCCTTAGACATAGTACACCCAACAAAGCACAAACAAGTAGCTGCAGAGAATATTTTCAGCTGAGCAGACAATAGTAGAGTAACTCCATGGCTGGGCAGATAACTAGAAAGGCATCAGAAGCTTAGTTTTATATTTACAGAACATTTTTTGAGGAAAAAAAAAAGGCAAGACAATTTATAAAACATCCTTAGCTTTAAGTCATTAGGGTTTTTTGGAAGAGGTGGTGTTTTGTTTTTTCTTCCCCACACATTTTGTTTGCAAAATGTAACTAGATCCTGAATTTTCTAAGCTTTCAAATACAGCTGTCATGAATAGAAGCTCATTACCATTAAATAAGGAAAGTAAAACCACTAGATTTTAGAGCAGAAATTCAAAGGTCCCTTTTTATATATATATATATATATGTCTTCATGCATTGATAAACTGTGTGATGTTTCGATATACAGAGTAATAATAGACTGACATTCCTGTTCTGTAATTTTCATGGAATTTTTGGGAAGTATTTCAAGAATTCCAGAGAAATTGGTGCACTTCTCTACTTCCCCTAGGCAATAGAGAGCAATAGGGAACAAATATGGATAAAACTAATTACACTGTGCTGGTGAAAGACAGCAAAGATTCCCTGATCATTTGTAGAAAATTGAGGAAACATTCCTTTAACTCTGAACTGAGTTTCTAGTGAGAAAAAATTCTGGAAAGAAAAATTCCTTCAAAGGGTTGCATGAGGCAAGATCCTTTATTGGGACCATGGTTGCACCTCTGGAGAGCAGCATTTCAGCTGTGATTTATTAGACAAGTTGTTTACAGACTTTGCCAACATCTGAATTTTTTTCTTGCCACTGCATATTCATTTCATACAAAACCTGCAAATGATATCTACAGCTACATGTAGAAGAACACCAGCAGTATGACCACTTCTGTTTCTGGGCCTTTCATTGCCTGGGGAGGAAATATCTTCCACCTGGAGATGGTAAGACACAGTGACAACCATACCCATGAGTCTGTGACAGGTTTCTTTTTGAGTGTCTTTCCTGGGACTTGTTGTTCTATGTTCATTCCCAAAATCTGTACACTGCTTTTAGCATGCAGCAGATGCCTGCTCTCTGGAGGATCTGAAGAGAATCCACTGAATAACTGGTCTACTACAGGCATGATAAAAGTTTTTTCTGATGCCTCAGAAAGTGTGTCTGGAAGCCATTGCTAGCAATGCACATCAAGGAAATCATGACTGGCTATCTAGTGTGAAAAAAGCATCCCTCAGGAGAGAGCAAAGTCAGCTTTAGAAAAGCAGTTCAGTGTGAGGTGAGCTCTAGAGACATTTTATTTCTTTTCCTTAAAAACCACTCACTCTAATCCTTCAGCAGAAGCTTAATTCCATGAACAAAACCCACACCTCTCCATTTTCTCACTCTCCTCCCCGTTACCTGGCACTCAGTTTTCTGAAGTGCAGTAGGGGATGCAGAATACCAGTTGAAATACCTTCTCCTGGCTGATGTGGAAAGACAACACAGACTTCATCTGGAAAAGAGTTACAAAGGGCTGGATTCACTCAGATCTGACTTATGGACCCTGAATTAAGCATCAGGTTGACAAAAAGGCCAAAGGATGATCCAGGTTAGCAGGGCACTTGTTGAGGCAGTCAGGAGAGGAGTGACAACAGAGCCACGAGCCTGTGAACCAAGCCAGGCTGGGAACAGCGGGCTTCAGTCTTGTTAGAGCCCCACTGAGGGGGAATGGTCTCATGAGGGATGTCTGTCTTGGATTTGCCCTTTGGGTCTCATGGTTATTTAGGAGTTAGCCAGTGGTTTCTGACAGGATTGTCCAAGGAGGATTGGAGTAACCACATAAAAAATATTTTTTGTCTAATTGGCAGCCTAATGATATTTTTGTCATGAGTCTGGAGCAATGCAGCTCATTGTGTGGGAGTCCAGACAGATATAATTCATGTTTTGTTCTGCCTGTGAAAGAAACCTTAAAAATTTGAGGAATTAATTCCCCTTTGAGCTGAAGGATAATTGGATAAGAGACTGTCATTAAGATAATCACTGCAGATCTGCTGCCCATGGCATTTCTGGACAATACCTTACAGACTGACCCTTCCTGCTTGGCAGCTCCTGAGAGCACCAGTCTTAGGTTCCCAATCCTTCCCATCCTCTGCACAGGGAGAAAAAGAATTCAGGGGCCAAGAGTGCTCAGCCTTCACAGTGGATAATTATTGTGGAGTCCTTCAAAGTCAAAGAAATGCTTTAGTTTAGCTCCAACAGTTTGGAAGGTTAACAGATGGGCTGAAAGATCTGATCTACAGTTTTCAAAAATAGATGTAATCATCTTAGAATGTGAGTTTTGGTTTAATACCCAAGGAAAATGCTCTCTGATTAGTGTAGCTGCTTGGAGCTGGCAAGTTCACATGCGACTGGGGAAGCAAGGAAGAAGTGAAATCAGGTAAAATCCCTGATCTTGAGCCAGAAGATGGGGCTCTTACTGAGCCAAAGTGTCTGCAAAGAGAACTTTGAAAAGATGTCTGGTGCCAAAAGGGCTCCACCACTGCCCTCTCCAGCTGTATCCATAGGCAATATGCTGACCCCTTGCCCTGTTTCCTGCCTACCCTCACTGAGGGATGGGAAGGATGGGAAATGCTGTCCTTTAAACCCTTTAAACCAGTCCAGTTTTCAGACTCACTCTTTGCCTCTTTCTCCTCAACATTTTAATCTGCCTTAGAGTGATAAACTTATTCCTAAATAAAACTTTCCAGCCCAGAAATGATTGATTACCTGGAATCAATCAAAATTACATTCAACCTGAATTGCACTTGATGTTTTCAAGTAATGTATATGTGTGACAGGTTAAATACAGTAAAAATATGAGAAAAACACAGTACAAAATAAAATGTATTTGCTGACATGCAATATCAGTAAACCAACAGATCAATAAACCTTTTCAGATTATGAAGAGGTGACCTTCCTCATGTGTTAAAAATTTCTATTTATCATCTAACATTTTCTACCTTTTTTTAAAAAACATAGTAAAAGCCAGAATTCTATCAACTAGCATGTGGCCTGACAGTCTCAATGCCTGGATTTTAGGAAAAAAAACACACTAAACAGATTTACCAGACTGGTTGAAATGGAAGTGACTTGCATGATGCTTTCTGGGACATTGCATGACTTAGTTTGAAAACTTCCACATATCAAGAGACATGCTCATCTTTCTTGTCCTATGAGATCAAGCAGCCTGGAATAGCAGCTCCTCTTCAGGCATGCTACTTCAAGGCCTGCAACTCTTCACATCACTTCTTTGCTACGTTTTCTAGTGCATAAAGTTTTTCAACTCTTCAACTACTGGAGCTGAAATTTTGCAGAAGGCTTCTGCCTGTCATTGAAGCTTACCTGAAATCAACAGAAATATATCAGATGAGCTTGACTTTGAAATTCTCTCAACTTGTGAGAGAATGCCTTTTTTCAGCTAAGTGCTTCACTTTGTGCTGGCAGTATCAACTCACATTTGGCCATAATCTGCACTTTTTAAAGCCTGCAACATGCATCTACTCAGCTGATGCAACCTAGAGCTGGTTTCTAAACTCTTCAGATATTTTGTATACCTGGGGTGTATGCAGCAGAGAGCTTATCAATATCTGTAGGAAAAGTGGTGTAAGGTAAGAAAACTGGTTCTGGTTTCGTGGTGTTGGGGAGACTTAAATGGAGATTGCCCAAGCACTGGGAAAGGAAGGAAGAAGTGGGATAGAATAAAAAGAAGAAACAAACTGATAATTGGATTTTGATTAAGAAACTTAGGAGTTGAAAAGAGGATATTAAAGGTGGATAAAGGCATCAGGAAACTGTGCTGCTGGAAGGAGGAACTGGTCAGACAGCAGATTTGTGATAGTTAAAATGATTGGACTGAAAGCCAGAAATAGCTGGGGAAGGAAAGGTGAGGTCCTTTGGAGACTCAAGGAGAACCCAAAGACTGAGAGAGCAGACTAATGGAGACTGACAAGGATGAAGCTTGAGGATAAGGCTCATTGGGGATGAGTTAAAAACTAAAGAATTTTATTCTCAGCTGCTGATTGCTGCTTCCTCATCTTTTGTGACAGCTCTAGAAAAAGTTTATGACTTCACTGCTGGGAGAAAGACTGTTAGGTCTCCACGGCACCTGTCCAGTGCCCAGCTTAGCCTCTGCCTATGTGTGTGTCAGTGTTCCCATATTCTCCAGCACTTCAGCAAACATATGAGAGGAAACAGATGCAGGATGGTTCCTATCCCCCTCCTTTCCTTTGACTGTAAGATTACCCAGAGAGAACCTGGCTTATATGAGATTTCTACAGAGGGAGAATTAGGCTGCTTAATGCAGTTATCCTTTCAGCCTGAGAGGAGGGGAAAGTGCTGGAAAGGTGACTTACTAATAGTTCCCTTAACAGCACAACAAAGAAGTTACATTCAGGCCTTCGGGAAATCTCTCTAACCTTGCAACAGACCAAATATTTCCAAGTTGTTTCCCATTTATTTCATCCATGTGCTGCTAAACATTTCAGGACAACAGCCAAGTTACAGAAGAGGCGGAGTTTGGGGGCTTGGAGGTTTATTTTTTGATTCACTCACAACATATTTTCCCTTTCTGTATTACTCAGGTATGTCCAAGAACTACTTCTTTCTCTCAGATGGTTTTTTTTTCCCCCTTCATAATGCAGGAAGTGTTCCTGTTGTCCTGCACCATGCCTTTAGAAGACAGATTTCCTCTCTTCTAAAGTAAAATCCACTAGAGGGGGCATCTATCCTACCCGATCTTAGCAATACTGAAAGTCCCTGGAGTTTCCTTTGGATTTTCAGACTCCTCCTTTCCTCCCTCTCCACTACTCACCCTGCTCCACAGCTGGGTAAGGTCCTAATGGGGCCCTTTCACTGAAGTCTTACCCGAAGTAAATATTTCTGTGTGAACAAGTATTTAGAAAATCCAATATGGTGTTTATCATAATTGTTTTTAAGCTCTGTGGGAAAGGCCATCTTTCATCCAGATGCTTTCCTACCCCTTTAACAAGACTAATATTGTAGAGAAAATATATGACCTTTCTGCAAGGTTTTTATTATCATATATTGACTCTATTGGTCTGTCAATGTCAAGTTAAAAAATACAACTCCAACTAAATCATATATGAGACAACAAAGTAGAGAAGTGAGTTGCAGAATGGAGAAATGGATTAGCATGTACCACAGTAATGTGTCTATCTTAAAGACAGAAGACATTCATACATGAGTGTCCTTTTAAACTTTGAGGGGATTGTACCTGGCCTCAAGACTGCCACAATAGCTTTGAACTGTCCTTTTGTCACTGCTGCAGCAACTTTTTATCTCCTATTGCTGTGCAGAACATTAGAGGAAAACTTTTGTATGTGGCTTCCCACGTCAGTGCTCGAGGCTATCGCATCTTGTTCAGATGGAATTGTGGTGCATGGCTATTCAAAGCTTGAAACATTCCTCAGTTTGGAAAGTATCATGTCAATGTAAAATAATATTACTGTTTCCTACCTCAATATAAAGTGTTCACCTAATGAAGGAGTCTGAAAGAAATACCAAACAGCAAAAGAATTCATCTCTCCCCACATCCATCATGTTAAGTTAGAAAATCAGGAAGGCAATAAAAGAGAATTGAAAACAGAACTTACCCGTGGTCTGAGGTTTACCACATCCCGCAAGGCCAGAGAAGGATTGATCTACACAGTGTAGTTCTA
This sequence comes from Vidua chalybeata, assembly GCF_026979565.1. Taxonomy (NCBI): domain Eukaryota; kingdom Metazoa; phylum Chordata; class Aves; order Passeriformes; family Viduidae; genus Vidua; species Vidua chalybeata. The sequence continues at coordinate 87,040,927 of NC_071531.1, read as the reverse complement.
ATGAATATTTGTCAAATTTAATTTCCATAATGGATGTACCAGGACTAATGTTTTCCTGACAGATTATTCCACACTTTTGATAGATCATATATGTTCGGCCCCATTTTTCCTCTTCTCAGTTCTGCTTCTTCATTGTGTCTCAGGTGAAATTTTACCATCATTTAAGAAAATTTTTGTTCCAGCTCTTTTGCCTGAAAATATTATGGAAATTTACCTTTAGAACATATTTTTCCTATAAACCAAACTTTGGAAAAAAATGAATTCTGTTCAGCACATATCCTAATCTAGGTCCTTCCATCAAGAATAACAGATGTCCAAAGTTTCTAGGGAAAGCACTTTAGTATACATTGCAAGTTGAACATATTTGGAGCTCTCCAGTGCTAGACTTACTTGAATAAGTGTAAGCTGTGTACACTGAGTGCTTTCCAAAGCATGGCAACAGGGACTGGCCTCAGGGGTGCGTGGCAGAGCAGAGGGAGTGCTGAATGACTTCAGGTGATGGCTACAGGTGTCTGAGCAACCACAACTCTTATTATGGTTTTCTGTGAAAGGAAAGACCAGAATTACTCCAAATTAACCAAAGTTGAACCCCAACTCACATAGCAGAAGAAATAATAATAAGAATAACTTAGCTTATGTGTTGAGGTGCTGCCAGCAAACTACAGATTAGACCAGAAAATTTTGGGTTTTTTTTCTTGTACTGCTCACAGGTGAGAAGACTCTGACCACAATGGTATGAACAGAAGCCAACAGGAGCAGTAAATATTTCCCTGCTACTGGTCACCAGGTCTCATTGTGTTCCCAGTAGTGTTATCACCCCCCAAGACAGTCAAACACACTGTGGAGGATTATACTCTCCTCCTCTGTTCCTTACTAAAACATGATAGGAAAATATCTGCTGCTAGAAGATGAGATGTCTGTTCAGCCTTTTAGCTCATATTGCATATTCAATTTCAATAGGCATCTGCCCTGAGACACAGCTGAAGAGAAATTAAGAGACTGGCTTTTAAAACACATTGCTTTATATTGAATTTTCTGAAGAAATATGAAAGTACTACATGCAAGACATTGTATAGCACACAGTGTTTTGAAACAAAATATATTCAAAATTAGTTTTCGAACAGTAGACAAAAAAACTCAGAATGTATTAGACTGGAGCATAAAATGTGATTAAAATCAAATGGCATTTGATAAATTGAATATAAAAATTAAATGAGATGTTGTGGTCAAATGGGAGCAGTCATACTGTATGGAAAGAGGGGATACCAAATTGGAGATGATAAATACTGGTCTGAGTATATGGCACTGAAACACTGACATCATTCAGCAGGTGAAGAGAGTGGTATGAGCTAAGGCAAAGGACAGAAGGGAAGAAAATACCCTCTGATGGATACAAAGGCACAAGTTTAGCATGAAGGCCTATCAGGTATGCCACATCTATAAACTATTAAGATACTAATGGGAAAAAAATTCTGGTCTGAAGGCTGTGTATCTACCTCAGACTTCCAAAAGAGTTTTGCCTTTAAGACTTTTGAGAGGAAAAGTCTCAGAGAATGCATGTAAATGGAGCCTAAATATGGTGAACTGAGAATAATTTGCTACAAAAATTGGATCCAACAATGCACCAAAGAACAATGAGAAATATGGTGAGCAGATATTACCTCACCCACTTGATTCTGATCAAAAGGCTTTTTGAAAATATTTTTCTAACTTTACAAAGCATATATGAGGGTTTAGCTGAGGAAAAGGAACTGTATTAGCAGCTACAGAAAATACAGAAACAAAAGAAAAAAACCCTCTTGTGATTGCTTTGGGAAATTACAATCTTGTAGTAATGAAAGCAGCATTTTTATTTCTTAATAAAAAAAGAGATTAAGAAAGTTTGGCACACTGGTATCACAACAGTCAGTGCAGCCTGTGTCATACTTGTGTACATTCTTTCTGCACACACAGAGGACATTTTCCTATTCACAAATTTTACCAAATCTCCCCTTCTCTGAACTGCATTACAAGCTGCAGTGCAGCTACACACACATAAGGCCATTACAGACAAACCTGACATCCATTTCCCTGCAGCCTGAGAAGGTCAGCTTCCCACTGAATATGTCTGGGCTGCAGCTAGGAAATCCCCAAATCTCTTGATTTGAAAATTTGCAGATTATCAATGGGGAGCAAAAAAGATACATGATTTGAAGATAAAACTTGACAAAACTGACTCTTGAAAAAGTTATTCCAAGTATTAACCACATTCACTGAAGGTTGTTTTGGTTTTTTGCTTTCATTGTTTTGGAATTGATGGAATAAGGGGGCACATGATGTGACTGTGGGGTGGGTTCTCCTTGCAGTAAAAGCATGCTTTATCCAGGGGGTCACAGGTGCTATGACTATCAGTGGAGAGTCAGCCCTGCTGGTTTTTTAACTCTCAGGCAGAAATATTCCAAATCCCCTGCTGCCAGGATGGTAGTCTGAGACTTAACAAATTTTGCTTGTACTTAGATACCCATCTCCTGAGTGATGTCTCCTTTTCACAACAAGCATCACCCCAGCTTTCAGTTACAAAGCAGATCAATCGGCAAATAGAAGGAAAAGTTGCAGACCCCTGCTCCCCTCGAGGGTGGAGCTGTGGCCACCACGGGAGGTCGGCACAATGAGCCCATTAAAATGCACGGGGCCAAGCCAATCTGCAGTGCAAAGGAGAGGCGTAATAAGCTTTACCTTCTCATTGTAATGCTTAATAAAAATGGATAATAAAGCATTTGGAGTACTGTTGAAGTAAAATGCTTTTTTAAATGAACCTGATAGTAAAAGGCTCAGTGGGCTTTCTTGAATCAAGTGGCAACCTCAAGCAATCAAAAAGAATTTCCCAAGAGCTTGCTAAATAAAGGAATAAATGGAAACATTTATTATACTTCACACAGCTCATTCTTCTCATTTTCTGTGGTTATCTGCATTTGTTCTTGGGACCCATAGTGATGCCTTCCAGCCCCCCAATGGAGTAATAATGTCCAGCACCCCTTTGTCTGGGCAGGCTGCTCACAGACACACAAGCTGCTTGGGTAGCAAGTGCAGAAACCACCTCTGTTTATCAGATGTCCAGGAGAAGTTTCAGAAACCTTCTAGTTAAGCAAGAAGAGACAGATAAGGATCAAGCCTTGTTTCTGTCAGTTCTAAGTGCCAGGAATTTCACCTATGAAGGGTATTAGGCAATAATTGCAAATGTGGCTATGTGCAGTCGAATGTGCAATGTGAGTGATGTGCATCCAAAGGACATATGGCTATGAGAAACTTAGGGTATTAAAAAGAAGTATTCAAAAGGCATAAGCACTGTCTTTATTTTACAGATCCTTTAAGTTGTCTCTCTGGCCACAAAATTTGGAGGGCTACTGAACAATGTAAACAAGATATTTTTCTTATTATTTTATTATACTCAACCATTTTTTTTTGTTTAAAATTACATCCTTTAAGTGCTGCCCTTTTCCTGGTGCCACCAGACCAAGAGTTGATAGTGGGTCTTGCCTGTAAACTGGGAGGTGGAACACATCATCCACCCAGACCCACCAGCAAGAGCTACCCTTCCATCAAGTACTATGCTTTGTCAGACATTGAAACCCTTCCAGCAGACATAGACTATGGCATTAATCATATTAGATACAGTAATTTTGACTTTCAATGTGGGGAACACTCTTTTAGTTTAAAAAAAAGAAGCCTGATCTATATTCCATTAAAATAAATGAAAGTTCTTCCCTTAACTTAAAAATGGAAGACGACCAAGGATTTAATTCATTACCTCATTTCATATGTAAAATAAGTCTGGCAAAACTTCTGTTTACCTGCAGTACTGAAACTTGTCAGGAGATGTTATGTACTGCAGGGGAAAGTGGCACAGTGCAAGAGAGTATGTTGAACAGCCCGCAGGAAGAAGAGGAACCATCTGCATGATGATTCAGAGAAACTCTTGCAGACCTGTGACACTACTACAGTCATGGTGAACTGTCACTGTGGTTTGCTTTTTACCCCCTTCTAAATGCAATATTTACACACATACATACAATCTCTTGCTTTAAAAAAAATCGTTTTCTCTTTTCCTTATTGTCTTACATCTCTGCCAACCATCAGTAACAAATGGATGAAATCCATCTTTTCCTTGAGGATTACCAGAACATATTTGGAAGAGACAGTCAGAAAGAAAGGAAGATGCATCTGTTTATACATTCCAGTGTTGTGACAAAGTAGAATATTTAGCAGTTTGCTAATGAAGGTGGAAAATGGGATGTGTTCTGGAGAACAAAGCAATCCTTTGAGAACCTGCTTAATGAGATGAAGGTTAGTTGATGACACAGTCCATGGTTTAAAGTCCCAAACTACCTGTGTGGAGGAAAAGATACAAATAAGAAAGAAATTAAGCTCCTTTTTTTTTTTTTTTTTTAAGTCAGGGCAGGGCATAAGATAATCATCAGGTCCAAAATTAGCAGAAACATGAGATTCACACCTACATAAAGAAAGAAGCTGCTCTCATTTAATACAACGTAGAAAAAAAATTGTACACTATTTACAATGGTAAGCTTCAAATCTGTTTGCTGCAGTTGTTCAGTAATCTAATACATTCTATTTAATAGCCTTACAGTGAACCCATATAACCACATAATATCCAGTATTATTCAGTTTGATGAAGTTTAAATAGAAGGGCTAAATACAGACAACATTTTCTCCAGTGGAATTAACTGAATAAATGTAAATATGACAAATATGGATACAACTCACTGCCCTAAACTACCTTCTAGATTGAATCAAGGACAAAAACAGCCTATGCATATGTGCTACTGAGTCAAATACTTATAACCAGGGCAAAATTTAGAAGCATTACATTTACTTAGACTAAAAGGGTACAGGAGCCTAGGCTATACATTTTCCAAAGGCATATTGTCTTCTTCTTAGTGAGTGATAGATTTTGAAGCCAGAAAGTATTCAAGATTGAAAAAGTTAGTAAATGCACGATTTCTATAAAGTTCCTAAAATACAGTCTTGCCCATATTGCTCTTAAAGTGCAATTCTGTATTAACAACCCCCCTGCAGAAAAATGTTACCATCCAATTCGAGATGGTAACATCTCGATCATGGATCCTATAGGCCAACAAGACCCTTTTACATCATCTCACAGTGTCTGTCTGTTCAGGTTTGCAGAAAACACCAATATTTACCTCATAGGGAAAGATTGTTAAATGGTCCTTGAAAGCTGAGTGAAATTATTGTGACATGATGCATATAAAAGGTCTTTTATAACTTTAAACTCATGTCTGGTACTTTCATGACTGGGAGATGGCAGCTGGTCAGTTCTGGACTACCCAGTTATTTACTGTGCCCCTGGAGGCTGAATGGAACTAATAGCCCTCTGTGTACTTGGCATTGAATAAGCTAATACCTTTTGCAGTAAATACTTAATCACAAAGTGAATGCTGATTTCCCATGTATGGTGCAGTTCATGATAAACTGACTGCTGACTTACTGCTAGTTTACTGCTCTAACACATCTTTGTTTTCTTCTGTCCAGGTTATCTTCTGTCCATGTGTTCCTGGAGCACTTAACTTCTTTGTTAAGAGGGAGCAGGCATCTTAGCTTAGTTTGCTTCACTCTCCCTAACAAAGCTCACAGAACAGGAAAGCTGAAACATGCTCTGTGAACCTTCTCTGCTTTTTGTCTGATTAGGGTGTGTCAGAGGGAGTGGATGCAGCACACAGGCAAGAGATTATGTTTTAAGGATGGTTTTTAATACCTTCTATGTGTTTTGTTTATTAGAAATAATTCATATGAATCATCCACATTCAGAGCCACTGACTGCTACTTAATTATGATGCTATCAGTGCTGAATGAAGAATGACTTGATGGAAAACAAAATCCTTCATACAATTTATCATCCTGAATAACAACCCCAAATAATTAGAACTGTAGACTGCCACGGCATGCAGATGGTGCTGAAAAGCCAGCTATCTACAATCAGTCTAATCAATATGGGCTTATCTTGGCAAGGGTGTTATTCAGAGCCATAGAGAAAGGCTGTCATGCTTCCCTATTTTATGAGCTTCTCTACCCTTAAATGACTGTTGAGAGGTCTTTTTACTTTAACCTTATCATTTTCCCTGAACGTGGCATAAATGACGTTCAGAAAATATGCTCACATTCTATTGTATCATATGACAAATGAATAGAGACAAAGAAAAAGAATACAAAAACCACAGAAAAATTGCTAGGACTCAAAATGCCCATTGATTTTGACACAATGAGGAGGCTAAGTTCGTAATCAAAAGAACAACAAAAAACCATAGGAAAATCAATATTAAGGTTTCCTTCGCCACCTTATTTGACTCTTTACATGACTTAAAAGATGGTTTTACATTCCTTTGTTCAGGCAATTCTTATCTGACATTTGATTTTTCCTCCCATTTTTGTGTAGTTACCATGCCCTACTTGCTGTTTAGCCACTTTATTGAGGCAAATAAAGCTGGCTTTTACAAAATCAGACTGAGGAAAAGGTCGGTGTTTTAATTTTTGCAGATCAATAAAAGCAACCTTTATAATATTTTGACTGCATGATTATTATTATTAACTGCTATTATTTATTATCACTATAATAATCATAATAATGAAATATATGTTTTTCTCTGTTCTGTGAAGAGTCAGAGAGATCTGCAAGACTGCTAAATAGCACCCAGAAACCTACACCAAGATTAAAATTACTGCTTCATCCAGTTTTGCATAAAAGCCCTTCTCACAGCTGGTCCTGCAAGGAGGTGAATGGTGATACCATTTCATTTTCCAGAGTGCTCTTAAGAGAATTGATGGTCAATAACATCTTATCTAATCAGCACAAAGAGGCAGAGAAAGTCTGTCAGTCTTGATGTTTACAGTGGAGAATCGTGGACATCTATGGGGACAGAAGCAGCTCCTTGGTGGTGGAGGGGAGACATGAACAAAAAGGTGAAAGGGGACTCCTCATCTCCTTGTGACAGCTCTTGGATCTCTACAGAGTCAAAAATGCTGCATTCAGACCTTTTCTTTCTGTACCTCTTCCTGACCAAGGGCACTGCAGCAAGGGCACTTGGTCAAGTCTGGCTGCAGGAGACAAATGGAGCAAATTTGATTGCTCAGTGTAAAGGAAAAATTATGCTCCCCATGAGTGAAATCCAAACCTGCTGTAATACAACTGACATCAGCCAAGCTTTCTTCGAGGACTACAGCTAAATCAAACAAGAAAGGCTGAATAAAAAAAAAGAAAATTAATTTTTTTTTCCTTTATTGCAATTTTGGGAAAAAATGCTCTGAGGTCTGCACAAATATTCTGTTGTGTGTATGGCATAGACAGTGCTCTCTAGCCCTGTTCTTGATTATTTTTTTTTCTTTTCTTTATTCATTAATAAAGAATTAGCTCAAACATGCATATATATTGACATAATTTGGGGTTGTCATGGCAATGATGCTATACCAGAAATAAATGCAGTGTGAAAGTATAGTGTAATTACAATCAGGACTCAGATTCAAAAGGAAATATTTCTGAGGCAGCTTTAAGTCAATACAATGTAAGTACCTTATTTGTATGCATTTGTGGAGATCTTATTTTTATAACAGATCCCTAGGCAGAAAGGGCATTACTGAGGGCTCACTGAAGACAATCAGATTCTTGCTGTTGATTTTAGCAATTGTTCTTTCAGGAGTGTACATTCATTTTGCTGAGCCTGTGCCTGTCAAAACACAATAAGCAAATTTATTCCTTTCAGCATTTTCATTTTCAGTTTCAGGCTTTGGCCAATGAATATCAGGGTAGATGCAGGTGAAGGGCAGCATTCTTACAGCCAGTCTGTAAATTCCTGCCTCACTTTCACCTGCACACCAGGGCATGTAAAGGAAGATGTATGGAGAGGAGGAGGAGAGGGATGAAGATTAAATGATTTACAGTCACCAACGTGCTGCCCTTGAAAGAACAGTAAGGAACACAGAAGAATTGATGTGGGGCAGTTGTGGCAGACCATGCACAAAGCATCACTGGGCAGGGGAGGAGGACGAATCACTGATATGCCCTAAGGCATATCAGGCAGATCTCTTGTCTTGGAATTTCTCTTAATTAGTGTCATGATTTGGAAGGTAGGAGTGACATCATCAAAGTGCTTGAATTTTCTGAGCAGTAAAAAAAGTCTGACCTTGATAATACAAGTTCAGGATAGAGGATTGTCTGGCTTGTTACAGTAAGTCAGTCCCTTGCAAATATTGCTGCTGAGCTGTCTGCCTGAACACAAATGATGCTTCTATCACACCCTTTATGGCTGTGTTTCCTCCTATGGCATCTTTACCTCAAGTGAGTGTGGCAAAGTGTCCCACAGGAGAGTCACAGAGAGACAAAAATGTCCATGGGAACAATGCAGAGCTCACACTCTGGTTACATGGAGAGAGGAGAGGAGAGGAGAGGAGAGGAGAGGAGAGGAGAGGAGAGGAGAGGAGAGGAGAGGAGAGGAGAGGAGAGGAGAGGAGAGGAGAGGAGAGGAGAGGAGAGGAGAGGAGAGGAGAGGAGAGGAGAGGAGAGGAGAGGAGAGGAGAGGAGAGGAGAGGAGAGGAGAGGAGAGGAGAGGAGAGGAGAGGAGAGGAGAGGAGAGGAGAGGAGAGGAGAGGAGAGGAGAGGAGAGGAGAGGAGAGGAGAGGAGAGAGGAGATTTCAATTGGAAGTGATCTACAACAATCATCTAATCCAACTGCCTGAACACTTCAGGGCTGACCAAGCAATAAAGCATTAAGGCATAGAGGGCATTGTCCAAATACCTCTTAAACACTGACAGGTTTAGGGGATTTTCATATAACCTGTTCTGGTATTTGACCATCCTTTTGGTACAGAAATTCTTCCTAACATCCATCCTGAACCTCCCTTGCTGCAGCTTCGAACCATTCCTGCCACTGTATACCAGGGAGAAGAGCTCAGCATCTCCCTCTCTTGTGGGCATAGAATTGCACATGGTCCTTGAGGTTAGGTGGCAGCAGTGCTGAGCATAGAGGGACAATCCCATCTTCTGGGATTGTCCCATGGCGGGACATGTTGTGCCTGATGCACCCCAGGGTGGGCTTTGCCCCAGGATGGGCTTTGCCCTCCTGGCTGCCAGGACTCACTGCTGGCTCACACTGAGCTGCTGCCCACCAGCACCCCCAGGCCCCTCTCCAAAGGGCTCTCCAGCCACTCCTCTCCCAGTTGCACATGAACCCAGTGTTACTCTCTTCTAGGTGCAGGATCTGGCGTTTCAATGTGCTAAATTTCAGTGCTGGCACAACAGGCACTAAACACCAAGGTTTCTCCAAAAATCTGTTGCACTGAACACTCGAAGCCCTTAAGCAGTCACAGGCAAGGAGAGTTAGCCTTTTGGTTTTTAAGTCATTTTTACATACATATATCTGAGTGTGTGTGTGCGATTTTTACAACCACATATTTTCAACTTATTTATAACACATAATAAAATAATATCAAATATTAGGGACAGTCTTAAAAGGCATAGATGAATAAGTAAGAAACACTTGGTATTGACAGAAAGGAGACAGTAAAATAATATATTCAGTGAGTGCATTATCACTTACAGGTGATTCTGATGCATCAAATAGCAGAATTAGAGTAGCAGGTTGGTGTATCCAGAATAATCATTCAAGGAGATAGATTTCCTGACAATAAGAGCATGGTTTTGGTTCAGGAATTGATTTTAATGGATATGCTATGGCTAAAAGGCTACATAGCGTTTTGAAAATTGAGGACTTGTTGTAGATGGTGCACCTTGCAGACAGATGATTCTGCCAAAGACTAGATGTCTGGTTTTCAAAGGGCAAAAGAAACTTTGAGTGACATGAATCTTTAACTTGTAGAACAGGCACAGGCTATTATCACAGTACACTTTTGAGCAAAAAGGGGAAAAATAAAGAAATTAAAAAGCTTTACATGCAATTTAGAGAACTGAGACACAGAATTATTTTTTCTTGCACAGAACATTGCTACTTTGGGGTCACTGAGAAGCAAGAAGGGTTTCCATGCCTCTGACATTAGTTGAGGAGGAAAATGGATTTGTAAAAGAGAAATTGTATTTCAGTGGCACTTGGGCAAACTAACTGACTACTAATTAGGCCCTGGGATTAGACTTCTGAAACAGGGCAACTGTTCTGTTTTCTTCTTAAATAGCAATTAAAATTTGGCTGCACTGCCTTCATGGATCAGTTCTGAATACAGAGAACTGCACTACTACACTGTTCATTCTATATTTAATTTATTTTAAAAGAAAACTACTAGATCAGGTACAGAAATGTTCACAGCCTACTTTTACTGTGTGTCTGCCATAAGATGTAATTGAGAAAAAGAAATCAATATAGAAAAAAACCCTTAAAAGGTTGAGAATATGTACCAGTAGTGTCAGTTATATGACAGGCATCAAGAATGCAGTAATTTTCCTTAAACAGTCATTATTTTTAAATGTAAAATTTAACATAATAATGTGTATTAATTAGTAACTGAGCAAATAAAGGAATTTAAGTATATAATCTAAAGTAATAACAAGGAAAATTAATTGTAAATAATAATTATGTAATTTATCTTTTAAAAGTAGTTCAGTCTATTATGGTATCACAAGCACTAAAGACAAAACAAATTTTTGTTATACAGGTATCTCCAACATCACTGAAATCTGAATTAAGAATAAATTAAAGGTAGCTTAACATCTCCAAGCACTGCTTCCTCCACACCGCTGGACCGTCTCTTGGATTTTGCTTATGGTACCACACCCTTTACCGTGCTCCTGACTTCTTAAAAAATTGTAAATGCAGTGGAACAACTTATTTGTACTTCTTGATTCTGACACCAAGTTGTTGTTCCAAATATCTTATTTCATTTCCTCTACATGTATTCTGTGTATGCATTTTTTTCACAGAAGTCAAGTTAAATAATTCTGTATTCTTTTCAAGACACCTAATCTAATTTTGAAGACTCCAGTGCAATGGAAAACATGTCACTTCCCTATGTAATCTCTACAATTGGAAGTTTACTGATAGAAAATTACAGCTAATTTCAAGGTTGAGTGTGATGACCTCAGTCCTAAGATGCCGCTTCTTGTTTTTTCCTTTTCACATCAGGAAAAAGGGAAAGTTAATACTACTGTCAGTTAACTTTTTCCTTAATACTGGTAATACTACACCACAATAAAATAATTTCTTCCCCTTCTTATCATTTGCTGTTATAATAGTGAAAACTCAATAGCACCGCTGTGCCTTTAGAATCCCAAGCATTTGCCACTTTGTGATCCATCCCATCCTCTTCAGAACTGAGGGCAGCCCTACGGTAGTGATCTTCCCCGTGAAATGGATGGACCATCAGGCAACACGAGATGGACCTGTTCCCTTCCTTGGCCTGAGGGGAAAATGACTCCCTGCAGCTTAGAGCCCTTCCTACTGCCTCAGCTTTTTGACCTTGAGCTTCATTAGGATGCAAATGCAGAACCTTAGTTACCAATCAGGGAAAAGAAACAGTGACTAAGTCCTATCTCTAAATACCTTAGTGGGCAAAAGGGAGCAAAGGGTTGTGAGGGTTCCAGTCTTGCCCATATAAACATAATGAAATTAAATAGCCAGATGTGTAGCAAATGCATTTAGAGTAAAAATAAGATATACATCTTTAAGAGAGAAGATTACTGATGACTGAAGCCACTATCTAGAAGTGCAGTGGATTGTCCAGTGGACATTAATTGCTTGAAGTCATTTAAAAGAGAAGTGAATCTATCTATCTTTTTCAAGATTACCTGTCCTAATTAATACATAAAATGCTTGGAACACCTTTATGGAAAAGCACCAAAATCAAGCTACTCCTTTCCAACATTCAAAACCACAAATCATAGGAAAAGATGACTGATAAACCCTATCCACTGCTGGATAGACATTAGTTTACTGATGAGTTAGCACATAACAAGGTGGAGTTTATCTAATGTTTAACTTGTGGGAAACATTGAAGTGCAAATCAAGTAACAATATGAAGTAATAGTCAAATATTATTCATAAAGATTCATAAAGTATCTTTACATTCATACAACTCCCCCCCCCTCACCATCTGTAACATGCAGTCAACATAAATTCAGATCATAAAGGGATCACAGGTCACAATTGCTGCTGCCATTCATCATGAGACACAAAAAGAAAACAGACTCTACAAATCATGTGAGGAAGGTTCATGGGACTGAGGAGAAATATCATGAGGCTTTATCCATGTAATATGCCACATGTGGCTCCCTGTTGGATCTGTTGCCAGCAGTGAATGACAGCTCTGGAAGCACGCATGGAGGCTTGGACAGCTTTCAGGTGTGAAGAGCTCTGCTAGAGCATCCTGCTTAATGGGAAAGAGCAGCTCCAAATATCTCTCTGGGTATAACTGGTGGGTTTTAGCTCTGAATTTCACTACAGCTCAGAGACCACTAGGCTGCATAATATCCTGGCTGTAAAACTGAAGGAATGAAGTAAAGCAAGATGGGTTTAATTCTGTTTCTTTCTTCTTGCTAAGTGAAGTTAGTGTATGCTTCCTGGAAGTTCATACTAATACTGTTAAATAGTAGCATTAGCAACACAAACAAAAGAAGGTGAGAATTTACTAAGAAGGTGAAATGGCTTAGGATTTCTTGCCTTTTGAGTTAGGAGAAATATTTGGAATTTGTCTCTAAAATTTCTTTAGGAGTCTAAAATCAGAATCTTAAAAAAAATAGATTTTTAAAACTTCCTCATGGTTCAAGCCTTTTTGTGTTTCTTGGCATTCAGATTTTCAGCTGTTAAGGGTTAGGATTTTTTTCCCTCAAAACTGATGAAAACACACATAGATTTCATTCCCTTTCTGAAAAACCACCAGGTGCTTGACGAATCCTCTAGGCATGAAATATGGTAGCTCAGTAGGTGGCTAGAACTGATGCACTTTTCCCTTTAAAAAGACATAAACTTGATTTCAGTATGAATAATATCCAGCTAAAGTAGCGATTCAATTTCGTAAAGAGCGAGTTAGAATGAGATGATTCTTATCCCACTAATGAGGACATTTGGAAGATGAACCAGAAATAGAAGTACACTTTGTACACAGAGCTAAGCCTACCGTGGACTTGGGGAGGAAGCAGCAGAGGTTGGAAAGCTGCTGTGGGGAGTACAGATGGAAAGTACGGCAAAGCCTGGCTGAGTCTCCTCTGTGGCCGTGGGTGGGAGTGGGATCCTCGAGTGCTGAAGGTGAGGGTATTTCTGAATTGCTTTCCCCACCTCTGTCAGCTTTCCTGAGTCCAGGAAGGTGACAGAGGATTCCTGCTGGCCCATGTACTGTGTACACAGGCCGCTGTCTCCAATGAGACAGTTCAAGTGCTTGCTTTCTCCACTACCTTCCAGCATGGAGGCATTAGCAAGAGTAAAATAGGGCTTTGTTTACAGGTGGTGGGTCACTGCAGGTACCCAGCTGAGGTTGCTGACTGGGGAGCAATCTAATCTCCATCTGACATGCAGAAGGCTCACTGGAGGGGAGACATAAATCTCCTCACAAGCCACTCTGGAAAAGAGAGTGGGCAAGGACAGGAGCAATTCCTGAGTCCAGTGAAGGCTGCCACACCAACTCTTCTTTCTCACCTCCTGTAGTTTTGACTGTTATATCACCTGTTCCCTCTTCTGTTGCATTGGATTTTTTAGTTTTCAACTCTCTCAAGCATATTTTAATAGTGCATTAAGTCACACTCTTTATTAGAGACACATTTTTGTCCCTGATTCCCAGGCTGAAAACTGTCACTTCAAATTATTTTGGAGCCCACATGCCACAGAATATACACCAAAGCATGCAAGGCTTTGAAAGGCCTTCAGAGCTCTAAATATACACAGTTGTAATACAGAGGAAAAGGCATTTGCTTTGATTTTTTATAATCTTGAGTAATAGAACGCTGATAATGGAAAGTAATTGGAATTTTGGTCAGGAATTTAAAATATGAAAATATAAAGTGAAATCTCCATCTCCTAATTTAGAGAAAATGAGTACTTTCATCTTTACATTCTGGAGGGCTTTTTTGTAAACACCAGTAAAAATGCCTCATTATCTTCTCCAAGCCTCCTCTTAAAACATTTCTTGCCCTAATGCCAGGAACAAACTTACAGTGGTAAAACTGCTGCTGCAATGATCTAATGACACTCATGTTGACTGATGTTGTGCTACTGATTCCTTTTTGTTTCCATCTGCCTCTTTCCATCTGTCCCTTGACTTGGATGGTAATGTCTTGAAAAACAGAACTTTACTTCTATTCTTTGAATATCTTTCTGCATATTTCTGTAAATTCTTCATTTCTGTATATTCTGCATCTACACATTCTAGGAAGAAGAAAAGAAGAAAATGTAAATACATTAGGATATTTGTATTGGCTCAAACCAAAGATATATCTCAGCAAGTCTCCTCCTCCAAGAACAGCTATCAGCACAGGAATAGTAAAAGTAGGACTGATGATGACATCCAGATTTGAATGACCTGAAACTTTGGGACTTCCTAAACTAGAGGTGTTATTTTTGTTTTTAATAATCATGGATTATGACATTTCCCAACTAAACTTGCAATGTTCATGTTTTCCTGTGAAAATGTGTCTCATATCTTAATTAGACTTTATTTTGTTCATTTTTGAACCCTGCTGAGCAGTTTCATTCATCAACAGCTTTAAAAATTTGTGGTAGCATGGACAAATCCATGGTAATATCACTTTAGCAAGGTGCTGAGCCTGCAGTGTATGCTGCTGGCCCAGATCACTGCACTAACTGGAACCCCACTGATTTTGGTGAAATGTCTTGCAGCTGTACAACATTCACTGCTTATCTTTCATGGCCTCTGAGGTATTCAGTGAAGTTCATATGGGTGAACTTCATATGGGTGAAGAGAAATTCTTGACTTCTCCTCTTGAGGAAGTGCCTACCCATTTTTCATTTCTCTGCACAGGAACAGAAACAGGAGCAGGGCATGTGAGGCAGTGTTTGAGGAGCCACAGCTCAGTTCATCTAGTGTTGTGCAGATTGTCTCACAGTAGACAGC
Organism: Vidua chalybeata; assembly: GCF_026979565.1. Lineage (NCBI taxonomy): Eukaryota > Metazoa > Chordata > Aves > Passeriformes > Viduidae > Vidua > Vidua chalybeata. The sequence continues at coordinate 87,025,855 of NC_071531.1, read as the reverse complement.
ATCAGCCAGTGTCTGTGCCATCACCTCAGACCCATCACTCTCATGTATGCTTGGGTACTGATAACCTCTCACACATGGGCAGATATCCAGCCTGACATGTCTGGGAAAGCAGACAAAAAAAATCTTGGGTAATCTCATTATTTGCTGAGCTTTGGAGCTCTCAAAGCATTATAGTTGTTCAGGGATGTGAGGAAAAGCTCCTTCAAGGCCGAGGTAAAATACATCTGGATGTGTCCATGGTGTTATAATGTTCCATATCTGAGCACATGTTGGAATGACTGCATCAGGAGTAGTGGCTAAGTGTTTTAAATATGCACCATCTGTGTTTTCATGCATTCTTGTTTCTGTTATTGGGATACTGAGATCTCCTATTTCTGTTATTAAGGTCAGATACTGAGAGCAGGCAGTGCAGGAGAGACACATTATGCTCTCAAATATAGTCCTAAGAAGCATCTGGGGCCTTGTGTTCCTTTCCTTGATGAGCACATTCAAAAGCACTTTTGGTGGTGAGAATATCTAAAACTATATTCTTCTAAAAAACCCCAGAACTAAAGTCAGAATCACCAGCCTGCCCTTTGGAATACCAGAGGCAGCTTCGCTGTTTAGATCCTGAGTAGCAGAAACTGATAACAGAGAGTAGTTTTATGTGACTCTTCTGCCCAGAACAGTAGAAATTTCAGATGGATCAGCATTATCATTGAGTCATGGAATAGCCTGGGTTGGAAGGGACCTTCAAAGGTCATCCAGCCCAACCCCCCTTGCAGTGAGGGTAGCCAAACCCACCGCAATACAATTTTTGTGAATGTGGGGTCTAACAGCAATTGCTCTGTCAAAAGTTATGCCCTGAGAACTGAGACTGTAGTCAGCTTCTGGACCAGTTAATGTTGAGTCATTTTTGCATTATGAAACAGTTCCAGTGCAAGTGAGAGAGCACAGCTAAGGGGATGCTAATTCCATCAAGGAAGACATAGGTGAATTAATTCTGCTAAAGCTCGGAGATAGCAAATAGTGAGCAAACAGATCCAAATATTTTCTGCTCATCCTGCTCTTACCTGGTCAAAATTAAGAGAAACAACTGAGTAGGGATAATGAAAAAAAAATAGATGTTGATGGGTTTTATTGAGAAAAATAATTTCAATATATCTGTGTAGAAGAAACCAGAGACTGTAGAACAAGACAAATTTGCGGAAGGCTGTTGAGAAACCAAAGTCTAAATGCATACAGTCAAATTGAAGTTGTGGAGAACATTTTTTGACAGAGTTGCTCAGGAGAATACTTTGAAAGGTACCTAGATGTGATAGAAAAAAATGGTGGAATTAAACAAACTGGCTTTCAAGAAAATAATACGTGACTGCAGTATGGTCTCAAAAAGGTAAAAAAGCCCAACCATCCTTCACACATTCAGTTTTATGTTACAGTTGAACAAATAACAGATTTTTTTATTATTACATTAATCAAAGTATAACAAGTTTAAGTTCAAATATGACGAAAATAATAGAAATTCTGTTTCCTCATTAAAAGTTTCCCATTATTTTAATGAAAATTTACATTTTCCTATCAATTAAGTTTAGGTAAATATATAAATAAAATATAACTTACTTGAAAAAAGAAAAGTAATAAATTTAAAATATATTTTTTTAAAGTAAGTCTTAAAAAATACAAGTTCTAGAATGTAAAATACATAACAGAGCTCATTGTAGGCACAAATGAGATTTTGTATTTATGCTATTTATCCTATTGCTGAAAACTATTTCAACTCTTAATTTCACAGATTGTCTTTAGACATCTAGACAAAGCCCTAGAATTGCTCTACCAGAGGCAATTTCCAGAGACAGGAAAATCGATAGCTGGCCCTTACTGCTCTTTTTTACTTCATTTTGTGAGGTGAATAGCAAGAGAGAAAGGTGACTTTTATAGGCTACAAACACAATATTCCAGCGGTGGCTCTGGCAGAACATGCCTGACCTGACCCTTACCCCTGTTGCCCCCCTTGCTTGTGTCACAGTCTTCTCCTGGAGTCCTCTCAGCATTTTGCCCCAGTCTCTGCCCAGAGGTGCTGTGTGGCAATTTCTGTCCTCAGAGCAGGAATAAGTGTTGCATAACCAGTCCAGACAGAAGTGTTACCTTTTTCCTCAGATTTCCTCAAATGTTTCAGAGCATGTTAATTTATATTGACCATTTCTATGACCAAAATGTCGAATTTAAATGTCTCATTTCATATACCTGAGTCCCTGTCATGGAGATGTGACAGTTATTCACTGCCACGCTTTCCTGAGGTGGTTAATCCCTACCAAGGGTGGTTTTGCTTCTCATTCCCTACCTGGGTCTCAGTGCTGCTCATAGTCCCCTGGAAATAATTCCTGGTAGAGACCAGGAATTCTCATTTTCATCTTCTGGAATAAACTGCCCTTGGTATCATTGTTTTCAGATATCTTCATTTGCTGTTGTCACTGTGCTATGAAGTTTTTCTGGAATGATTTTTTGTAAAGAGTTGTTTAGTCACACAAGATCTCTGGGAGATGAGTAACCTGCTTAGCTGCTCCATTATGCCAGTTTTATGAGACATGAGCCACTTCAGTTTTTCTCAGCAGACAAGGATCAACACAAACCTGTACGAGCCCAGGATAATGTGGGAATTACCTGGCACAACAGCAGATGGAGAGCACACCCTGGTGCCCAGGGCAGCCAGACCTGCTGGTCAGAATTCAACACAACCTTCCTGAAGAACTGAGGGCAGAACCACATCTTGATGGCTGATGAATGCCCATGAATGCCCAGGGGGATGGAGGTGAGGATGAGAAACAAGCACTTCCATGTGATCTTACTGCTGCACAAAGATGGCTTTATTGTGGTCATGAATACTAGACTGCTGGGGAAAACACACTTTTTTACTGCTTACAGAAGATCTGTATTTTCTGAGACAGCTTGACAACGCCCAGGATCCTACAGGCAAGTAAGCAGCCTAAAACACCCTTTATACTCGTGTAAAAGGAGTCCAAGAGCTGTCTCAAACACAGGGGAAGACTGTTCAGCTGTAATTCTGGATTTCAAACAATCTAGCCGAAATACAACAGACACAGATATCCAATATACCACTCATAATCTTACCAATACTTTTATGACTAAACAGAGCACTTAGGAATGAAAATATTCTTTTCTCTCTCTTGCTGGGTTTGGGTAGATTTGGCCTTATAGCTGTTTATATAAATATGAAATAGTAATCTAGCCAGCAATATAAACTATGATGTTTAATTTTGGGATGCCCTTTAGTATTAGGGTGCTCCTATGTCCTGGAGCATAGGAGCTCATATGTCAGGGACTGACTGTGGGATGGAGTGAAAATTACTACAAGGTACAGCAATGAAGAATAAATAGCTTCATAAAGATGATTTGTGAGTTTCAGTGGGTCTGTGACACCAAGTGAATGGCTGCAAATTTTACTGTAAAATTCTTACCTTCATTCTCTGCTTGAAGGTACTTGGTAAAAATGCATAAAAATCTACTTTCCAAGAAAAATCCTTTGGAAAAATTATGGATTCTTTACAGAAGCTCCATTTATTTTTTCACAGACTTGACATTTTTTAGGAAGAGTTATAAATTCATAACAGTTTTCCTGAGTGCTGAGATTTTGCATTTGGGAATATGAGTAAAATGCAGGATGTTCACAGTCACAATTATCATTATATATTTATAAGTAGGGCTCAGAGTTGTGACAGCATTTGCATATAAAATCCAAGATATTTGTGTATTCCTTATATCTTTAATTGATTGCATGTCCCTACTCTTCATTCAAATGCATTTTAATCTTGGCTGACAATTTCTACCACAAATTATCCCCTATGCAATTTGCAGTTTCTGATCAGATTTTGAAAACAAAATTACTGCCTTTGTGCTGTGTATTAATATTAGGTATGATGCAATTTGGATGCAATCAAACATTTAAGTTAATATTAAAGGAAAGCAAGCAAAAAACTGGATGCAAAATCTGGATGATAAGTCACAAAAGTGCATTACATTTAAGTTCACAGGGAGGGTAAAGGACTAGGAGAACAGTGGATTGAAGACATTATTCAGATTTTCAAGGAATTGTTCTTTTTAATTGCTATTCCATGGTGTTTTACAACAGCCTCAGCTTTTTCCATTCAGTCAGGGATGGGATAGGCCGTTACTAACTCCCTAGAAGAAATTTCTCAACCATAACTGCCTGACACTACTCCTATATGCTCTGAAGCCAGAGGACCACAGGCATTGGAAAAGGTGATATAACACTGAAAGAGAGAGAATTACTTCAGCCATTTTCTCTCAGTGAGTCATTCTGAATCCCGCAATCTGCCACTTGCTGGACCTTCCATAACCCTAACACAGAATGAATAAATTCCTGGTGTGAGTGCCATGGCATAGAGTGACTTTTCAACACTGTTACAAACCCAAATAAATGCATAATTTATGCAACTGAAAATCCAAGAATTGTCCAGATAAGACTGTTGAAGGATAAAGCATCAACATTATTGAAATTCCTTTGTTAGTAGTTTGTTTGGTTTATTCATATCAAAGATTTAATGCAGTTAAAAATACAGGATTTTTTAATGATCTAATCCAACCTTCCTGTGTCAATAATATACATACTATATGTTTCATGTCCCAGAACTGTAAAGATAATTTAAAATTCTCAGGCTGCAGATACATGCTTTGTTGCATTTGGAAATATTTTTATTTTATTCAGTAAAAGTCATTATTTCTAAATCTGTAAATCTATCAAGTGTGAGAGCCAACGAGCAGTATCTAATACATACATACCCTACTGAATAATTCTCTGGCATCTTCTTTCTAAAAATGTAATAAAGTAATTTATTACAAAGTTTGTTTGGTAAACAGAAATAGTTTTATGTAAATCTGTCACTGAAAATGAAGAAAAGGTCTATTGGAATGAACACCACTTTGAAAAGAGAAATGAAATGGAATTAGAGGTAATTACATTTCAGCTAATCTGAATAGACAGCACATCTACACAAAAAATTCAGAGCAAATAACTTCTGTTCATCTTGTGACTGGTCTTTCCTTTCTTCACTGTCAGCCTAGCATGCTAAGGCTAGCTTTTGAAAAATTAGAACAGATTGTTTGAATTATCCAAATTCATCTTGCAAAAAAGGTCAAAGTCAGATTGATAAAGTGTCATTGTGGTCTGGGATTATCTTATGGCTGTGTTTACACACAGCCCCACCCATGCTGTCTGCAGACCGGGATGTCTGGGGGTCCCCAGGGCAGACACCCCAGTACCCGACCTACCAAGACACAGAGTTCCTTGGTTTGTGCGTGGGCAGGACCACACTAAACACAACCCAAGTCTAAGAGTGAGTTAGCTGTAAGACTACACTTTCCCATGAGAACTGAGGAGCTTAGAGCTCTTTTAATTTATTACTCTCCAAACAGCACTCTGTTTCACACCTGGAGCCATACTCAAATGCAAAAATGCACTATTTCCTTGGAAAGAGCCCTACTCTTTTATAACCACCACCAAAAGGAAAATTGCCATGGTGCGTATTCATTTCTAATTATAAACTTGTTGCTTACAAATAGCTATTTTTAACAGAAAAAAAATCCCTCCTTTCACACTCATTTCCAGAAGTAGGAAGCTACACAGGAATTAACGAGCATTATTCTATCTTCCACAAATCTGGTATGTAACTAAGGAAAGATGTTTTACCTTCATATGCCTCATATTATTCTTCCACAAATGGAAATAAAGACACTCTTCTTTGTAGAATCCTTTAAAATCTTGTAACAGAATGTTCTAGAAAAGAGCCTGTTACTCCTGAACTGGTTGTTCTGCACTGTTTTCTGTCAGTGCTGCACGTGTTTGTGACAGAAAACTGGAAGGAAGCTCTTAAATCAATTACTCCAGTCCCCTGCTTGAATTGCATCATTACTGTATGATTTTTTCCAGAAGACAATTAAGCTTTATCTTGAAAATACTTAGATGCCTTCTATTGAAAGTGTCATTAATTGCATGTAATGATGATAAGGAAATACTGTATTTTTATTGTTTTGAGCCTAAAAGCATTCCTGCTCAGTATATATCAGTTTTGAAGTTTACTAAGGGTTATTTTTAAGGATAGTTTTTCTCTTTCTCCCTTCTGTTGTAGTACTGTGCTTTGGTTTAAATATCTCAATGTAATGTGCTTGTCCCTTATTATATGCCACATTTTCCTTTGCAACTGCAAAGGAGTGCACAAAGGGGAGAACATGGGTTTGCAGAACAGCAGAGGAAGTCTTACAAAAAGCATCAATGCTTCTCAAAAGGACCATTAGTATTTTTTTACCTGCACTGAACTTCAATCTGCCATGCAGGTAAAACAGACAAGTAGCCTCTGCTGGAAATATCTCCCTCAAAACATCTGAGGAAAGCTCTTACTTTTTTATGTCCACTTCCCCGTGGTATCTCAGAAGATACCTGTGCTCACATAACACCATTTCTTTGCCTCATTCAGCTGATGAATTCCTTATTACTGCAGAAATTCTTAAGCACATGGTCTTTCATTTTATACACCATTAAATTTAATTCCACTTCCATCACTGCAATCTGCAATATCATGCTCTTCTTCCTAGCCTGCCTGTCTGCTGGGAAAGTCATGATACCAGTGAGTTCTATCATAGCATACTTGTTTTTGAGCTAAGATAATTTATGAAAATACTAGTAAATTAATCTCACAAGCAATTTTTGAGGAACCTCACTGTTACCTTTCCCTGGTGACTTACCCTCTGGAGATGACAATTTTCATTTTGTCTTTGTGCATTTCCCTACCCACCTTAAAGTAGTTACACTAATACATTACCCACATTGCAATTAGCTCTCTTGTTCTTCACTCTCACTACGATTTTCTTTATGTAAAATGCCTACTATATTCAATTTTTAAAATAATTTTACTTTTTAAAGAAAATTAGTAATATTTTTACAGAACTTTACTTTGATAAAACCATATTGCATTTATTTATTTATCCCTGTGTCTTTTGTAATTTTTTCTATCAAAATTTGATTCAAAGCTGTGCAATCAAATTCATTCTTCAAATTTAAACACCTGAGCTGGGCTTCCAAATTTTAATTAATTAGTTCTCTTAAAAATGGGCAGATTCCCCACATGCAGAGGAAAAAAGCAGACATTTTCAAAATTCTTCTGAGGGCAAACTTGTCTGCATTACTAGGGTATTAATTAAAACACGATCTAAAAATCTTCAAATACCATTTAAAAATAGTAGGAAAATATTTTATGTCATTTTATATATTTGACTTGTTTTTCTTCTTTTCATCATTCTTAAATCTGTATTAACTTTTTTTTCCTACAGTTTTCCCCCATGTAAGATTGAAATTCATTTCAACTAATCTTAATTACTAGTTTAATTAGTTACTTATCCAGTATGTAGTTCCAAAGGCAGTGGTTCCAAATTTGCTTACAGCTAAAAGAGAGCCCAGATCTTCTCAAGTTAGCCACCCTAAAGCATTGTTCAAGATAGGTGAGATGAATTAAATTTGGTTGTAACATATTTCTTTCCACTGACTACACAAGAAGTACTCAGATCATTATAATGAAATTAGATGCTTAAAGTTTAAACAGTTAACATTTCAAATGGTTTAAATTAGGCAAGATTAATCCCACCCTAAAATATTGTTTTTTCCTTTTTATATTACCTCATTTTTCATCAGATTAACTTTTTAAAATTTATTTTTACAATCTTGGCTGTCTGTTAAGCTCCTTTGTATTAGGTGTCTCTCCTACTTATAATTTTTCTATTTATTGCTATTCAAGCAGCTGTTATTCACCCATGCTCATCATAAAGCAGGACAATCCCTAATATTAACACATATATTAATGTATCTTTGTTCCTGCTAGCTTTTCCCGTGTTCTCTGCTTTGACTAATTTTCATTTTTGTTCATCCATGTTTTAATTTTTTGTGTGCAAATAGACTTGAGTGGTTTAGTACATTTGTGCTGTAGTCCAGCACTCTATAGTTTCTTTCAGAATTACAAAAAAATCCATAAAAAGTATTGTAAATATTCAAAAATCATTATCCTGGCTCAAAAAAATCAACCAGCTTCTATTTAAATTGAAGAGATTAATTAAAAAAAAAAGTTTAAAGATCTATTTGCCTTGTGCTTTTTAAGTCTTAGAGAATTACAATCCAATTATTTTTCTCCCCAGCCATATGGAAAATGTGAAATATTCATAAATGCCAAAAAGGAAAAGAGGGAGAGATAAAGCAGTGGAGGTGCTACAGAATAGCATGAGCACCAAAGCTAAAGAAATAAATTTCTTGTTTCATGTTAAAATACTGAGTGATGGTAACAATGTTTGAGAATATTGTTACTTAGTTTTCCGTATCTCTTTCTGTGGATGATAATACTGTGAAAAAATCCTCTATATATTTCTGTGAGTTCTTAAATTCGCCACTAGTCTCATTTTGATTGGTTTAAGGCATACTACATTTCAGAGCACCTTAGTCCAGCTGCTAGATATTTCCCCACACATAAAGCCGTTTTCAGTTTTATTCCAAAGTAAATCTATTCTGTTGAGCTCCAGGTCCACTTGTCTGTTAGAGAGTTTGACACATTGACATCCCCTCTGAAAAATCCCATTGAAGTTTAGGGCTTCATGCAATTTTCATACATGTCTCAATCTCTTAAATCTTTTCAGAATGCTGGAAGCATGAGTGTACCCAGGCTGGGTAATGAAGCAAGCCTTACTAAATTCCCTTTAAGTGTCTGTCTTAATCCAGGTGATTGCTAAGAGAAGAACAGCAAATAATTGTTTGAAAAATGAGATATGATCGTAGATTCCCTAAGAGTGCAAGAAAAAGATAACCTGACAGGTGGGTTAAGAGGCATGCATTTGTTCAGACAGGCACACAGCGGTGGGTGAGCCTGGCATCCTCCCTATGTCTTCAAAGAGATCTCATTAGGCATGTTAATTGTAGTTATCTATTTCTGATACATAGCACCAGGAGCCTCAGCAAGAGAATTCCGGTGGCCTCACCACATGTCCAGCCTCAGTGGTCAGAGGAGCACAAATAATTACATTATTTGTGGGCAGGCACCCTAAGATGGACCAGCTGGGTCTGCAATTTGTCCATGTGTTCAGAGGGGAGTCCTGCTAAGGCATCTGTATGGCTTCTGATAGCCAGGCCAGTTTGGGTGTTCTTTCACAACATTGCTTTTGTGCTGTATTCTTCTTGTGTTGTAGCTGTGTTGTTGGATTCTCAAAGACTCTCCAATAAGATACAGAATTTCCATGACTTTTCTTTAAATTCTGAGCTGAGTATCAGAGATATGTGGTATACACACCAAATGTGCCTAGAATAGGTATCTCAAATTTTCAGCTAATGACAAGACCTAACTGTCTTTCCTACTGGCATTTTCACTTATATTTGTCTCTCCTTTTAGCCTGCTTTTAGAGACTTGTGGAGAAAAGGAACGCTTCCCAAAGAAAGACAAATGAGATAAGCTATCAAATTAGTTCATTTCAGCTGCTTTGTTCAAGTGACAGCTCAAAAGGACAGCAGGCTAAATGACTCAGAAGCATGAGAAGAATTTGAGTACAATTTATAATCTTGATACCCATTATATAATCTTTGTTTTGTGCTGTACATCAGAAACTGTCTCATTAAATAAATTTCCAACCATTTTATTATTTTCTTTACTTAAATCTATTTTTAAGAAATTCCTTTTTCAACACATAAAGAGTCATTTTTTGATGGATGTCTGGGGACAGTTCACAGGATTTTTATACACCTGTACATCATATGCTGCATACAAAGCAGAGACACATGCTTTAGAATGGTCTTAATGGTTTCAGTCAACTTTTGGCCCCCACCCTTTTTCAGATTTGAGCTCTGCTGGCAAGTCCATATGCATTGTACTCGCTCACGTCTTTGTCTTTTGCCTCAATTTATCTCAGTATTGGTGACTGGGACAGTTTAGTGCAATTTTTAGCTTTCCTTTTCTTTCCCTTTGAAGGTCAGATCTTAGGAACCAGAGTGGCAGAGCTGAGCAACAGCATGCTACTTCCCTGTGCCTCTGAAGGTTGCAGGGGGTACAGGCAGGAAAAAAACCACATGACAGATGCTTATGAATGACAGACCCAGATCTGAGACACGTGACAACTTTTATCTATGCTGCTTGAACTGAATCAGATTGGGCATCAACTTTATCCACAATTAAACAAGTAGCTGAGTTTAATAAGAGCACTGCAGTGCTCTTAATGGAGCTTAAATGCCTAAATGGAGACTGTAGTGATAGTCTAGCCTAAGAAGGTGTAGAACAAGCCATTGCAAATCTTGACAAGAGGCATAGAGATCAAAAACTTAAATATCCTAATGGTCTACACCATCTGTTCTATAAATGTTGTATAAATGCTTCCTTTTCAGTCTAATTTATTACACCATTTTTTAAAAGTTCATGGGAAAGAAAAATATATGTAAGTATATGATTCACTATTCATTGGTATTTATCCTATATTACATCTTTTTTGTCTTCGTTTGACAAGCTCAAATATTATTTATAATTAACCTTAATTATTCTGTATGCACCATTCAAAAAAATGCAAAAAACTACCCCTGAAGACCTAAAGTAGGAAAGCATTGTCATACTCATGTTTTTCATTGCAGCTCTGGAATTTTTATAGAGCTACATGTACCTCCTTTTGCAAAGGAATTTAGCCCTGTCAGGCTGGGTAGCAGGGAAGATTTGTCTGGATGATATCTCATTCTCTGCATTGCAGAACTGCAGAATGTGGACTGGCCATGGTGAGGTTCACCTTGTGCAGTCTGGAACAGGCTCCAGTTCTAGCACCTTAGATTGCGTATAAGATGCAACTGTTGTTCCAAAAAGCAGAATGAAAGATTTAGTGCTTAAATTAAGCTTTGATCGTCAAAAAAAAATCAGGAGTACTAGGTATCAAGCAAGATTTTTTACAAGATTTTCATACCAGCAAAATGTAGCCACAAATATCAAACTCAGTTCTTCAATACACTTTCCCATTTTTTATGTAAATATATCTATTTTTATGTAAGCATATCTACTTGAGTATCTGCCCAAACTCTTGAGGCTCTTCTTTATACATTTTGTGCAGCATCTTCTGACAAACTCTGGTTTTAGTGGTCATTTCAATGCACTGCAATTCATGAGGCACTGATGCTCATGAGTCATGCTTACTTACTGTGTTATAAAGGAATTAGTTTTTCTTTCTCCCTCTCTTTATAAGCATCACATTTTCTGTTTCAGAGAGATTACCAGCATGAAAGAAAACCTAATGGTGGGCCAATGGGTAGAAGGAATTCAGTTTTTAATGTACCGCATCAAAGACTGATGGCAAGGATACAGATAACTTTGGGGGATCATTGGTAGGCAAGTCATTATTCTAGTCCTGCAGGCTTACATGATTTGCTATGCATAATTGAAGATAGATTGATTTTTCTTAAAGTTAAGAACAATACTAGTGTGTTAACAACACATTGAAGCAACTCATTCCTTATTGGCCACTATTAAATTTCAGCAGTGTTTCACTTCCCTTAATACTGCAGTAACATATTTTCTGGAAGAGTTTTTTAAAGGGAGTGATTAAAGAGAAGGAAAAGAAAGTCAAAAGCTAAACTGAAAGTTTCTCTGTAGTTCAGTTTTTTACCAGACAGTGATATTGGAGGAAGAAGTGTTTCTCAGTACTGAACATTTATGAATTGCACGGCACCTAAAAATGAATGCTGAGAAATTAAAAGGTGACTAAGGATTTTGGACTTACAAAAATTACTGAGATTTATATGGAGAAAGATTTAAAAACCTCTGAGGGATATTCAGAAACCTCTGCCACAGAGGTGATAAATCAGACTGATTGTGATTGGCAACAGAAAGAAATAGTGAAAAGAAGACCTGAGGGGGGCGTTACTAATAAACTCCCTTCAAAATTTTGGAAATTGAAATTCTAGGTAATAAAAGGACAGCCTCTTTCGTGTGACACCCTGTGGAGGAGAGACCTGCCCTGAATTCGCTTCATGGCTTCCCAACAGACCAGTATACTGCTGATGGAGACTGTACCAGGCATACTGGCAAGCTGCCTGACTGGTGGCTACCCTCCCTTTGGAAAACAGAGCTTTTTTTATAACCTGAATTTATCTAATTCCAGTTTCCCATCACTAGAGTTTGTAGTGCTTCATTTGCTAGATTCAAGAGCTCTTGTCACAAGCCAAGTTAAAATGGAAATGGCAATCTCTTCCTTTAAAGTTTTCTGAAGCCAAAACAAGTCAGTACAAGTGCTGCTCCTCCAGCTCTGACCCCTCTGGGATGGATCCTGTGCCCTTCTCCTCATCCCAGGCACTTTTTCTTCCTCCTGTCCATTACTGTGATCCCCCAGTAGGTATGGTGTGGGTGCTGGTCTTCTGCTCTCACAGAGCTAGTGAACCAGACGCCTAAGGCAAAGAACACATGTTTAGGTCAAAAGCTTTCAACACAAAGAGAAAACATTTCTATTCTGTTAATCCACCATTTCAGAGCTATTTAGTATCCCCTAATGCAGTCTGGTCCCTCACTGCCATCCTCAGGGTTTGAAAGGAAATTTTCATCAGCCCATCCAAAATAGCCAAGGCAAATATGGAACTGTGGTTCCTTCCAGGTATTTTTTCTTTTTTGCTACCTTTTCGCATTTCATCTCAGTCAGTTTATTTCATGCAGAAAACTTCTGTAACTCTGGAGGCAGAAGTGGTCTGTTCCATTTGGCAATCATCATCAGGGCACTAAGAGACAAGACAATGCATTTATGAATGTTTCACAGTGAAAGTCTGGAATTTCTTGTTCTGTTGTCATTGGCTTTACTGCTCCAGGAGGACAATTTCTGTATGCTGTTCTCTTTTTATAGCATGGTCCAAATTCAGGACAGCATTGAGCTGTTTTTTAGCATTTTATTCAACAGTTTGAATGCAAAAACATGACTGAACTGAGTCCTGTATTGGGAACTTTTTGGCATTAAGCTAAATGAAAAATTTGCACTATGGAAATGTAATTTACATAAAAAATAAGAAAGTGTATTTTCCTTTTGCACTTTTCTTCTACAAAGTGCTTTCAAAATATTAATAAGTTAATCCCACAGTGATTTTGGCATTCAAACTTTGATTAAAATTTTCTGTAAATGTTAATGTGCCACTGAACTTTGAAAATGTAGATTGTACTGGAAAATGTGTTGAAACACTGTAGACTGGATTGAAAATGTAGGCTGTAGGCTGTAGGCTGTAGGCTGTACTCAAAATGTATTCTGTCAAAAATGCTCATCTGAAGCATAAAAGGTAAAGAATGACAGATTATTCTTAATAATATTGTTCAAAGATGCTTAAAGGTCAGATGTGCATTTTAAAGCTTTCCCCTTCTGAAGAGAAAACTCTTATCCCTTTGAAGTCTTGTTATCAAGCCCTTCTTTGGATTTTCTTTGACCCAGACCTTCCATTTCATCTCATCCACCTCTAAACATGAGTGTTTGTTCTTCTGACTCAGTGTTAGTGAAATCCTTCTGTGGCAACCAAACACAAAGCAAAATGAGAATTTCTTCATTTGCAGATCAATTTTTGTGTAATGAAAATGCTGATATGCTCAGAGAAAACACCTAGAAGTTGTATCAAAGCAACCAGCCAACAATAAAACCAATGTAAAACAATAAGTCTTCTCCAAGTAAGCTGAGCATCCTGGGAAGCAGGAGGGGCTTCAGAAATTCCTCAAGGACATTGTTTATGGAAGGTACTTAACACCCTGTATCTTGGGCCTGTGTCAGTCCCTACAAACAAAGATTTCGGAGCATTGAGTAGTATTAAAAAATTACAATTAAAGTACATGAGGATAAGCATTCAGTGAGCTTGCTCTAACATCCTCTGGTGTATATCAGGAGTAATCCCAGTCAGTTTTTGAATTCATCCTGTAATACTCCCAGAAGAATTATAAACAGAGTGATACTATAAATGGTGTAAAACTAGAGTTAGAGCCTGAAACAAGACCTTGTTGAATGTATGCCAAGGTGGCTCCTCGTTCCATGAGATTACATTCCCACTTACACAGACAAAATGAACATAGGTAAAAAACAGCCAAAAAAGATCTCCAAGTTTTATCTCTCCTCACACAGAATTTTGTAATGAGGTCCCTGTCTGAGGAATACTTCCCAGATGCTATCTTTCCTCACTGTCAAGCATTTCCAGCTGGCTATGTAAGATCATGCACTTCTCTGTCAGGCTCAGACCCACCTGAAAAAGTTCCATTTAAATATTCACTTTTTGTTCAGCATGCTTCATGACCATTGCAATTATTTACAACTCACATACTAAATTTCGTATGATCTTGTGCTGTCTTCATTAGCTCTAATGAAGACAGAAACAGGCAGGAAGGTAAAAAGAGTCAGAGGGACTGCAAAGGGATTTGGAGACTAAATTTATCTTTCCCATCCAGTATAGGGGCATCTGCTCCACGTTCAGGCATATTCTTGCAAATTCAAAGATGAATTGATGCTTCTGTTTTGAGAAGTGGAGTAGGAGCAGCAATTGCTTAGGATTATTCTGTCCTGGTGGGCCCAGAGGAGTCTGAGCACAACTGAGAGACGTGAACTCTTAAAACTGACTCAAGTTGTTCCAGAGACAAAACAGCCCCCACATCGCCAGACAAGGGAAGAAGATCCCATTTGCCCTGACTAACACCAGTTTCAGTCTGATCCTCAGTCCAGATCCTCAGCTGATAAATTTGCCCTACAGAAAGCTCTGAGTGTTTTTCAGCTGATGAGAAGTGAACTGACAGCTGGTGTATGGTCTCTGTCCCTTAGGGGTGGCTTTTCCAAAAGAAAAGCTAGGCAACTTTCAGTATTAAGGTAATTTAAAAGAAAGAGGAAAAAAGAAAAAAAAAATTCCTTCCCTGCCACAAGTTAAAAAGCATAACCAGGGCACCAGGGTGTGTTTCTTATGCAAGAAAGAAATAATCTCCTTCTGCTGTTGACATCACTTAATGAAGAAAATTTTGCAGCTGGTGAACAACAGAAGATATTTTCTTAGGGATAAAAATGGATGTTCTCTAAAAAATCTGACTGAAATCCTGCTGTGGCAAATTTCTGGAGACACTGGGACAAGGCAGCAAACTCACTGTAGAAGAAAGACTGACAGACCAACCCATGACTTAGATCAGAGAGCAGAGGAAATGATGCAGTTCTGTCCCTTGCAGACCTGTATGAATTATTTGCTGTGATTATTTTTGTTGAATTTAGATGTTTTATGTCTTTGCTGAATGGTTCAGAGAAGATAGGGTCTTCTATTTTTTTTTCAGGTTTCTTTATTTCTATGTAATGCATGTACTGGATGGGTGTGAGCTGTGAAATCTTGCTACAAGCTGGTTGCAGGACAAAAAAAACCTAAACAAAAACAACAAAAAACCAAACCAAAAAAACTCCCACAAACAAACAAACAAAAACCCCCAAGACAAACAAAAAAAACCAAAACCAAAAAAACCCCACCCCAAACAAAACCAACACAAATTGATACTTTTAGCATCTTTGGAGAATTGTCAGGTTCTCATAATAAATGGTGAATACTGGATGTGAGTTCTAGGGGAGAAGTGTCATTATACAGATGGCTTTTTTTACAGTAATTTTTGCTGGGGGAAAGAGGCAAGTTCACAACTATCCCAGCCAGAAGCAAGGAAAGGGGCTTAACTAAGGTATACAGGCCAGGAGAAAGACTGCTGAGGTTCATGCAGTCCTTGGATTATAACTCACAGTGCTCCTCCAAATGGACACCAACAATATGGCCCGGAAGAGCTGGAGTGTGCTTGGAGTGACCACATAGCTCTGGGGAAAATAGTCAATACCATGGGGTCCCAAGTGGTTTCTACCTGGTCCTGCCTGAGAGGGAAGGACTGGAGGAGAATGTGATGTAGATCTTGGAGGTCCACAGCCAATTCCATCGCTAACATTGTCAATAGGGAGTGTTTGGTTGACAGGGCCCTTAAAACCACAAGACCCTGTTTGAGGATATAGGATAAGTGTGGAGAGATGGGACACACCTGCCTCAGTGGCCTTCTCTAACAAAATGATTGTTTCTGGATGAAAGGAGAGCAGCATCTCCCACAATATCTTTGGATGCACGCGAGGACATGATGGTCTGGAAGGTGGACGAGCAGATGGTTTTGATGGGTGGAGAGCAGTGTTTAATGGGCTGTACTCCTTCTGGAGGCCAAGTACGAGGGGAATAACACATGTCTATCAATTATCTAAAGGAGGAGACAGAATTCCCCCCTCATCAAGGCTGTAGATAGCACCAAACCTGGGGTGCAACTGGGATCCAGGACCATGTGACAGGGAAGGCTTTCCCTATGCACACTCTGCTCTGCTTGCCCACTGTTGCCCACTGTTGATGTTGCTGAAAGACTCCCCTAGCTTCTTCTGCCTGGAGATTTCAGGAACAAAGGGACATCATGATAATATAAGTTTTAAAAGCTTTATTTGTGTTAGCTAACTTTCCTGCTGCTTCTTCTTCTCTTCCTCCTCCTGGTAGCTTTGAGTGTTGCTCATGGGGAAGATGAACGTGAGAACTCTGCCCACATTTTAAAACTGAAGAGACAGATGATGAATTTGTCGTTTACAAAAAGCTTTTACTTCTCTTCTTAATGCACTGAAGAAAGAAGTGCCTCCTCTTGAAACCAGCAGGAGTGCATTCCCTAGAAGGTTTCCCATATAGCCCTTCAAATCTCTAGGACTCTCCTGGACTTCTTTTGCCCTGAGGTCTTTTTTGTTCTTTGAGGCTGGAGTTTAAAGAAGGGGAAGTCAGTTTTGAGGTTTGCCTCTCACCTGCTCCCTCTTCTCTTGTTTTTCTTGCTTTCTTTCCTTCTCGTTGTTGTTTTGATGACTTATACTTTCAGAGAAGCAAGGTGCTTCTGGTAATGTCTGTTGCTATTCAGATGCCTGGAGGAAAGAACTTTTGTAGGAAGCTGCTGAAATTACTACTAAAATCCTATTAATTTTATGTTCTGCTGCTTTCCAACTTTAATCACCTCTGATACACTTAAGGGCATGGTCCTGATCAAGAAGTCTTGTTTATTGCTTGGCCTACATTTCAATGGAATATTCAATTAACACTTTTTTTCCTTTTTGGAGATTCAGGGACTCAAGAGATGTGGGAAGAGCAATTGCCAGTGAAAACTGATGCAAAGAAGTTGTTGAAAACATCAGTCTTCTCCATGACAGTTGTTACACATCCCCTGTCTTATTCATCACAAGGGGTGTTGCAAAGTCAGCAGAGCCACGCGGAAGTCCTTGGAGGTCTGCCACATGATGCTACCAGAAGATACAGCACAGAGTAGTCTCATTTTCTGGCACACACATGTCCTGATGCGGAGAGGAATGCAAGGCGGAGTTGGAGGCAGTGCAGTAATTGCTTTTGAAATTAGGATCTATAGGAACTTATTCTCAAATTTCCCTAAGTCATATCAAAATGCTTATATTGTTCAATACATGGAGGAAGGAAATTTACCTGCGTTATTGTTTGGGAAAGATACCCTTAAATCTCATTATACTCAGCTTTTTCAATGCTGAATCCCATACTATTACGTAGCTCCCAGAGAGGATGCTCCTGGGAAAATGCAAAACATTGAGTTACAAATCCAAATGGCAGCAGCTGTGGACAGTGGGGTTGGATCTTCTCAAGTCAGCCCTCCTCAGCCTTGCGGAGCCTGCAAGCCTCTACAATGAGGTTTAAAGCTGCACATCTGGCACTGTGCAGGTGGCAGAATACAGAATACATTGCACCACACTGCTCCCAGGGGAAGCCAAGGGGCCTATGTGAGCACAACACAGTGATCACTCCATGGCAATGTTGGAGCATTGCAGCATATGCATTGCAGCCTACTCTGGCAGGTCAGAATTGTCTCTCAATCTGTGCCAGCAGATTGGAGCAAACATTATCCAAATTTACTTCAGGAGGCCATGTTTGCAACCCAGCACTCTGTGCTGAGCTCTTTGCAAATGGGGAATCTGGCTTTGATTACTGCTTTGATATAACTACTTGTTAAAACTGGAGGCTTAACATTTAGACTTCCAAAAAAGTAATCCAGGGCTGTAGTTCCTTACGTTCTTCATTAATCTTGCAATATTTGGTGTTTATAAGGCTGCACAGATGTAGGAACATGATTGTCCCATGTACCTTTGACTTGATCTGTAACCACAGCCAGGTGGGTGCAGGTGCCGTGGAACTCCCTTTGTCCATCAGAGCCACGAGACTGTGTGTGTGCTCATACTTCAGCCTCTAACCTTCTGGCATGGAATGGAACAAGTCAGAGCCTTTGATGTTTTCACTGATTGTGTCAGCTGTCCTTGTCATGGTCACCTGAAAGCAGGGAAATATTCGTTCTCATGCAATTAAAGGTAGTACATTTTAACACACTCAGGAGGAGTGAACTGGGCACAAATAACAATTTATTCAATTGCCTGACTGAACTTCTGAAACTATCCAGAGACTGATTTGATAGTGCTGGAATTTTTTCCCCATCATTTGATTTTTTGGCCATGCATTACCTCACTGGCATGCTCAGTGGAGTAAAAAAATAACAGTTCCAGCCATTAACTCTGACAGTGTTATATGACATGCTGCTATTAACCTGAAGGAGTGAGAAATGATTTTTTAGTATAGGGATTGCCTCTTGGCACTATAAGTCTTCACAGACTCCCCCAAAGCATTATTTGTAAGCAACTATCTTTTCTGCATACGGTACAGCCTAGAGGGTTTTTTGTTCTCTGGAAGTGAACATACAGATGCTTCTTGCAAAATATAGCCATAGGACTTCTAATCTTGAGTTTATTCTAAATAAGAAATCCTTTCCTGTAATGGAAAATCCTGATCAAATTTAATTCTGAGAGCTGAAAATCAGCAGTGATTAAAACTTCAGTATCTAGACCAAAGAAACATATGTTTTAATGATAAATTCAAATGGTTGAATTAAGCAGCTCTATCTGTCTAATCTTTGATCTTCAGATTTGTTCTCCAGCTCTTTTTCTAGTACAGTAGACAAATACATTAATGGACTCTAATCTGGCAGTTAAGAACATAACAATGTAAAATGGCTTGAATTTGAAGTAAATCAAATTCAGACTGGAATACAGTGAACAGTTTTAATAGTGAATGTTGTACCTTTTGATCAGATTATTATTCATAAACTATATAAAATTATTAAATTATAGAGACAAAATGATCCAATTTAATTTTGAAAATGAAAATTCCCTGATAGCCTTTTGTGTACAGAACATACCACATTCTTAAAAAAAAAAATTAAATGTGTTAAATCAGTGGCCACCTGAGAAAATAGTAGATCCACTACTACTGCGCAGCAATGAACTTATTGCTCATGCCCTACACAATACATCTGTGCAAGTATGTCCCTGTTACTGAGTTGCCTCTAAAATGAAGTTGCCATTGTCAGAAGAGTTCCAGTCCAACTGTATTAAGGGCATTGTCCAAATTTCTCTTAAACACTGACAGGCTTGGGACACTGACCACCTTTCCAGGAAGCCCGATCAATGTTTGACCACTGGTAAAGAAATATTCCATCTAGGTAAAAAAAATATTTCTTAATGTTCTGTCTGAAACTTCCCTACTGCAGAGCTGAACCATTCCTACACAGCCTGACACTGGACACCAGGGAGAAGAGCTCAGCACCTCCCTCTTTACTTCCTCTCCTCAGGAAGTGAGTGAGTCAGGAGTGAAATGAGGTTGCCGCTCAGCCTCCCTTTATCCAAACTAGAAAATCCCCAAAGTCAGCTCAGGTGTATTCAAAAAATGGTCAAGCTTCAGAAGTTTGGAACGTTTTTAATTGGAAGTGTTTTACAACAAGTAGTCCTTGGGGCTGGACATACAATTAAGTCCCGATCTCATTAGGATCCATCCAAGGCAGAAGGCAGAAGCCTTGTGTTATGGTCACACAGGTAATGATGGAGGCAGAATTGTCCATCATGGTGGCAACTTCAAAAGTTTTGCAAGAATGAACAGTTGCAGACAAAGAATTGCAAAACTCTGTCTTCTAGGGAGCCTGGCCATTCAACAATTCAACAAACACAGTCCTCTTGTCAAGTCCAACATAGCTCCCTGTGTGCTTACTCATGCTGAGGAATGCCACCACTCCTAAGAGTAGTCTGCTTTCTGTCTTCTTTATTTGCAGATCTTTATTTCTGCAAATAAAGTGGCCACCCCTGTGAAGACAAGTTTTAAGCTGATTGCAAACTGGCCAGTTTGTAACCTGTTCAGCTGGTGCCATTGAATAGTCTTCATTCTAAACTGTAGGACTGCTGAATCTTTCTCTTGTTCCTGATGAGGAACATATTGCTCACCAAACTGACTCCAGATTATCTGTGTTCAATTTTACACCACAGGGATTATTTCAAAGACCTCAAATGGAAGATGAATTATAGCTTGGAACTTCCTTAGTAGTTAATGAGTTGTATCCCTGTGATGAACACATATGCTTACCACCAGCAACTGTTAAGACAGAAACATTTTCATGTGTTAAACAGAATGAAACAGAACCACACACCAATCAGGTCTCTGTGATAAATAACATGAGATGAAAAGAGTTCATGAGATGCAGATTGGAGAAGTATACGAGCATGTGCAACCAGGCTGAGCCAGCTAGTTAGTACAAAAGCACATTACAAGGGTTATTTTTGACATACATTCCTAGAAGTCTAACACTTGAGCTAGCTTCACACCAAAGAAGAGCAGATGCAACTCACACTTTGCAATGGTATTTCAATGTTTGCACTCACCACAAGCAGAAAGTTATTGACAGTCATTTTGTTGGATTCATTAGAACAGAACCCGTTTTCTGCAATATTCAACCATCCTTCTCCTGTCAGAATTGAAAGTAGACCATGATGGCAGACTAAGGTGTCTCTTCACTGTTTTGATGATCTATGAGTAAAAAGGCAGTTGCTAATCAAGGTGCAGAAGGCTAATGTGAATGGAAGCACAGAGTGCCCTAAGATGTTGTTGACTTTCTTTTTGCTGCTATTTGTTGGGTATTGCCAAAACTGCTTGCTTTGAATAAACAGCTCTGCAGAACTTTTTGTTTTTGTAAAATTCTACTTTTGTTTCTCCAAAAAACCAGTGAGAAAAATCAGGTCTGTGGATTCCATACGGCTCAGATAGCTTTTAAATTTGCTAAATAGCACATTATAACTTGTTTATAGTTGTTATTTCTTCACTAAAACCTAGATGGACTGGTTAACCAAATGTTTTCCACTTCTGTCATATCTGCTGGAGTATGACTTGCTTCAGTAGAATATTCCAGTGTTCAAAACCTACCAACAGCAGGGTACCAGAAAATAATTTGAATCATAGCATTTTCTTGACAGGACACTGACCACCGGCTGGCAAGGATCTTTGAAAGTTTCCAGGTCTCTGAAAGTTTGTAAGTGCTGTTAGCTCAGGACTTCAACTGCGTTACCCAAAGGTGTAAGCAGTGTTGGGGCTCTGACTGCACTGAGAGGCTCTGCAAGTGCTTCCCCTCTCCTGTGGATTTGGCTGCCTGTGTTCCAAGCCTGCCCTGATAGAGTGTGGCTGGGTACCTTGGCTCAGACATGCAGCACAAGAGCTGGAAGACTTTGGGGCCTCACTTCTTCACTGAGGATCTGTGTTAACAACCTCAGTCCTTGCCCGAGCTTCGTTGCAGGGGTGCCTGCACCCAGCATTGTACCACACTTCCCCTGCCCCTGCCTGGTGACCTGAATTCCTGGCTTGGCCATGGTCCTGCCTTGCCACTGCAGACCTATCTGGCAATCATTGGACTGTGGTTATGGACACAGCACCTGCTCTGTCCTTGTTGTCTGAGTACCATGGAGCATAGCACCTTGGCGGAATGGGGACAGCTGTGTTACTGTAGCTGTCACCCTTGGCTCCTAAACTGCCTTCTTCCATGAAACAGCCTGCAGCTGCTGCTCTCTGACAAGCAGATGGTCCAAACAATTTCAAAGTCTGTAGAGGATTTTTAATTTCAAGTACATAAAGCATTCAGAAATTAGTATTTCTATTGTTCCTGCACTTTCTTTCTAAAGCTGAAAAATGAGCATTACTCCATGGGATGCCAGTAACATATTTGCCTTTCAAGACTGTTTATCAGTTTGATGCAAAGATTTGCATTGAATCCATTTTTATCTGAATTAGGTCTAAAAAGCAGATACACATTTTCTTCATCACTGTTCTATATGCTGAAACTGCTCAAGTTTAAAATCAATATTGCATTATTGTGCACCTGTGACAATATGGCTAATAGCTTGTTTCCCAGCTTTTTTACCTGTTGGCTGCATATGAAATCCTTTTCAATCCAACACCTCTCTGGTTGGAATTTAAGCTTGTTATTCTGGGACCTGTCAATTTAAAACATACCCATATCACACTGTCCAAAGGTTGCTTGGCACCCAAAAGACACCATGACACCCAAGGCTGCTTATGTGTGGGAGTATGTTCCTCAGAGGAATGGCAATTCTGAGCAGTTTCGACAAACCAGAACCAAGCATTGAAATCCAGCTGTTGAAAAGCAAAATTCAACATCAGGAGATCATATTTTTTAGCATTTTCAAAACTTACTGTTAGTAATGTTAGACATTTTTTGACACTTTTCTGCACTGGAGCTGGTATAAAGGTTTACTGACACTTTGTGGATGTGTTTAATCCATATTTGGGAAGTCTTAGAGCAAGTTCATAGACCTCTTGTTTTCAATATTATAAACAAGCCCAGTTTTTCTGTTATTACTAGTTTTACATGCCTACAATAAGAGGGTAACTCTAATGTAAACATCAATTACAAAAAAAAATTTTTATCAGTGTTGGGAAATAGCTATTGCCCCAGGTGCAATGTTTCTGAGTAGTGTGATTTCAGAACTTCAGAGTAAAAATGAATAATGAACATCTATGTCAAACAGTATGTCAATATATAAATGTTGAAAAACACCTTGAACTGCTGGAGCAAAAAGAATGTACTTTGCTTTTCCAAGACAGCATCACAAGAAAATTTGAAAACAGAAAAAATATTGTTTGAATGAAAGAATATGATGAGCAAGGTCACCTGGTGGTGACTTCATGCCTAAACTGCTTGTGGTGTATAAACATGCCTGTTAGACGCTCACCGGAATCAAAACAAAGACCATCAATTTTGAATGTTTTTAATCCATAATCTCAAAATAGGTATCAGATGTCCAGCAGGGAAAACATGCAGATGAGGAGTGTTGAAGCCTGATGTGAGCAATGATGTGAGCAATAATGAAACCATACATACCATGAGAAATGTGATATGAACAACTGTGATTAATAAGGCACCTGGAAGGTGGGGTGTTTTCCACCCTTTGGTGGAATCCTCAGCTGAAGATTTCTGTTACCTTCAGGTGAAAATATCAATGTCTTTTGGGGAAAAGACATCAAGCTATATGCTTTAGCCAAACAAATAATATTTTACTCGAATATACAGTTATATGATGGAAACAAACACATTTTTTCTGTGATTTTGATACAAACCAGAGAAAATCAGACACACAATTAGATTATAATTGGAAAATGGATGGCTATCTGTCAAACTCCTTTGAACATACTCTTATTTTTTCCTGTAAGAAAAACAGATTGCTTGCTTCTTTATGGTAAATTACTGTACCAATGTACTCAGAATATCCCTTAATGGTGGTATAACCTAGTTAGATGCACTGTATTATCAAAATTTTCATTTCTGCATAAATTTATTGGGCAACTGGACTGCTGTAGTTTTAGAGTACCTGCCCACCTTATGTCTACTTATTATATTACAGATGCTGCTTAATTTTCTTATGTGCTTCTCTGGAGTTCATAGTGTTCCGATGAATTTGTAGTTGATATTGTAAGAGTGCAGTTGGTATTAGCTGAGCAGAACGGTTGTGCATCACTCCCATTTTTCGTTTTTCAGTGAAAAAATGCACATTCAAACACTGTTTCCCAAATAACTCAGCAGTGACTGTACAGATGTCTAATGGTGTTGTACTAAGAGAGGACTCCCATTCCACTGGAGTTAAAACTGAAATGTACAGAAGAAAATCTGAAGCATATCAGGCTGGCATTGGGCTCTAGATGATTGCAATTTTTTCTCCTTAAAATTAAGGGCAAATTTGTGAAAATTCCTGTTAAATATTATTTTTAAATGATCACTGATTGTACTTCATATCGGATTTAGTTATACATACAACTCTTAGTTATACATACAACTTTTTACATACAGACAAAAAATTGGAAGCCAGAAAGTACTATAAAAATAAAAATAAATCAGAAGTGGTAAAGCAATGTATCACTGAAGAAATGTTTTATTTGTCACTTTCAAAACCAACAGTTTGTTTCAAAGCTGAATTGTGTCACAATTGACTACACATTTCAGCCTCACTGAGGTGGCCCTTTCCAACAGGGAACTGTTTAACCAGAAAACCCTTGAGGGTCTCTGACCTTGGGAGAGTGGATCAACCTGCCCAGAGATGCTGACCTGCCTGGGCAGGACAGCAGGATGTTTGTGGCTGGGAAATATCAGGACCCCCACACCTCACTGTGGCATGTTTGGAGAAGCTCTGCTCAGCTTTTGTGTCAGCTGTGCCTTTAATGCAACACTCTCCTTTATTTTTGTGGTCTGCTTCTCCTGACTTGATGTTCCCACAGTCCCTTAACGCATAACTGTGCTCAGGGAACTGAGGCAACCTGCACTTTCTCAGGCTATTTTCCATGATAAACAAAATAACAACATGTAAAAGCTGCTAATAAATGGCACATGCCTCAGGAGAGAAGGCATTACCTCAGTATTATCCCATTTTCTGCTCATTCAAAGACTCTCAAGGTCAAAGAGACCGAGGCCTCCCTCGAGGCAAATGCTAATGCCAGACTGGCTGTGCATGCCAAGCTGCCAGCCCAAAGGTTATGTGTTACAGGCTTTGACTGTCAATATTACTATACTGCTGCCTTTCTTTCCTATTTACTATTCCCCTGCACTGCACCAATTTTATGTCAGGCTTTTAAAAAGTCTCTTCTTCTCTTATCACCTGGAATTTTCGAAACAGTAGGTGAAGAGGCAGGTTATATATAAATACTTACATACATTATGCACAAAAAAAAGATAGGTTGAAGGAACTATCTCCGGAAGATAAAACACTTGAATTCAAGAATTAAGAAGAGTAGGACTATCTGTGTAGTTTTAATTTATTCTTCCACCCTCCTTATATAAAACTGAAGTGCTGAACTGAGTTATTGTACCTCAAAAGACTTGTAATTTATTTTTTTTAAGCTCTGACTGAACCACATTTCTGATAACCTAATGCAAGCAAATACTCTGTGCTGCAGTGTTCCTTCCAAGAATGGGTGTGATCATACACTGCTACAGAAACTGATAAGCAAGTAAAAATATTACAAAGAAATCAAACCTGCATGCTTTGTATGATGCGCTAAAAAAAATTCTTCAATTAAAACATGCTCTTAAAAGAAACCTGTCATCCGGGCTGCTATGCAACTAACTGACAAAACCAAATTCAGGTTGGCAGTTCCATTTCAAACTTCTTTTTAAATTTTTAATCTATTACATTTAAAAGGACCTGTGAATGTATTTGCATTAGGAAAGGCACATACAGAGGTTTAAAAGCTGTCTGCTCATAAGGAGGGAGACAACACTTGGGACTGGGATTTTCTTTCTCATCTGTCCTCCTTCCATGTAAGAACAGCATCAGGTTGCTAAGGGCAGAGAAAGGTGTGCTACATTCCCTGGCTGCCTGCTGGGTCCAAAGAGATGGGGAACTGGGAGAGAAATGAAAGGAGAATTCCTGTACCTCATGACTGGCACACAAATTCTGCTGTTACAGAAATCAGAAAGTGCAACATTTTGCAGTGTTGCCATTGGGCTTCCCTATGGGCTGTGCCACAACAGATGGACCTGAGGGTGAGCACCTCTTCTAGGGTGGAAAGATGACAATTCAGACCAAACATGGGGGTTTTCTAACACCTACTCTAGACAGTAACAATCTCCACCCCAGCTCAAAAGAAAAATTTGAGTTTCAGAAAAAATACTGGGGGGAGAAGGGATTGGATGATCATTCCTCCTTTGTGAGACAAAACTAAAATGCTTTGCATGAGCCTGTAGAACTGAGACACCACCATTAAACCTGTACCAGGTGCTGGAGAGGTTGTGCTCCTGAGGCTGGTACAAACAGTTTGCACCACTGTATATCCCAGAGGGAACTGTAGGTTAGAAAACCTTTCACTGACCCAGCATCTTTAAATGGGTCTTTGCAGAGTTAAACTCTGTTGCAATTATATTTTTTATTCTCCCTCTGTTCAAACATTGCTTATTCTAGTCACAGGGTCAGATCAATTTAAAAAACATGATTTCCAGTCAATGCCCAGTTCACTCAAAGAATTTCAGATACAAAGTTTGCACAGCTGAAATTTTCGGAGCAAATGTTGCAGGCTGCAAATGTCTATGTTTGTGTCAGAGATGTTTACAACTCTGTACATGAAGAGAATTGTGCCAACAGGGAAGTGACAACTGCTTTCAAGGCTAAGAAAGATCTATTTCCTCCTTTCTTGAAAATCCACAGCAAAATATGCCTAAGTTCTTCTGTTCTGAAATTTGAAAACTAAGCATTGTGAAAAACTTAAGGAAAATGTTAAGATATGCACAGAACATTAATTATAGATAATTATTTCATAGAGTAAATCTTAAAATATTTAAACTAGGTTTGCTAAAGTGTTTTTCTTCAAATTCAGGGGTTTATTCCTTCTGCTAATTTTGCATGAAAATCAGCTATTTCTAGAATTATATTTTGTAGTGACATTTCAAATATTGTTTAATTACTGCTCACAGCAGCCTTTAGAATTAATGGAAGTTAGAATAAAACAGTAGATTTAAAAAGCTTAATACAAATAGTCACTATTTGTTCAGATTTTAATCTTCAAAAACCAGCAATTAAGGATAAGGTGATGAGACAGCACATCACATCCAACAAAGTGGACTGAAAATCCAATTCTGCAGATACAGATCTCCTCAGGACGCCAGCAGAAAAATATTGCCTTTCCCAAAGGATACATGGGTGGAAGGTTGAGTGACTGTATGGTCAACCTTCTGTATGTGACCTTAGTACAAACCAGAGACGTTCCAAAAAGGGGAAACTCTGTGCATGGTCCCCACACCTGCAACTGCTTTCAAAACTTTTATCTGCAAATTGTTGCTAGAGGGAATTGTTTGCTTGTATGTAGTTTCTGGAAGGTTTAATTCTTGCTTTAACCAAATGGATTTCCATGGAAATGTTAGTTGTGAGAATAACCCATAATTTATAGACAGTTGCATTAAAGATAATTCACAAATTATCTACATTAACACACAAAGGTCATGCCATCTATATTTACTGTTATTCTAAGATATGTAATTATTTTCCCAGTGTCTTAGGAGAAAAAAAAAAGATTTGGAGTATTTTCTAATAGCACTAATGCCAGGATACAAATGCTACCTGAATGACTTAGGCACGGTGTATTTGATAAAGGACTGCAGTTTTCAGTAGCATATGGACAAAAAACAACAAATGCTAATCCTTCATTCTGGCTTAGTCTTTGGGATTTGCTGCAGTTGCCACCAATTAGAATTCACATATTCTGCAGTTGAAAAGGAGAATAAAAATAAAAAGGATACAATGGTTTTAGTTTACTCAACTTATTCAACCTCTTACACTTATTTCACTTTGCAGCGCCTTTCCCAGGCAGTGACTGGGGCCCCTCTCAGCAGCCAAGGGATTACCTGGTCAGCACTGTGGAGCAGGAGCTTGGACACCAGCCCTGGGTGAAGAGCCATCAACACACAAAGGGTTCAACTTTCCATATTTTTCCCCTTGGAAAATTCAAAGTGAGACCATGCATTTGCTGTGCTGATGTTCCTATCAGAAATTGATGAATGAATTAGAAAAAAAATCTTAATTTCCATCCCTTTGCCCTTTTCCACTTTCTGTGTTTGGCTCAATGCAGGATCATAAGTGTTTCTGCAGATGTGGTCTTTTTCTTCTATAGGTTTGTGGTGTTTATTTTAATATTTATACTAATTAGTATAAACAGCCTCTTTCATGAAAATTTGAAAAAACTTTGTAACCTGGATACTGCCCTTGGGTCCCTTGTTCACCTTCAGATGGCCCCTGAACTCAAAGCAACAGCCACATTGCATTCTGTGGCTTGTCTTTTAAGCATCATCTGGTTGTTGACAGTCACTCTTCTCCAGATGGGAAAATTCATGTCCAAGTGCACAACTTTTTTATATTGGGGATTTATTTTTGATAGGTAATTTAGTTTATTTTCTACAGTTCTGAAATGCTGCAGAGATAACGAGCAGTCTGCCCCATTTCAGATCTGGCATGAAGTGTTGCAGAATTTCCATGCTGATTCAAGTGGCACAGCTATTCATTTGTCATGCAGTTGGAGAAGTTGTTTATAACTCAGCAAATTCAGTTGGTTTCCATCTCATACTATTTTCCAAAAGATTTCACACCTGATTTTAATTTCTTTTTAAAATTTTCTTTTTGCAATGTTTCATACTTTTTGAAGTGACCTTTGCTTACAAAGAAGAGAGCAATTATTTCCGAGAAACATGTAAATCTCTGGACTGTCTTCATCCTTCTTTTTTGGCTTCTACTGCTGACATTCTCAAATTTTTTTTTTGGACCACTTTTTAGAAGTTGTCAATAATGTTCATGAAATGGAAAACTCATACTGCAAACAGTAACATTTTTGATGGTTCAGGTTGTAGCTAATAGCTTCCAAATAACTATTAAGAAACAATTTTTTCAGAAGCTCTATCTTAACAGCACATATTAACCACTGCAATTTCACCTACAAATGCTGAAGTGGTTTACTAAAAATTCCTCCACTTCTATCAAAAAGAAAATATCACCCCTTATCTACTTTGTACATTCTTATATGGTTTTATTCTAAGAGGTTTAGCTATATGTTCACTGTTTGAACAGTGAAAAGCAATGAGTTTCAAGGCTCTCTCTGTACATTGCATCTTGAAAACTGAAGTAATCACACATGATTGTTTAAACATGAATGGAAAACAGTTATGCAAGATTTTTAAGAAATGCTTTTTCCTCAGCAACACTTGGTCATGGGGCTTAATAGTGACTTATAATGGCTATAGCTATTTAGTTAAGCAGTTTTGCAGGAAGAGTTAGTAATTATTAGTCTTGTATTTCTCTTCTCCTGGAGAGTGCCAGTCTAAGACAAGTCTGTTCTGCTTTCTGCCATTTTTAGATAGACTTCTGAAATAGGTTACAGAAATAAAGAAAAAAGATACTATATATTCTCTGAGGAAGACTCCTCAATTGCAGGCACCTCAGACCAGCAGTGCAGGAGGCATTCCTGCCTCCTGCAAGGTATCTGCATTGGGGACAGACTGCAAAATAAATACCTGCTCCCTGCACCAGCACCAGTGTTGACTCCACGTTAGGCTGGATTTAAGTTGCCATTCTCACTGAAGTCAGTACACAATCACCAAAGCAATGGTCATTGACACAAATTAAATTGCATTCTTTAAGGAATTCTCTGAGCTGTCACCAATGCAGCATTGTGCAAAGCACAAAGCATAATAATGTTTCTTAAAATTACAATGATTGTACAGTAACCTTGACATGTGTTGTGTTTCTTAGGGGGGGGTTTTGATCATGTATAATATTATATGATAAATTTTAATGTACTGCAAGTCACTTAAATACTTTCATTTAAAAATTATTTTGAAATTACTGTTTTCCCAATTTGTTGCTGATGTTAAGTCTTTTACATATTCCAAATCTTGTGCAAGCTCTTAATCGTTAATTGCTCAGAAGGCACCACCTTGTTTAGGTAAGTCATTATTAAATTTTTTAACCAGGAGGCTGGATGAAGACTCCCAAAGCCAGCATTCACCTTTCACTCAGAGTAAAACTGAAAAGCAGTTAAGTGCCTCCAAGAAATGAGAGGAGCCTATGCCCAAAAAGCACACTGCACATTAATGTGGTTAGAAACTGAGCTGCATAAAAGGCAGAGTAACCTGGGAGGTGGTGCTGCTCCCAGGCTGATCGACAACTGAGTGCTAAGAGAGAGTGTGTGATTTTGGGGTGGGGAGTGGTAGATGGGGAATGGGAGATACTCAGAAGGAACTCCTACGACTTGCTTGTCCCCTGAGGAAACATAACTTGGCTTTATGATAAAGTCCCAAATACCAATAAATCTGGCCAAATAATTAGCCTTCTTTCACCATCTATGAAGAAAGCAGGCAGTAGATTACAGCCACTCTTCTCATGTTGGACAGCACAAATTACAGCATTTAAAGCCCAACAGAGCACTTAATCCCCCCAGTGCTGGGCACCAATATGTGGCAGCAGCTCTCTGGCCACAGAGAGAAACACAACTTTCCCAGGCATTATTCTGGGAAAAGTCTGTGAGAAGATCAGAGAAAAGAATGAGAAACAAGTCCCATCTTAACTCTGCTGCACCTCGTATTATGAACATGTGGAATGTGTTATGGAGATTTGTTTACCAAAGGGTGGTTTCTTAGTTAGCCAATGGTGATGATGCTTTAAGTAAAGGACCAATTAGGTCCATGTGTAGTGAACTAGGATATAAAAGAGCAATGGGTTTCTTAATAAAAGTAATCAGCCTTCTGTAAATGCATGGAGGCTATGTAACTTACTACCCAGCCAGGACCCTTGCAGTGACACCAACAGACTCCATTTAATGATGTTCTGTTTTTCCCCAAAGACACGGATGTGCTCGGCACTCTTGAATGTAAAGGTACCTCACTGACATTTCAAACCCATGGCTGAAACTTTCTTCCTCTCTGGAATCTGTGCCCCAGCACCAAGAAAAGCCAAATCCACTGCTGGAAAAGTACCTTGTAAAAGGTGAAGCATGGGTTTAATGCCTCAGCTTCAGTCATAGTTGGCTGCTTCCCACAAGCCACAAAGCAGGTTGCAGGCACTGCAGTCGCCACCCACTCCTGGGCTGAGCAGGTACACAGACTCTGCTCCCCATAAGGAGCATCCTCCACACCAGAATTCAGGCAAAATTTTTGTAATCCATGTGGAGAGCAAGACATCAACTCCAGCCCATCCATAACTGTGGGCTTCAACATGCACCCTTGGTCTCCACCAGTATTCTTTTTGCAACATGAAAAGATGTAAGTGATGAGGTAGGAGGCAGGGATATCTCGCCACTGTTTTGTGCTGAAATAAATGCTGACTTTTAAAAATGGGCCTTTATGTCATATGGAAGATAAATGAAGAAGCAGCTGGAGGCTGTGATTGAGGCTGTTCCACACGCCCTGCCCTCTGCCACTCAACCTCCCCTCCAGGTACCAGTGCTGAAGCCATAGTGGGCAGGTCAGTGAAGGGAACTGAGCTGGCTGAAAACTGTGCTCTCAGAAGTCTGCAGGCTTCTCTAGAGGACGCCTAAACAACATATGCTCGTGTTGTCAAACAGTACCTTTTAGAGGTAGCATCTCATTGCACTTCAGTTCTTCAGCATTGTGACAAATTCAACCTTTTGCTTGATGGATTGCAGTAGTGAAAAGGGGACCGTAGCCTAAGCATGTGAATCATGAATAGTATGAAGGAGGTCTTTTACAGCAAAGAGAGGCAAACTAGATGAACATTTATTGATTTAGCTTTATTTATTATTTTGCAATATACCGAGGTACAGGACCTGTTCTAAACACCCAATACAGAAAACATTTACTTAAAACTTCAGCAGTTTTTTTTTTAAGCAAAGAGTTATAATTTTAAAAACCTCCTCATGCGTTTCTTGCACCAATCAGTTTTATTTTAGAAAGTTGTAAGCATTCTTTTCAGAAAGTTTATCAAAGCTCTTTTCCTGACAAACTGAGACAAAATGACAAACATAGATATGAACAGCAGTGTTCTCATTTGCATTTAGATAAACATTATAAACACAGCTTAAGTAGTAACGATTCTGAGATTACTTAAATGGTTTCTAGTTGTAAATGCTACGCTCCACTTAGCTTAAATAGTTACTTTCCATGCATCACTAGATTTGCATTAGACACCCTGTACTTCTACATTCAAACCAAGGCCAGCCTTGAAAACATCAGGAAGGGTGTGGATTTTGAATTGGATCATTATTTCCAGAATATTGCGCCAAACTATAATCTGGTGGAAATAGGCTGGAGGATTTTGAAACAATTATACAAAAGATGCGACTTGAAAATAAATTTGAAATAAAAACTTAATTACAGCACACCTAACTAGAGTGAGTGGATACAGCCCCTCCTCTTCCTAGGCACAGCTTCAGATCCCTTGGAAATTCAAACCCAGTGTTTCCACTGGGAGCCTCTGAGCTTGACACACCTCAGTGGCAGAGAGGCCTGCTCACATATCTGCCTTTGCTGATTCAGGGTAAACTCATCCTGATTTATATCCATCAAAAGCTGTCTGGCAATAGTACCAGAAATGTGTTCTCCTGCAATAATTTAAATAATAATTATGTTATAGAAATAATTTAAAGGTAAATTTGTATTGGCTGTTCAGCCAGGGCTGATTTATATGAACAGTTTGTTGCATCCCGGAGTTTGGTTTTAGATTAGCATTTTTAATTTATGTTCAAATAAATTCTGTAATCCCGCGTTTCCCCCGTGTTGTTCCCCCCCGCGGTTTCTGGCCCCATGCTGCCTGCTGCCGGATTCTTACCCCAGTGCCGCTCCTGTAAGCACCCTGCCGTCCAGCCCCGGGAAACCCCATGCTGGCCACCCCGAGCCACACGATCCCGCTCAGCCCAAGGATCGGTGCCGCCCCTGCGGGGTTCTCTGGTTGGTCGCTGTTGCTGGCGTCACCGCCACGGCAGCCGCCCCTATTGGCCGGCAGGCCGTGGATCCTCTCGCCCCGCCCCTCCATCAAGCCCTATCCCGCCGGCAGTCAGGCGCCATTTTCTCCCATGCAAGTGCCGGGAGCGGTCGCGTCTTTCCATCGATCCGCGCCATGTGTGACCAATAAACCGTTCCTGCCAAGCACAGAGTAAATGGACAAATTCCTTTCCTCTTTGCCGGACTCCTAGCGCACGGTAACAGAGGCTGGCCAGCTCACGCGCCCGAGACACGGAGCCGTGTCCGGGAACCCACGGCAGCAAACCCCGGCAGCACGTGGAAGCTACGCCACAGCCGGGCTCCCAAGAGCTGCGTGCAGCCGGGGAGAGCGAAAACCCACGCCGCACAGTTCTTATTTCTTCATCATATTCTGTAAGTTGTTTCAAATTCAAGAATAAAATATGTGATATTGAAGTAAGGAAATCTAGAGAAGAGACTTGGTCTGGTCAAACTTAAAGGACACAATTTTCATAAACAAAAAATCATGGATAAAAAACAAATTTGAAATTAATCAGAAGCCTAGTATGTGGAATAGAGAAGAGAAACCAGGAAATGCTTTTCTCCAGAAATCATTCCCAAACACTATTTGACTTTCACTACCTTTTTATGATTACATCTGACTTAAGGGAGAGGATAAGCCTGTGAGTTCAAACCAAAAAACTAGAGCAGAAGCCCAAGTACAATTTTAAAATGGTTTCTTCTTTTTGGAACTGCTGAGACAAGTCACAGAGGGGGTAAAGAAAGAAGCTGATAAGTGATCTTTGCTTTCCGATTTTTTCTGGAGATGTCCAGTGCCTGGAATCAAGGAGGACCAAGTCCCATTTGCTCCCATATGGCAGTGCAGCTCTCACACAAGGGTCTGACTCTCTCCTGGCCCATCTGCCAGTCAGTGCCTGCAGGACAAGCACCCATAGGCACCAGATGCAAACACTCCTCTTGTTTCACTTCGCTCTGCTGGCTCTAGTACTCTCCTTTGCTGCATCCAGCTGGGACTAAACATAGACTAAACTGGATGCTGATCCTGTAAATGTGGGACAGTAAGGCACCAGAAAAGGTCCAGCATCAATAGCCAACACAAGCTTTTGATCCCATGTGCATATCAAGTTTTCCTGGCTGCAGCACTGCTCAGCGATACGCAAGTCCCAGCTGCCTTCAGGCACAGGCAGGTAATTCAGCTGTCATTGCCAGCAAAGAGGCAGGGGTAGGCACCACTTCTGTGTGACTCCGTCTAAGGACCTCCCCAGTCCCAGTGACAGCTGGGCCACCCTGCTGCATATCCAGCTCAGTCCTCGCCCAGTGACTGTCTATGTACCAACCCTGAAATAGAGGGAGAAGCTCAGAATAGAGGAATGTCTTTACATTAGACATAGAGCAGAATAAAGGGAGGGAAGCACAGGGTAACCATATTCTCTTCATCTCACCTTCTCTGCATGGCAATGATACATTTTCTAGCCCAGGCAGTGCATTGTCATTATTTTGTTTTCATCCTCTTTGTGGCAAAATTTGATTTTGCCTCCATTGCGGTACAGGGCTGTACCTTTCGAGGAGTCTGAGGTCTGTTACTCATGAGCTACTACTGTATGGCACCACCCAGCTCTTACCAAGAGTTCAGTAAGTCAGAGCGTATTACATCTTCCTTCCCTAGTCAGACGTAATATTAAGAATTAAAAAAATATCATAATACTAAATGAACATAATACAGAATTTCAAACCCATCACCCCGTAGCCTGTAACAGTTTATGAAATTCAGTGGGTGCCAGAGGGGCATGGGATGTTTTGTCTTGCCTCTACTGCTCTTATTTCTCAAATGGTTGTGGGCATAAAAGGTCTGGGGTCTCTGCCTCTTGGGCTTTGTCACCTATAATGATGGAATTCCATCTCATACATTGTCCTGTTGTCCATCTTCCAGGAATGAGAAGATACTGCTTCTTCTTTCACAGTTTATATACATCAGCTCTTCTGTTGAGAAGAGCTATTTAAAGGCTTCTGTGTTGTACATTCCCTTCACCGGCTCATACATACCTTTTGGACATGGCTGCTCCTGAGATCTTTTTGAAGTTACCCCAAGATGTTTAAAACCTATCAAAAGGGCTGGTACTTAAAACCTCAAAGGCATTTTTTCTCAATTGCTTCATGCTATTCCCACAATGACAATCTTCTTCATTTCTTATGACTTACACATGCAGTGGAAGAGAAGCAGCAAACTAGTTAAGTTTAAATGCTGCTTTGATTACAGCTTTGCTCATTGTCCAATACAAGTCAGCAGCCTGAAGGTGAATGTCCAGATACATGATTCTCATTCACACATGACATAATGAGTGATTTGGACCTCATAAGTCTGTTGGACAAAGATTGAAGAGAAGCAACAGCTCAGTTTATATTTATTGGATAATATATTCAAATATACTGAAATATTTATATTTCTCTCATGGGGAAATAATAGAAAACTTATTATGTACTGCAGAAAATAATAAACTCATAAGCATTTTACTTTTTATGCATAATTAAGCTAGTCACTGTTTCTGTTCCTGTGGTGTGCAACATAAATCATTGATAAGCAATTAAAATATAAAACAAGCTTTTGAAAACATTAAGCTAACATAAAATTATTCACTTGTCACATTAAACGAACATTTATCCAATTCCTACAGCTTAGCTGTGTCACCTCCAGCTATCTACTACATTTTGATACCTCTGAGAAATAATTTTATCCTTATAAACTTCTAAATACCTTAAGACTTAAAATGAAACTTTATATGTCCTTTATGCAAATGACCTCATAAAAAATTCTACTTGCACTCCGACTGCTTGCACAAACCACAGGAAACCAGTGTTCTCTTTTGACTTGCTGCACTGTTGGGGTATCTCTTTTTTTAAATCTTTTGGTGGGGTTATCTGCTTTTTTGCAATCTTTTGGCTAGAATCAATCACCTCAGTGAGAAGGCTTAACTATCTTGCATGTGATTTCATCCTTTCCATCAAACCAATAATTTAACACTTTTGGTTTAATTGACTCGATGCCAGACTGGACCAGCCTGGAATGTGCAAAGAAGCAGCAGTGGCTCAGGGCATCCCAGAGGGCTCACAGTGGCTGTGTAGTTGGCTTTTTTGGCTCTACCTGCACTGCTAAAGGTAAAGAAAGCAGTAGGCTGCCACTTAAATCCATTCAGGTATAGTCTAAAACTTAGCTGTATTCTGCTGGTAGTGTGTGTGGATGGATGCACTAAGGAACCTTCACAGTGGATTATGCTGATTTCTGCTTGAACACAGCTACCAAAGCCTCTAAAATCCATTTATGTCTTTCCAAAACCCATAGACTCAACCAGAATAACAATTTTTTAGGACATTTTCATCTATTTAAAAGCTTGAATCCAAGGGCTCTGAGGCACTAAACAAATCAAACCACTGGATAATAGAAATGTCTCAGCCCATTTTACATGTGAGGAAGCAAATGCAATGAAAACTTGATGCAGGTCCCATGTAAAGAGGAAAACAATGCCAATGAGACCCATGTGGCACAAACCCATACACCTTCCTTGCTTCATTATAGATTCAGATCCTGCCCCAAAAACATAAAATAAAAAATATTTATTAAATTGACATAACCCTAGTCTGACTGCTGCTCAAAAAGAGTGAATAGCCATTGCATAATCTATGCCAGAAGCTGGAAGACTCTACTCCTGCCTGAAAACAATGTCACAGGGTAGATTGAGCCAGTCTAACTCAATGCACCTTTCCCACCTCTGTAGTCAGCACAGAGCAGTGTGAGGTCTTCAGGCTGTGAAGAGGGAGCAAACTGGGAAGTAAAAATAGAAGAGGCTTTAGATTGAAGAAGAGGAAAACATATCCAGAGAAAAAAAGGAACTGAGAAAGAAAAAAGGGAAAATATAAAAGTGTGAGGGAAAATATCCAGATTCACACTGGAGGTATTCAATTACACTTGTACAAAATGGGAGTCCATTGCTCAGAATGCCTTTACAGTCAAGGGAAGGAAAATCTCCACTGCAAGAGGGACTCAGACTCAGTCCCCCATAGAGGGAAATTAAACTGAAATGGGTAAAAGAATAGGAGCAGGAGGAAGAGAGTGCTGGAAATGTGCTGTGATTACACAGTGTTTGTGAACTGGCTTGGGATGTAAGCAGCATCACAAAAGAGACTTTGGCCTGCAGAAGATAAAAATATCCTGTCCAAGAAGTTGTAGGTTAAGCAGGAAAGCCTGACAAGCAGAGGCAATATACCCTAAGCACAACTGAATTATCTTTTTGTTCATACATACACTCACATTTAATTAAGTTATGATATTGTCAAGCCTTTGGCATACTGCCTGCTGTATAAACATTACTGGCACAGATATTCTATAATTTCATTACAGATTTACTAATTCAAATGGAGGAGCAGGCAGGCATGAAACCAGCTGGAAATTTCATCTGAAACCCACCTCTGGTTCAGACAGAGAAATGCAATATGCCATGGTGGCAGCAATGTCTTCACTCAAAGGAGCCACCTAAGGCCTCTGCCCATCTCTTTAGTGTATTAGCAGACAGACATCAAGTCGTTCTTGTCTCAGCACAGCAGCTCAGGATGATCCCCATGCACAACAACATCATCTGAGCTTGAAGGAGCTGCTGTTGGATTATTAGGTTTGCTATTGGTGGGATTCAATTACTCCTGCAGTATTTATGTAAGAGTAATGCAAAGGGGCTCCAGCTGGGACCAAGGCTCCATTTTACTGGGAGACAGTTTCTTTCTGAAAAGGCCCTTGTAGTTTCAGCTGATGATACACAGACAGAGAGAAAACAGAGGCATCCAGAAGAGATTTTATTATGGTTGCACAGAAATACAGGCAGCAGGCAGACACTAATTCTAAAATGACACTTTTATATTACCAGACATCCAGTTAAAACATAACCACATGTACTACAATAGTTAAAATAGAAGAAAGGCAATTTTAGACCAATAAAATAAACAAAAAGTCGTATATCATCGTAACAAGAAAATGTATGTTAAACATGCAGAAATATTACACTTTGGAAGCTAAAGGAATAGAGAAAAACATTTTACCACCAGAATTGGAAGACTCTTTAAAAAATATTTTATCAGCAGAATTGGAAGCTCCTTAATTCTTATCTCCCCACTGTGCTATTGTCCCGTACTATTCATAATTGAAAGTGCATGCTTTGACGTACATAAACGAAAAACTGACAGACTGGGGCTCTTATCTTAGATTCTGTAAATCCTAGAACAGTAGTTTTCACCACAAATAGCACACTAGAGATTCCAGTTTTAGCTGCTTTTGTACTTACCTTAAGAATTAAAGCTTCTTCTTCCAAAGTCTTGTTTGATGTCAGCTCAGGTGCTAGACTGGTTTGCAGTACTTGGCCTGATTCATTTTTCTCCCCAAATTTCCCCAACTTATGTGAGTTCTCAGAGACCCTCCTGAGCCCAGGAGAGAAGCCCTGCATGCCGTAATGGATAAACATCTGACTCAGTGTCCTGTGGTAGAAATGGGATACTTGAGAGCTGGGGAATCACCATGCATAAAAGATAACAGGTGTCCATTCTCAGAAGCTCAGGTTTGAAGAATTCACAAGAGTTGAGATTTAGACTTCCATTAACACTTATGCTCTTGATTACTCTTTTACCAATAATGTTATTTTACAGACACCAAGAGCAGGTTTGTCAAAGTCCTAAGGACCTGTACTGCACTAAGAAGATGTAGGCAGCATTTTCAATACTCTTACACCAGCACCATGAAACCACCTCTTCAAAGCAGGACACTGTAGTTATTTGACTGTGATGTGCCCACCAGTTTTTCTAATTAACAGGTGTTTTTCTACCTGCCAACCCACCATGACACCACCATGAGCTTCTCTTTCTCAGAAGCATTTGTTTTCTGAAACAGTTGCATCTGGTCTCTTCTTTCCAAAAATATTGCAAGCATGTCCTGTAAAGGTACCATGGATTTTTCCTGTGTCCCACCAAATGTTGAACTAGGAAAACCCTCAAGAGCAATGGACTAAAGCAAAATAAACTCAATGCAGTTTCTTCAGTTCCTGTTGACTTCCTTCATACAAAGTACCAATCATTAAATGATCAAGAAAATAGATATTTACCTACTATATTCACTTGTTTTCACACTATTTTAACTCATGGATTTTTAATAAAAGCTTCCAACTGATAAAAAAAATTATATCTTAATCTGCTCCTTCTCCTATTTGTTCAAGGCACTGTTTTTTCTTTCTCAGCTGCTGGATCTTAAATTTTCTCTTGCATCAGCCCAAGTTATTTGTACCCATTTGTATTACCCACTCTTGAAGAACTTCTCTGACATTCCTGGTTATAGAGTTAATAATGATGAGGTTGGTTTCTAGTTCTTGTAAAGCTGATTATGTGTGTGTATATATATATGCATATGTATATGTGTGTACTCTACATATCTGCACCAACATAGCAAACAGATACTTGCACCAACATATTTAAATTTTAAT
The DNA here is from genome assembly GCF_026979565.1 of Vidua chalybeata. Taxonomy (NCBI): domain Eukaryota; kingdom Metazoa; phylum Chordata; class Aves; order Passeriformes; family Viduidae; genus Vidua; species Vidua chalybeata. The sequence continues at coordinate 86,986,449 of NC_071531.1, read as the reverse complement.
GCAATTGAATTTTCATTTGCCTTTGAAAAGCCTGTTTATACAAACTAAACAAGTCAATCCAATCAATGCTGTACTCAGGCTGCTGTTGCTAAAAAAAAAAACCCAAACAAAACCAAAACCATAATCATTCTATTAGAAGACTTCTGAAGTCCCCAAATTGGCTTCTAAATAAAATGTATGTGTTTTAGAATTCCTAACACATTCAGGGGGTCCTCACTCTTTCAGGAGTCCTTTAGGAGAAATTATTGCCTTCATCTGACATTACTTCCTTCCTTCCTTCTTTTAACTGAAGGCCAGCCTCAGAGAATAAGAGTATTTTCTGATTTCTTAAAGGCATTTAAACAAGCAGTGCTACATTGGCCTATGGCCAGCACATCTGACTTTATCCAATCCAACTGAAACCAATGTGCTTCCACTGCAATCAGCAATTTGCTATTTTCTGGTTTTATCCCAAAAGGTGACCAAGAGATAACAATGATTTCTGCAAACAGTTGTTGCCTGACTGCTAGAGCTGAAATGCAAATAAATATCCTATTGCACTCTAGGGAAAACATTCTAAATTAACAAAGCAAATAATCTAAAGATCCTAACAAGCAATTAGGCAGAAACAATGATATCAGAAAGATCAGTCTCTTTGTAATACACTGTTTTCACCCACATGAGAACAGTAATTATGGTATGTGGAAAAGCAAAACTAGAGTACAACCTCTACCCACACAGTTTTACTATACAAAATTAATCTAATACATTTTCCTAATGTTGTACAGGCAGTTAATTAATTGTAGACCACGTAACCATCACAAGATTAACAAAATGCTTTTATGCAGGTAGTAAACACTGCTTGCTCAGAATATTATTCTATTCAGTAAACAGTGTTTGAACTTAACTGCAGGAAAAAATCATTTCTCTAACAAAGGTACCAGTGACCTCACTGAATAAACAGTTCACTGTGCCTTTCAAAAAAGCTCTCAATTAGGATGAGGAGCACATCGTACAACCAACAGATACAAGGATTGAGAATCCACTCACCTGATGGCAGCTGTGATAAATTACTGAAAACTTTGCTGCTGAAGCTGAGAAAACATAGGGTATTCATTTTAAAGAGAAAATATTTTCAAGGCAGTATTTTTTTGATTTTTGCCTGTGTGCTGTTTTAAATGCAAACCCCAAGTAATTTCAATAGGGAATCATTTAAATATATCAAAACACCCCTATGATGAAAAGTAACAAATGAGTATTTGTATACTTATTTGCAGAGGAAAACACAGACCTGTGCTTAGTTGAAAGATAAGATACTGTAAAGCAGTGTGTGCATATATATAGAAGTCCACTTTTATAAATATATAATACATTTATTATTATTGTAAAATATTACATATACAGCTTACTACATATAACATGCAATTATATATATATACAATCTGTAATCATTTTTATAAAGATTATTAATATTTTTTGCTAGTCTTATTGTATTTCCCTTCTGCACTAGTTATTAAGATTGCTACCTATGATACCTTAAAGCCAAAACCAGCGGTATATTGATATAAAGGCAAAGACTGAAAACAGTGGTGAAAACCGGTGGTAACAAATTCATGGGGCAGAATGTTTAACTCCAACACTGCAAAACAAAAAGTCAAAACAGTCACAACATGGAGAGTTTGATATTCAATGACACCAAGCAGCAATATCACTCAGCTGAGGGAGGTAATTCCAGAAATTAGGAGGCAGCTTTAGAGCCCCTGCAGCAGTGTCACACCCAACAGATGAGAAACCACTGCCTGCTCAAGAAGCATCAGGCTGCAATGAAAATCTCAGTGCTCTTGTGGAATATCTGACTAGACTTAAATGCCTACATTTATGAGGTAATTACCAAGTCCAAAGTGAGACATTTATATGACTTTAAAAGTATGAAAGAAAGAAAACTGAAGAAAACTCTTATAAAACCCCTTCAGAGCTTTGCCATTTTTAAGTATAGCATTACCATTTATCAAAGCTCTTTAAGTCCTTCCAAGTTCTGGCATTGCCTATTGGTCTAGCATTGCATCTTGGTTATGCTGGGAACCTTGGTGTTCCTGCCCTAATTGTCAAAAGGTGTCACTAAATCCCTAGAATATATCTGGCAAGCATCCTGGTAAACCTTTGAAGTACTCTAGGTGCTGGAAAACAGAAGATGCATTTCAATTGAAACACCCACTTCCTTACTGTTTAAATCACTTATAAATGCAAAACAGATTTTCACATGTTTTAAAGAAAAGTCTTGTGCAAGTAAAAGAGCCTTTTTCTGTGAAGAAGCTCCTACTACAGCCTAAAAACCCTTTGTGTTCCATGTCCTAATTAAAAATAAAATCTTGAGAAATTTCATTTTAAGCAACACTGGGTAGCACTGTAGTCTTGTATTTGAAAATGCGCATCTTCCTAAGAGTGTTAAACTTCACACTACGTCAGTTTTGCCCACATGATGAGAAACACTCCAGCACAGAATGCACCAATATTACACCTTATTTGTCAGAAACTGGGTTGCATGTTATAAAATTAAAATTGGAAGAAGCTAAGTAGTGGAGAACTGGTCCAGACCTTGGCTTCTTGATTCATCTAAAATATGTCATTAAGAGTGTACAGTCTCATGGTCCCATAATTTGTTTCCAAAATAGCAAAAAAGGAGTGCTAGATAAGTGTTTCAGTAATCTTACCTCTGTCTTGATCTAAGTAATAGCAAGATAAGAATAATAACCACAAATAGACAACACAAACACAAAATAGTCCACATTTTATTGCAGTAAAGAAATTATACCCACTCTTAGAAGAAACAGGATTCATATAATGTCTGGCCATAAAAATCTGCATTTTTATGCAGAGCAAGAAAATAACATATTACAAAAAAATCACTTTTTGAAAAAAAAAAACCTTATTTCAAATGCTGTCTCTCTTGAAAATTCAGAATTTATTTTCATGCTTACATTTTCTACAAAGAGCAAAGTAATAAAAATGAACTGAATCTGAAGGATAATGAAGCACACCTGCAGAATTAGGCAGCAGTTAAGGCTGACAGTCTCAATTGCTGTTTTAGACATGATTGTATCAATTCTGCCAAGAAACACTTATCTTCTTTGTAGAATGTAGCACTATAATCCTGTAAAGCTCCCACAAAGGGCACTCTATGCTGACTCGCATAACCATATTTTCAACTTTTTTGCAAATCATCTCCTTATTGCAGTGTTTTGGGTAAAGATGGTTGTTTAAAGTTGAGCTGTTGCCTGGATGTTTCCCAGATCACACATATAACAACCATATATACACTACCTCTGTTGATGCATCTCTGATTCCTTGTCTAAGGTGAGCATACTTGATTAACATCAGTGGACTTGATCGTATAAGATAGTAACAATATACATGCTGTATACGTTTACAGACTCTGTAAAAGGCTGAGGGAACTCTCACATGATCCAATTTTCAGTTACAGATTTTCACATCAAATGGCACCCGTCTCTTGTCACACAGTTGCTAACTGCCTTGAACCCAGTTTTACCCCGGAAGTTCCTAATCCATTTGACCAATTTTGATGTAAGATACAAAAAGTTTTGAACAAGTCCAAACTAAAACACATCTATTCACTTTTAACAATCTTTTCACTGAAGATCAAAACTTTTAAAATTTATTTTTTGGGCAGAGACTATTAATAAATACTTCTCAAAAACACTCTGTTGATATGCCACCTAGGACAGCAGATATAATCTAAGACCAAAATCTGAGAATTTGAGAAACGGGAGGACAGGTCAATGCTGTTCCATAGGGAAAAAGTCTACCCAGCTGCAGCCACTGCTGGAAAAGGCACATGTAGAGCAGAGCTTGTGTTTTTAAAGTTTCTTACCCTCACAGGCATGTGGTACAGTTATGCCAAGGACACGATATAGAAACAAAATAGAAGAAAGAATGGAGGTCTGGAGAAGGAAACAGAAAGCCCTGAGGCTTTTAGATGTAAATGGGACAGAAGAATGATGGGATACAGCAAGGGTCAGATCACCTACCCTGGACTGGGCCAACAACGTGACCTAGAGAGGGAAGCTGAAGCTGTTCTCAAATGGCAGAGGGACTCTGTGCCCATTAGGACAATATTCTGTGGAAGTTCAAGTAAGCCAGTGTTGTGGCCTTGTGTGGAGAAAAGGCTCAATTATCTTTTGATCAGCAGAAAGTGTGATGGTGAATTAAAGAAGAAATTTATCTTAGAACTGTGAAATTACATTAATTTATTTGTACACACTAACAACACTTATTTCAGTATGTGCCTCCACAGCACATATAGTAAGAAAAACTTACTTCTGACTTTAAGAAGGATCATTCACATTCATAAGGAGTCAGAATGTCCTGCTGGCCTTTTAGTAGCATGCTTTTAGCCAAAAATTCTGTAACGATCCAGCTGCTCTTTCCCACTGAGGTAAAAGCAAGTATAACAATTGTGTCCATTTGCACTGACATGAAACAACCTGACTCAAGTGGCTCTTCAAAAGGCATTACCATCACCTCACCTTATTGCTATTAAAATTAAAAATGAGATTAACCTTATTTTTCAAATAGTTCAGTGTAAATTAAAAGATACAGAAAAAAAAATCACACTATAAGAAACTGCAGTCTTCTAGATAATTCTTTATAAACTACTCTAAACTAAGATTTTACTTCATGGAGAACTAACCAAAACAAACTCTTTCTAACTAGATACAGTATTGAAAACTATCATATTCCTTGCAAGAAAACCAAGCACAATTTTCTAATTTAACAAAATTGGCTTGTCCTCTACTTACATGTAAGCACAATATTATAAATAATTTCATTAATACTTTTAAAACTCTTTCCAATGAAAGAAAATTTCTGGTTTGAGACACTGCTTTCATGCAAAAATAACTATTCTCTAATATGAAATTAATTCTCTTATCCCCAGAAATCTAGATTGGAAATTTTTCTATTCAGTTCATCCCATATTTGCAGTTTGATTCATTGTCCTAGCAAAAAAGTTGGCTACTTCAAACTGTCTGGCAAAGCTGCAATTGATGGGTCCAGTGACTGATTGGCATATACTGGACCTCTGTGGATTGCAAATTATTTATTGCAAGTTGAATTTCATTTAAAAGACAAACAATCTGGAATACATGACTTAGAATTTGTATATAAAATATTCCGTATTTTTTTAAACTTCAGATCTGAAGTTACTGAACATCTAATTTAGCTCCTGTGGAGACTGGAGGGAAGAGTCATTGCTTCACTGATTTGCAGTTTTGAAGGGGATAAAAAAGCAAAACATTAAAAACTATGATTAGCATGCAGGATGAGAGAGTCATAGAAATGGAAGCAGGAGAGTTTAGCAGCATGTTTGAAGTCAGAATTATTCAATGGAGTTCAGAGCTCCAATACTTGTGAATACAAGGTGCAGCATAGTTGTACACAGCCCCAAAGTCAATGAAAATCTATGTTTAACTGTAGGAGAGAAGGTAATTATTTTTGTGCAAAGATCATTCTGTTCAGAATGTTTTCTTAAATTTAGATGGACCACATGATATCTATGATTTCTAGAAAGAAGAGTGAGAGGTAATGTCACAAAACAGGATGTATTTCGAAAAAGAAGCAAAACATTCTAGATGTCTATTCAAGATCTACAGACCTCCAGAAACCTTAAGTAAAATGTCCTGTCATCAGACATTACAAGAGTATTTGGAAAAAAGTAAATAGCCTTCTTTTTTTCTTTGGGTTCCCCCCACGACTGATGCAAATGGAAGCACAGGAAAGTTGTACTGTTGCTTGGTTTGCATCTATTGCTGAGGAAAAATAAAAAAAAAGAACTGTTAAAAGACAAATACTAAGTTGCGTACAGGAAGTTTTAATTAACAAAGATAAGAACTGAAAAGACTATGAAATATTTGTGAGTTAATTCCCTGTCTCAAACTATTTTTGCACACATGTAGCTCCAAGACAACTAACAGACCTTTTCAGCCTGGCATTACACAAACACCAAATGTTGTACAGCATAAGAATTTGTAGCATGTTTTTATTCATCCATTTGAGAATAAATGAATAATTTTTGTAAGAGAAAAAGCAGTATCATAATTTAAGCTTCAGCATAAATAAGTATGGAAACACATTTTTATATACTAAACACTTGTGCACTAATAAACAACATTATTGTCCAACTGCTTTCTGTTCCTAGCCTGCAGAACTACTGAAGTGTAAGAACCACAGGCAAGGAGATGCAAAAAAACATGTTGGTTTAGGCTTCTCATTCAGAATTCCTTCATGTAAGGAAACGTCTTCCTTGCAATTCCAATGAAGTGTCATGAAAATCAGGTTGTCAGCTTATATAGGGAAAGCTACATTATTTACTTATGTGCACTTATTCAAATTAAACAGGATAACAGCATAAGAAGTCTGACAAGTTTCTTTTTCTTATACACAGTCTTATCTTGAATGTGAACTCTGTTTCACTGGACCCTCCTGCTTTGAACAGAAATTGTCCCAATATGCAGAATCCTCAGGTGTGACAGGAATACCAGATGCAACTAAATCTTCAAAAGTCAATAATGTAAATTGTGGTTGGTTACGCTCCATGGAATGAACCTAAAGAAAACACATATTAGCATAACATGAATCAATAAATATCAATTTTCTTCCTGTAAAATTCTCTATCACATTTAAACTACACATTGCTTATTGAAGAAGAAAGAAGACAGTCTGTATTTGAGACTAATATCACTTCCCCTCATTTAGGCTATGCAGTAACTATTAGAAGCATGTAACAGGCCATGCAGAAAAATCGAGCTTTTTGTTGAAACACAGTTCACAAAACTGATGGAACAAGGGCTATAGAATGCTGCAAGTATGACAGAATGACTGTTTAAGTCCAGTAAAGAAGAGAAAGACCACCATCAAACAAATTGTACTTCGTTCTTCAGCAGATATGATTATTTGAAACAATTGTGCAAAGATTTATTCCACTAGGTGTGCCTATTTGTACTCATTTTAATACCAGTAGTCACTGATGTTTTGCATGCTTCTCTCAGACTCAGGTGCTACTTAAAAATGAAAGTGGTCACAATCAACCTGCAATTACCCATGTTAAAACCAATTAAATGTGGACTGAGATATTAGAGATGACGGTGTCACAGTCTCCATGTTAGTTTCATCACTCCAAGAAAAAAAAAATCACATGGCAAAGAAGAAAAAATTTGGGTTTTTTTTTTTTTTTTGAGCACACTACTGTGCAGCCTGCTGTATGTCATCTCCAAATGTAATTGTTTGCAGACAGCAGGGCAGATAGTACAGCTTGCAAGAATCAAAGATAAATATAGCTGAGTCTTCTAAATGTGCATTTGCTGTAGCGATATATTCTTAATGTTTAATATTTCATAAAATTCAGTAGGGCTCCTCTTCAGTGGTGTTACTCAGTACATCAGACAAACTGACTCATTTTTGATGAGCCTGTCAGGGTCTCTCTGTGTGACACCACAGCCTTCTGGTGTATCAGCCACTCCTCCCAGTTTGGTGCCACCAGCAAACCTGCTGAGGGTGCACTGCACTATCATCCAGTTCATTAATGAAGATGTTACACAGGACTGGACCCAGTACTGATCACTGGTAACTGGCCTCCAACCAGACTTTGTACCTCTATCACCATACCCTTGGCCCGAACGTTAAGCCAGTTTCCAATACACCTCACAGTCTGTGTACCCAGCTCTCAGTATTTTTCTAGGAGGATCTTAGGAGAGACAGTGCCAGAGATAGATGGTACTGAAATACAGGTACACAATTACCCACTGCTCTAACCTCATCTACCAGGCCAGTCATTTCATGGCAGAAATTTACCAAGTTGATCGAGCATGACTTTCTCTTGGTGAAGCTATGCTGACTAGTCCTGATAATTTCTTTGTCCTTGCTGTGCCTGGAAATGGTGTTCAGAATTAGCTGTTCTGCTACCTCTCCAGCAATCACGGTGAAGCTTGCAGATCTGTAATTGCTTGGGTCCTCCTTCCATGTTTTCTTCCAGTCTTCAGGCACTTCTCCCAGTCCCCGTGATCAACTAAAGATTATTGAGAGGGGCCTTGCAATGCCAGCTGTATCCCATAAATATTACTGACTTACACCCATCCAGTTTGCTCAAGCATTCCCTGACGTAATCCTCTTCCTCCAAGGGCGCATCTTCCTTGCTCCTTGCTCTTTCATCCCTGCAACCTGGGATTCCTGATGTCCAGCCTTGCTAATAAATACTGATGCAAAGGTGGCATTCAGCACCTCAGCCTCTTTCAACATTTGTCTTTTTGAGTAAAACCCTTTCCTTTGGCTTCTTTGCACTTACAGAAGTGCTTCTTGTAGCTTTGAACATCCCTGGTCAGATTAAATTCTATTTGGGCTTTAGCTTTTTAAACTTCATCCCTGGATGCTCATAATATTTCTGTTTTCTTCTCATGTTACCCATTCTTGCTCCCACCCTCTGTATGCTTCCCTTTCTATGTCCAAGTTTGGCTACGAGCTCCCCTTCATCCATGCAGACCTCCTGGCCTTTTTGCCTGACTTCATATGCAGTTGAGACAGAACTCTCTTTTTGAGATGATCCTTGAATATTAAGCAGCTTTCTTGGGCTCAGCTTTCCTCTGAGGCCTTATCCCACAGGACCCCTCTTTATCCTTTGAGGAGGAGAAAGTTTGCTCTCCTCATGTTAAGGGTTGTGAGTCCTCCTCACTGCCCTAGGATCCTGAACTCCACCATCTCATGCTCTTCGAACCCTGCAGCCACAGACACATCTGTCACTCATCATGTCTATTCCTCATCCTGAGTGCACTGGTGTACAGGCACTTCAGAGGCACTCCAGCAAGTTGAGTTTCAGAAGACTTGGGGAATTTGTTCATAATTGTGCCTTGTAGACCCTTCCTTGCTTACATCCAAGTGCTGGAGGTGACTCAGTCCAAGGTCAGTTTTGAGGATTTTGTTATCCCTTTCTGTCACATCAATGTGAAGGTAGGTCAGTAAATAGGCAAAAAGCAAAAACTCTCCACTTCAGTATTTGAGCAGTAGGCTACTATTAAGAATAAATGCAGAGTCAACAAAATGGTTTGTGCTGTTGTAACAACACAAAAGAACTCTTAGCTTCAATGCAGACTGAAAGTGAAAAAGATTGAGCTGCCTCTCACTTTATATCTTTACAGAAGCAACATGGTGTTGAGACCGTTCTGCTCATCTGACATTTTGGAGATGAGGTAAAGCTGCAGGAGTGGTGCCTAGAGCCACACAGGTGACATTACAGATGCATACCAAATATGAACCAAGCCTTTGAGCTAAGGAGTTGTTAACAGATGTAGTTTGAACTTCAGCATGCGCTTGTCTGAAGGAAGTGTGTCCTGACTGAATGCATCACAACTCTTGTGAAGTACAGCAAGCGATCGACAAGAAACCTTGTATCCTACACAGGATTCATAAAGAATTTTAAACTCAGCCATCTTTTATTGAGACTAGCCTCACATAAATGTCTAGATCTAGGTTAAGAGCACAGATAAATGTTCTGTTTCCTCAAGCATACAGCAGTCACTAGCATTTTGATAAGACTCTTGACACTTAAGAGATTTTTAATTGCAGTACATTGACATAACAATTGGTCTTTCCTGGGAATTGTAGGTACATGCTATCATTTTGTGAAGAAAGCTGAAAATAGATGTTCTGCAAGCAGGCCGTAATTAATTACTCATGTGATTGCAGAGAGGGAACAGACACAAACACTGACATCCTAAAACAATGGGGTAACATTTAAGCTAGAATGGGTAACAGGTTAAGCTAGAATGAACAACTTTTTATTTTGACACATCTAGCAATAAATAGAATAATTTTTATGGTTCTTTTAAAAAGGGAGAAGGTAACGTTAATTTCCTCCATGTTTCTGTTAGAAGGAGGTCTAAAAAGGCACAATGCAACAGTACATAAATTTTCACTTAATTTCCTGTCTGGGGAGTCTCAGAATGCTCTCTTGTTCTGCTTAAAATGACCTTTCTTCATTGAAGTGGGATAATGAAATTTAGGTCATCATAACCTTTGATATCATGACTATTTTTTCTATGATATGTTTAAGGTAAGCAACCATGATGGTGAAGGTCAATACTTAAAAATCCTGGATTCCTGCTTAAGTATGTCCTGCCAAAAAAATGCACATAATTTCTTTAAAAATATTTGTCTACTGATTTATCACAGTAAATCCTCAAAGGGAATTTCATACCTCTTTTTCTCAATCTAACCAATACTAATTAAAAGGTCTGCCTCCCTTTGTTATCCAGGAACATAGACTTTGTTACCATGATAGTGTGCATTACCACTTTCATGCTTTTATCCATTCCTATACTAATTTTATTTTTTTCCTAGTTCCTGGTAGAATCTTTGTATCCAAATAACAGAAAACAACTAACCAATTTTCTTGTGAGCAACTAGAACACCAGAGAAAAATCTGGCAATTTGTCACACTCACATTTGCTGACTATCTGGCTGTTTTAGCTACAATTTGCCAATCTGCCTGTCCCTTAAATTTGACTTTTATTGCTATTTTCATGACTGAGGTCTTTTTAAAATTACACAGAAAATCATGAAAAGCTTTTAAGTTGCTTTTCTCTTTCTCTCTATAGAGACACCACATGGAATGAAGACTAACACTGCTGTTCTTCCCATCTGTTGGTTGTTGCTGCTTGTCTCAAGGGTTATCTTGTCATAATGGTGTTTGAGTGATGGATCTGCTCTGGGATACAAGCACTGACAGTTGCCCACTAAAATCAACTTGGTGAGGTGTCACACAAGTTTAGCAGTCCAGATTGGTTCACTGTTTCCATTTCCCTCTGTGAAAACAATCTTTCCCACATGAGTACTAGCAGGCCGTGACAAAAACCACGTAATCTTCTCTTGAATGAACACATAGAATACATGCATTACAGACTTGACATTATCTGTTGCTGTCCTCTGAAACTATTTCTCCTTCACAGACTCCTGAAATAGGCACAACAGAACTAAAGGAAACATGTCAGTAGTACTGCTTGGTTCTGGCTAATGCCATGCCTAAGATAAGCCTTCTTCTAGGCCCTGTATATGAGATGACACAATTTTAGCTACAGCCTAAGTTTATATTCAAGTGATCACCAAGAGATGAAACTGATTCACAATTCCTTACATCAGAATCCTTCTGTACAAATCCCTCCTGTTTCCCAAGTGCCACTGCAACATGATGATTATTATCCAAGCGGGTTTCCTAGTAAAGATGAAAAATGGCAATGTAAATACATTTTCTTTACTCTGTTTCTAGAGTATAGACTATATAAGTGTTTAGAATATGGTTCAGAACAATAACACAAGATCATATAAAATACTTTAAAATAATGACATTCGAAAAACAATAGTATTTTAGCAGTTTTGCTGAAGAGCTCAATGATGCAGACACATTAAAACATTCACAGGTCTGAGGACAGATTACCATAGGTGACCATCACCTTATCCATTTGTAGATATTTGTATTTAAGCTTGTGACCTGAGCATTCCTTTATCAGTCCCTTCTAAGTCTCAAACCACATAACCCATCTTAGCTATCCTTTCCCAGTGAGATGACCTGCGAACCTCAAGAAGGTATTCTGAAAAACAGTGATGTCAGTGTAAACTTAAACCATTGGCTCTCCCTCTTGGTTTCAGACAGCATGTAAGAGCACAACTTTGAATTCCTGACATAGTCTGAGTACTGCTATGTGTAAATACGAATCAACATTTTTAGATGTATAACTATATATTTAGTAATATAGATTTTACCAATTTAACAGTTTGGTTTGAAAGCGTTTTCTTCTAGAAAGACTAAAAATTCATCCTAAGCAATTTCAGGAAAAGAATCCCAAAGACTTTTACTGTTTCTGAATTATGCTTATTCTATAGCCAAGCCATAATTCCACTGACTTTTAAAAATATATATATCTAAGGGGATGAAATAAAAATTTCCCTGCTTATTTATTCTAAAGTATTCATGTAATTTTTGCACTTTCTAAACTAGAACTCAAGAATAACAAGAATTTTACCTAGGAAGATGATCCAATATTGCCATTAATCTGAAAATTGGAAAGTCATTGGGATATTCTCCTGGGACTTAAGACTGCATCTCCAATTTTGGCTTCCTTGGGAAATATTCTAACTGCACTATATTATAATATAAAGAAAGCACCATAATTTCCTCCTGTTTCCTCTCACAGGTTGTTGGTTGCCTCATTTTTCACCCCATTTAATCTAAGGAAAATGTCTTTTAGAACAATGGTATCAGTGTGCATCAGGATTTTCTACAGTTCATCTACTACACAGAATTTTCAAAGGCTTCAGTTGCCAGGGTACCATTTCTGTGATTCCAACAGCCCAGCGCATATATAAATAAATAAATAAATAAATAAAGCCAAGCTATTCAGCTCAAATCTACTCAGCCCAGCTCAGCTGAGGCAGCAGCTGCTCCAGGCATATGTAGCACCAGGACAACTGTAAAGTTGGGGGATGTTTCTGACGAACGTGTATGCCTTGGCTGAGAGGTGCTGGTGAGGAAATAGAACTATGCCTTTACTTTGATCTCTTCAGCACCAAAACTGTGCCTATTTGACAGCTTTTGCAGTGAACTTTAGAACCCTCACCTACTTAAAAAAAAACCCATCAAACTCATCTTGTCATACCTTTCTGCAAAGTGCTAGTAAGAAAATTAATATTTTTATTCTGTCTAGATTAAGAAAAATATTTAATATAAGAAACACTAAAAAACCTACAGCATGAGCAGTACTTTACATGACTGCAAGAGCTATAAATGTACTTCCTATGGGGTATTTTACTGGGTTTTCCACTCCTTTACTAGGATACAAAACTTAAAGTAAGTCAAGCATAAAGAATGCTATCTTGGAGGTAACCACTTGTAATCAGTGTGCACATTTCCTTAACTTCCTCAAAAATAAGAAAGACCATGAATATTAAATGCCTGATCAGGTGTTGCTAAACCATTTCTATAGTTCTGGGGTGGCAGTGCTCTGTGTTCTTCTAGATGGAAAAAAAATCGTATAATCCCTTTTTAATCACTTCATTTTCCACCCTTCTTTCATTTTTTTGCATGTCCAAGAGATCAAAGACAGATCAGAACAGAGGGCACAACACAGCACATTCAGCAGTGGCTTACACCTGTAATCAGAAATCTGCAAACAGCTTTAAGAACAGAATTTTCTTTTTGTGAGGTCAAATTATATTACTTGTTTGTTCAACTAAAAACATACTATAGATACTATTTTACATATTGTTAGCAAAATATTTTTTTTTTTCAGTTCAAAGCTGCATTTATCAGGCAGTGATTATTTAGATAGACCTTCCCTGCAGATACCCAGCCCAATGAACAGTGAATGAAAAAGGTTCCATTTAATTTATTTCATGTATCCTCTGTGGTCACAAGAGACTTTTCAGCATCTTATAATAAAACAAACTATGCCCTTCATCTATCTTTGCTGTTTCACAGCAATGTAAATCCAAGTGAAATACAGAAAGGAATATCTTTCCTGGCCTTTACTAGTGGCCAGCAAAAACCTTAAGCAATGGAATTAATGAAACATAGTGAAACTATAAAAAACAGTGGATCTGCTTGTTTCCCTGGAGATATTGCTATACCAGCTTATAAAATTACTATCTTAAATGGAAATAGATGATTAACAAAAAGAGGACAATCCTATAGAATTCCTTCAGGGTAGAGAGTTTGTTTTGTTAAGATTCCTCTCTATAAACCAGAAGACATATAATGGGCCAAAATTTGGTTTTGTCTGCACAGAACAAAAGTGTTACTAGAGCACACAGAGATTTACAAAGATCTCATTTCAAAGACTCGGCAGAATGATGTGTCTGGAATTCAAATTATTATGAATTCACTCAACAACAGACAGCTTATGATGAAACTGTACCTTCCCAGCCAGCAGAACTGATTGATGAGTAAATCCAGTTGGATTAGCTAGTCTTAGAAATGAAAGTTTCTATTATTATTTATTCCTGACAATGCAACAGGATTAACTTCTCTTACTGAGGGTGAAAGATGCCAACTACAGTTGCACACCAGCAATTACTAAATATGTTTCAAATTGACCCAGGTAATCTCTCTTTAAAATTCATGTTCTGGAAGTAATTTATTTGCATATAAACAAACCAAGGAAATATTTGTTGTGAAAAAATGCAAAAAGTTATCTGTGCAACAGCAGTCCTGCCAGATGATTCTTAATGCCAGAGCAAAATTTAGGATAAATCATGTGCTTTCTGTATTAAATAATTGTATCCAAAGTTGAGGTAGGTACAAAAACAAATGTGTTATGTCTTATTTAAGATTTTTCTTTAATATTGATTCCAGTAAGGACTATCCAGTTATTCTGCCTGATCAATTGTACACAACTGGGACTAATAAGAAAAGGGTCACAAATATATTTAACATTTTACAAATGACTAACTAGGAATTTATTTTTCATCATCTCATAGAATGGCTTATATTGGAAGGAACCTCAAAGATCATCCCAGGGACACCTTCCACTAGACCAGGTTGCTCAGGGCCCCATCCAATCTAGCCTTACACACTTCCAGGGATGGGGCATCCAGAAGTTCTCTAGGAAACCTTTTTCTGTGCCAATATAGTTCCAGTGGCAGTATATTTTTCCATATTTAAGATCTGCTACAAATCTGTCTATCTTATAAACTTACATTGATCTCTTTAAATGACAGAACTTGTCATAACTGTTTTCTATCAACTTCGTTCATTTTTACTAGAATTAACTACTATTTCATTCTTGTCATAGTAGTAGGCAGCTCATACCACTCAGCCTCCTCACTGGCAGGGCGTTATGAGAAACTGGAGTCCTTGACTTTGTTTCAATGTGTTAAGAGCACTATTCTCATCCTGAATTCAAAACACTGCACTATGCCTACTACTAAGAAGAAAATTAACTGTACCAGAGATGAAACTAGGACAATTTTCCAAGTTTATTTTCTTCAAAGGAAGTAAATGCAGCATATAGAATTACCCATAATAACAATCATCATCACCATCATCATAATGACTCCATCCTAAATCAACACCCTGACAAAATACTGTTATCTCTCTTCACTGGGCTAGATGTCCTTTAGTTATTGACAAACAAAGTCACCTTTTCAAAATGAGGAAAGCATGTACTGTCTACACGAATAAAGCATATTCAACATATATAGCAGACATGTAATATATGTCATAGAGCAATATACAAAAACAAGACCCCAAAGCTAAATCCTTCCATCAAGACCAAACAAGAAGAGCCTGTTTCTGATCAACTGCCTTCCATTCAAGCCAAAAAAAGGGGGGTGTGAATGAGGGCAAAGATACTTCGAGCAAAACTAAATCCTTGGTAAAAGGACCACACAAAGTCAACTACAAAACAAAGTAGTTAACTTGGTATTTACAATGAAAGAGGAGAAACCTTTTTCCACTGTTCACAGGAAATTCTATCTAGAATTTGAATTGGCTTTGCTCTGACTGTGAACAGTTACAGGGTGTCTAAATAGTGCTAACTTTGATTTGTTCTGATTCATTAGTATTTCGCTTGACCTTTTAGTCATGACAAGTATAAGGTGGAGGATCTCTTCCTGGTCTTTATGAACTTAAAGTTATCTTTTTTGTATTACATGGTATTTTCTGAAGAAGATTTCAGAATATTTTTGTGTAATTTAAATGGATAAAATCTCCTCTATTTCTCCCTTCCATTTTTAGTAAATTAGCTTCTTTTTAAAACTGAAACGAATCAATCAAAAATATGTGATAATTGAATTTTAAACAGTCTTGCTCTCATTGATCACTTCCTTTCACTAAGATATACGTAGTTCTGAAATGTAGAAGCGAGCCATTATATTTTTTTATTTGATAGACAAGCTCCCTAAAGTAAAATTGGCACAACAGGGAACCAAAGAAAAGACTGTATCAGAAATATGTAGTCTTACAAGTGACTCTTTCAGATTTCTCAAAATTAGTGTTTTCAACTAAAAAGTTATTTCAAAAATCTGACGAGACCAAAAGAAAGAATCTTCTAAGTAAGAAAATGGACATAAAATTTTAAAAAAACTTGGGAAAAGACAAAATAGTAAAGCAATGCTTAATTTTAAACTCTCCAGAGATTGGTAACTGAAAAACATTTTATGTATTTAATTTTAATGAATGTTGATATTTAAATGAAATTATATCCCAATTGAGCTTGTATTTAAAGGAAACTTGATATTAAGCCCTTTCTTTGAAATACAAGAATCTGCCTCATTATAATGCTGCACTCTTGGGAAGCAGGTGAGCAAATGCGGAAGTGGAGACTGAATGTTCTAGCAGTATGAATGTGCATGAATGTTCTAGCAGTAATTACTAAGTAATAAGGAAAATCCAAAAAATTAGAAAGCATTTAAGTATTACAGGGAGCTATCTGCATCATCATCTCCAGACTATTTCTGTCAATCAACCACAGGCACATCAAAGACCAAAATCAGGAGTTCCAGCATTCAATGAAGACAGGCAGATGCTCCCTTGGCCATGGGGCACTGCAGTAACACAGAAAGCTTTCTGGTACAGGACGTATCACAGGCTTTCCCAATAACTTCTTTTGCCAGTGCAATTCCAACTAGTGAATTTCATGACATACTAATATTGCTATACTATATAGGAATTGAGTAAGAGGACTGATTTAGTATGCACAGACTTGTAACACAAAATCAAAAATGGACAGGAATGCTGAATGGAGGAATGAACTGTGAGGAAAGAAACTTATACTCTGAAGTTAAACATTACTGGAACATTCATTCTTTCATACCTTGTGCACAGGGTACATGTAGTTTGTATACTACAGAAAATAAACATAAAGCAGAAATTTGTCACTTAGACAGTTCTATTGGAACAGCTGTCTCCAACAATACAAGTATTTTCAAAATGCAAATATGTATTTGAAACTGAATAATCTTAATGAAAAGTGCACTTGACAGTTTGTTCCATTTTTTGCTTTGTTTAAAGGGGTTGAACAAACATGCCTCAGGGGCGTAGAGAAATGGGATTGTAATTTAATTTGGTCTTAAAGCTTGATTTTTAGGTAATTAAATAATTTGAGGTAATTATGAATCGGAATCATATCAGCTGGAAAACACCTTCAACACCAGCAAGTTCCAACTGTTAACCCAGCACTGCCAGGTCCATCAGTAAACATGTCCCTCTCAGTTTTTCTTCTATGTATCCTTTAAATTACACAAGATGATACTGATAATTTCTTACCAAATCTGGAAGGATAGATGTTTTAGTGATAAGTCCCAATAACTCTGAAGAAGGAAAACAGAAGCCCAAACCCCAGGACTCAGACTATTGAGATCAACAATTCTAGATCAACTGATGAAGAACTTTAAAATCTTAGAGATGTTCAAGAAATCAGGTCTGAATATATTTCTGTGAACTTCCTGCATACCTTAGGATGACCTTCCCAGAGTGCAGAAAATATATTCCAGGCACAGGAAAAATAAAAAGACATTATAACAAATCCATATATGGGATGTCCTTGCAATCTTAAAAAAATTCTTTAAAATGCTGCAGATTTATATCCTCAGTTTTGATTAATATAAGCTCAATGGGGTTATACAAAAGAAAGATGTGAATTTGCAATTAAAAAAAAAAAATCCAACACGCAATGCAACAATAAGGAGTTGAGACTGCTTATCACTAATGAAAACATGTTCTTTACCTCAAATATCCACTCCTCTTCTTTTTCTCCATCCAGAAGCATTTTTGTATCCTTATACACCTTCCCTATTTCCAGTTGTAATGGAGACACATTAAATTCAATTCTTTGCAAGTTAAAGCCAATTCCAACTCCAACAGCCTTTAAGAAGCTTTCTTTTAAGGCCTAAAAGACATAAAAATGTATTTTATTTACACTGGCTACAAACTGTTTTTTAAACTGCTATTTACTGTTCTACAAACGTTACTTCTGAGCACACACTGCAAACAAAATAAATTTAAGACTTATACTACTAAATGTGAGGCTAGACTGATGAAATTATCAAGAGAAAAAGTTATCAGCATAGTTTATACCCAGCCTAACCAGCTGCAATTAAAATAAATATGCAATTGAAATTACTCAGAAGCACATACAGATATGTGTATGTGAATATGAATGCTTTACCTTGTTCTGGCTATGTTTTTAATACTACTAATAAATCCCATTGGAAATATCAGCTGTACCATGGTTCTCAAAGTTGTTCTGATATTAAAATAATCACTGAAATATAAAGTCCAAGAATATCTCCACATGAAATAGTATCAGGTAGCACCAGGGGGGTTTAGATTGGATAATGGGAGAAACTTCCTCATCAAACAGTTTTTCAAGCTCTGGAATAAACTGCCCAGGGAAGTGGTTGAGTCATCCTGAAATTCTTTAAAATATGGATAGAGGTGGTGCTTAGGGACATAGTTTAGTGGTAGATTTGGTAATCTTAGATGTCCTTTTCAACATAAACCATTCTATGATTCTATGCAACTACAGAAAGATTACATTTTTACTATGATGAAAATAAAAAATTATATCAGAAAAGAATGTGAACATTTGCAGACTTTGAATAGGAAAAGAAGTATTACCCAGTGCCGATAAAACATATCCAGCTGCATCCATTCATTACTCATTGACTTGATTACATCCCACTCTGTTTCAGTAAACTGTCGCTTCATTATGTGAAAGAAATTTGGAATTGAGCTACTACCTATAAATCAGACAGAGATAGTTACAGAAATTTTAACAGAGTAGTAATAATAAGCAAATGAATTACCTCACATTATGGCTCTAGAAAAAACTTGTAAGTAAAAAAAATTATGAACCAACTCTGCTCCACAATTTGAATTTATACAGCCTCAAAGCAGTGAGCTGATGGTTGTTCAGGATGCAGCATTTCCAGCGTTCTCTAAAAGGCAAAGTATTTAACCAATGATAATTTTATATAAACATAAAAAATTTATATTCGATACAAAAGTAGGATATACAGTCTCTGGCATCTGACAGCTTGATCTAGTAACATTTTATAAAATAGCATGCTGTTTGTCAAAATTTATCAAGCTATTCTGCCTCCCACCTATGCTGGGATACAGAAGAAACACTTTTTTAAGCACTTAGAGAAGCACAGTCTTCTGAATTTATCACACACATATTAAGCTATTTGGATTGGATTTATTCTGGAAGAAAAATGTGGGTAGAGAGGTGCCCATAATAACAGCAAGAAATATACCAATGGAAAAAGAATCCTCCAAAAAACCCAGCCTCAAACTACCAAACCTTCAAATCCTTAAATTTAAGCTTCCTCTAAAAATAATCACAGCTGTGTGGCACTGCAGCAGTTCTTTGGGGGCTACACCACTTTTCCCCACTAGTCCAAATTTACCTTATAGAAGACACTACAGTGTGTAGTTATATTGATCAATGGCATTTCTATAGTACCTTGAAATCTGTGGACCTTGTTACAAGCTTGGCTACCCATAGCCTATGTTAATCAGTATCCCATGCAAGCTTCCAGCTGGGAAGTCCAGCTGGGCTTACAGGTGGCTAAAGAGACAACGGCAGAAAATAACCTCTTTTCTCTAGTAGGGATAATAAAAATCTGGATAGAGACAATTCCATATATTGAGACAATTTCTTTGATAGGCTACTCAATGTTCGTACTAAAAATATAACATCAGTCATATCTAATCCAAAACATTTCCCCCCTCCTAATACCATGCTACTTTGGAGAACCCACTCACTAAATAATTGCTTAAGATGCATATTCTAACTGTAGTTGTGCCAGTAATTCTTTGAGTTGACTGGGCAAGGAACTTTCCTTTTCTATGCTCATGTTCCCCATCCTAAACCAGGGGTAAAGGCATCAAGCCTTCTCTATAAAATGGTTCTCTTCTACAGATATCTAAGCAGTAAATAAAAACAGGTACTGGCAGCAATAATAACTGATCTGAACAAACCAATGTTACACTAAAGCACACATTCAGGTTTTCTCACAATTTCCAAACCATACTGCAGTCTGACATACATGTCCCACAAGACATGGCAGTGACACTTCAGAGATGCCCTCAATTGCAGAATTTTGAGACAGTTGCAGCACTTAGCTAATGGAATGATCCAGAACAGTCTAAGGACAGTACTAACTCTCCTCTGGAGAAAATAACAGTAGAAGAAAAAAGCAACCACAATGTTATGTATGCTGATGAATTACTGAGGCAAATTCTATATCCATCTACTTACACAATCCAACTTCCCTGAAACAAAAAAAAAAAAGAAAAAAAAAATCGTTGAACTTGGATCAAGGTATTTTCTTTCACCTCTGTGTTTGTATGGTCCATTTTACAATCAAATAACTACAAATAATTAATACCTGCTCTAGACAATCCACATTTTTCCCCCCTTCTCTCTTTTCTTGAATATTTAAGACAACAGTGATAAAGCTCCAGCCTGTTCTTGTGATTCAAACTACAAAACATTCCATAATGTCCTGGTGTACCCTTCCTCCTCTATTACTTTCAGAGAGCCCTCCTCCTTTCTATAACCCAGGACTACCAGAGAAAACCATGTAAGACTATTCACACTACACCACCTTCAGCATGGTACATAAAGGTTCCTGCGTTGTCAGTCCTGCTATCCCAGCTTTATCACATGTGGTGAATACACTTGATGCTTAAACCATTTAGTACACCAAGTGCATATCAAATCCATATGCTACTGCTTTCTTCCTCATTGTTCACCCCTTTTATTGCCCTAGGTTTCTTCAACTGTTCAGCTACCCTTCTCAACACTCATGCTCAAATTCACATTGTGCTTTCCCCTCCACTCCCACCTTCTGTCAAGTTCCTCCTTTGAAAATCTCGGGCATCACTTTGTCCTTAAGTGCACTCACTCCCCGTTTCCTTAAGGCAGTACAGCTGCTCTGCTCTGAGGAACAGATCAGAGGACTTAGGATTCCTGTTCTCCACAAGTTACCTGCAGTACCATAGCCTGCCTAGTCCATTCCCCCCTATTTGCTTCACTAACAGAGAAAGACAGATTTACAAAACCATTGGAAAAAATGTAGGTTGAAAAGGACCTTTGGAGACCACCTGGTCTAACCTTCTGTTGAAAAACAGAGCCTTATGTTGGGTTACCCAGGGCTCTGTCAAGTAGAGTATTTCACCCCTTCTCTGGGGAACCTAGTCCAGTATTCTGCCGTTCTCATGGTGCAGACTTGTTCTACAGAGACAGAATTCCCCCGGAAGCAACCTGAGCCTTCTGCCTTTTGCCCTGTTCCAGTGCATCCTCATGAAGACAACTATGTACATCCTCTCTGCACCTACATTTCAGGGAGGCTGTGATTAGATTACCCTCTTTAGAGCTTTCACCTCTTCAGGTTCAACAAACCCAGCTCCACCAGCATTTTTACATTAGTCAAGTTCCCCAACCCTCTAATCACCTTGGTGTCCCTTTGCTAAACGTCCTTCAATTTTCCCATGTCTCTCATGACATAGGAGATATGAAGGAGACAAAACTAGAAGCAGCAGAAAGTTTCTGTTTAAATGCTATGTTTTTTGCTTTTAGTTTGATTTAAAAACACAGACTCAAGTTGTGGTCAACTACTTGCCACAATTTATAAAAAACTTTCTTTGAAAGAACTGGAACAAGTCCATACAGCAATTAATTATTTGGTTTTAAATTTTCATTTCTAAAGTAGCTCCCCTTCATCAACTTGTTTCAGAAATAAACTGACTTTTTAAGTACTTCTTAGTCAGGAAATAGAGTTCTTCAAAATAACAAACTAACTCCTTTTAATGCTGAGCATTAATTATATTGCTGTCTCTGATTTAAAAATACATGCCTTGTTAATAAACATCAGCTCCTTAAGAGTATCAACTGAGTAATCTTTCAAAAATTGTATTCTAGTCATTAAAAATAAAACCTAAACCCAAAGTTAAGTTTCTTCATTAAATTATAAGCACACAACACCCTGGAAATTTTAGGAAGAGTGATGAGAGGAAATAGTGAGTGATACTGGAAAAAAGACTCCAGTATTAAGCCTGGAAAGTAAACATGCTATATACAGGTAAGTGTGTGTGTTCCTGTGTATACATATGTGTCTGCATTTTGGACTTTTTGTGTGAGCTATTTACATTAATACATAATGCCATGTTTTCCAGTGCAATGACAACTAGGTTTTTGTTAATTTTTTTAAAGACTAGGCAAAAAAACTGCTTTGCATTTTCCCTGTAGAACAGTAATGTCACAGACCAGATATAAAAGACTGATTTTAAAAAGAGGCAGGAGTGAAAAATAAGAAGACAGACTATATTTTCTAGTCCTGTTTGCAAATGCACTGTAGAAATAGTACATAAATACACCATAATTTCCCCCCCATTCTTCTACCTGCTAAAGAATCCAAACAAGCTGCATTTGTAGGAAGATAAAAGCAATCAGAATTAAGATCCATGTAAACTCTGATGCTATTAATAGTGAAAATTACTACCTATAAGGCTAATACAGAAATTTTTTACATTTTTACAAACATCAGGTTAATCATAAATCAGCTTTGGTAATACAGTGTATACTTCACAAAGGCAGGGTACAAACTTGTACCAAAAATTATTAGAACCATGCCATGCATTCTCAAAAACAATGAGAAGAGTAGATGACTGACCACCTTCACCTCAGGTTTTATGAGTTTACAGTCTTCAACTTCGTTTGGTCAGATACAAACAAACTAGCTTATAAAGCTACTACTGCCAGCTCATTGATCAACTAATCTCCTGAAAAAACACAACAAACAAAACCAAACCCAAACAAACACTCAAAATGAAAATATGAAACAAATGCCAGAATGCAAACAACCTCCTCATCAACTTGAACTGCATAAAAGAAACAGGTCAGTGATTAAGAACTAATACCTAATCAATACAATCAGTTCACTTTCAGATGGAAAACATGTAAAGTGGCAGTGTGACACCTCATACATAGCAAAACAAACAACTGAAGCATGAACAGCTCAATCTACATAATAATGTGAAACACAAGATAGCTATGATGTTTCTAAACTAACCCACTGTATTGGATGAATGTTTCAAGTCCTGGACTCTTGGGCTGACAAGAGCCTTCTTTTGGTGTAGGACCATATTTGATCATATTTTACATCTCTAAAGGAAACCAAAGTAACCTGATACAGAGAAAACATTTCTTCTGCAACAGATGCCCAAGCCCTAATTGTTTATTAATACCAACTAATCCTTGTACAGACATTTAGAAACAACACAAGGCAAATAATTAGTGAGATAAATGACTACCTTACAAGAACCAGATAGAACATTAACAATGGATGTTACCTCAATCTACTAGCTCACACAGCTTTTGTGTGAATTGGAAATTGGATTTACATTCTCTGACCTCCACACTTCCTGTCAGTATCCTGCAATTTTCCCAATTACATGTATGTTAAACATCTATTCTCGTCATGTTAATGTTGATGTGTTTTATCTTGGCATACACCAGAGAAGCACTAACTCTTAAATGCCTGAAAATTTGACATTGCCTCCTATGATTTACTCAACATTTCGAGATTATAAAAATGTCAATCTGGAAAATTCAGTCATAAGGAGACTGAAATAATTTCATAATGTTTTGATATTTTCTTTGCAGATAGCATCATTAAGTCTCTGCAATATTAGAGAAATTGCTAAGGTTTCAATTGCATTAATGTGGTTGGGTCTAACAGCAGTGATGAAGATTTAAGCAAGCTGCCTTGATAGTCAGTGTAAAACAAAAGGAAGTAAAGAGTCATAATGGCTTAGATAACTCTTAAAACTTGACTGGAAAAACAGCAGCTATGACTTGGTTAAAAAAAAACCAAAATAAAATTAAAAGCTGTTAACAGCATACCTCATAGCTGATCAATTTAAAGACAGGTAGCACACTGTCTGCAACAGATTCATGCTTTTTGCAATTTATTCTGAAAATTAAAAAAAAAAAAAACCCAGATCCTCTAAATTTTTGTTCAGACTCCAGAATATTTCTACATGCTCTTTCCATACCAAACATTCAGCTGAAATATACACTTGCTATTGAAGAGCTTGCAGTCAAACACACCAGGGTGCAAGCTCATGGTTGTATCTTACCTCTGAGTGGAGAAAATAAAAGCATTTAAAATACAAAAGGTCTTAATCACCAAGATGACTCAGGGACCTCAAATTCTTTGAGAAAAATGCACTTACAACTAAAAAGTGATAGCAAATAAGATAATGAGCAGTAATAACATAAGAAATTTCTTAACTTGTGTTTGCCAACTCTTATACCTTTTACTTGCTTGAGTTCTTTCCAAGAAGTTGTATGACCAAAGCTAGCAGAGCTCTAGGTAGCCACAATATTTCAGCAAGAACAAAAATGACCCCACAAAAAAGACATTTTAATCAGTTTTTTATTATAGAACATATATCAGTTACAGCAATCACTGCATTGCTAGAACAGCAGGAACTCCACTTCCTTTCAACAGTTAAGAAGTTACGCTGCATCACACTAAAACACACAACCCCAAAATCTAAATAAACATAAAAATACACTTTTCTTTATAAAGCAAGTCATGAGGACACAACCACAGATGTAAAAAAAAAAAAAAAGTCCAGGTGGTGTCTGACAATCTATAGTGTTACACTACATAGTACTACCAAGCCACCAGATGTCTGAGTTTTATTACATTTTATGAAGTAATATACTAGAATGTCTTTCTGCACATTCAGAGATATTGAAACAACTTAATATCATTTAATTAAACCTATAACTTAATGTCATTTACTAGTCCAAGAAAATAGATAAGCAAAAAAAAAAAAAATCACATATAGCAGATCTCCATTTCACAGTTTGTAAAGCAGGAAAAGTTAGGTATTTAGTGACAGTGTAGCTATAGGGAATGCACACCCGTCTTTAAGAAGCTAACACCACTGCAGAACCTGGGGTTGCATTGGAATCTAGCTGGTACTTGGTATATAAAATACCATACTGGATAAGAGGGGTGGGGAGGTAGCCAATTCTCAGTACCTAAGTCATCCTCATCTTCCATATGAATTTCACTACATGATTCACACTTTCTAACACCTCCTTCATCTGACTAATGCAAATTTTTCCTGGGAAGATCTGAGACCTTAGAAAGCACAAGCTGATTCAAACTGAGCTGGTTTCCCTTAAAGGGTCTGATGAGAGATGTCTCCTCTAAATTTGGTGTGGAAATGGTCCTCAGTATTGAGACACAGACTCTGGGACTATGTCCTTCAACCTCATGGTATCCTATGCAGTAAATGAATCTAATGAACAACAGAGTTGCTCTTTAATGGTAAAAGTCAGGACACTGCACAGAAGCCTGTCCCAGAACATGAATTGCACAGCCGAATGCAGTAAAAATATCCCTTATTTTCACACTTAAAACTTTCCCACCTCTGTCTGTACACCATCCTTCCCTCTTTTCCCCCTTCATTAGTGAAGTCCTAAAAACCACACATGATGACATAAGCAGTATTAGTGTTTTAAATTTGGGAATCAATCTCTCCTACATAAGGACATTCTTTAAAAACAAATAAACAAAAATCCAAAGAAACCAAAACCTTATAAAGCCATTTGTTTGGCTTGCCAGCAGATGAAAGAGTGTTTGTCCCACTTGACAGCTAATACCCAGCATGTTTTGCTTTGTTAGGTCTTCCCACAGAGAAGAGACAGCAGTCAACTAGTCACTGGCATGTTGTCCCCCCATATCCTTCCCTGTATCATCACACAAACTAAATTTTGCCACTACAGGAGCTGTCTTTTATCCAGCCAAAATATACAAGGAAAGATGCGAGTGGAAGATAAATGTGCTGCATCATGGCAAAAGCAGATGAAAAAGCAGAGGCCCACAGATGACAAACTGATGAACTTCAATGGTCTATTCACCTGTATCTACTCTTGTAGATATCATCTCCAAGTGTTTGCTTTGCTTTTATTAAATTTGTTTTTACTAGGAAAGAAAAAGGAAGATATACATGCTTAACACAGAACCCAACAAGTCTGATGAACAAACCGGAAAACTGTGTAGAGCAAGATATAACTTTTTAATATACTACAAAATTGGATTTTCTAATAAAATATAACACAGCACATAATAGCTATGAATGCTTAGAATTCCCAACACCAACCCAATAAATGGCAAGAAAACATTTACCTTTGGAACTACCAAATGTCTCCCAATCCTAAAAGCTCCTGAAAACCTGACATAACATAAGCAACCTGTCATCTTTATTTAGGACATATAAAAATATTTGCCTTGTTGAAAATCAGAATTTCTCTTAGAAAGGAAATACACCAGGAAAATACAGCTGAGCCTATTTATATTACATTTATTGAGAAAAGCTGAAATAGTTAAGTTTCTAGCATTTCACAAGTCAGGATAAAAAAAATCTGCAAGTCTGTCTCTAAAAGACTGTCTCACAACCTTGAAACCAGTAAAGGCTCCAAACTCTAACACCTGTACATTCAATATCCAAATAAACTTCTGACAACACAAAATAAAGTCAGCTTCTATGTTGCAGTCTTGCAACAAATATATGTATCTGTAGAGCTGAAGCTATTGGAACTGGGCAGTGTTAGCAAGAAACTCCTCAAAAGGCAATTTTTAAACACCTACATAGTAATTACATAACCTTAGTCCTTGGATCAGATTTTTCTGCTGCACTTTCTTAATTTGGAAAGCCAAAGCTAAATGTCAAATGCTGAAAATCACTTTTAGTTTTGTTAAAAAAAAATCAGTTCTATTTAGCTGTTCATTGTGACAGTATAACTTAATTTCCCAAAACACCAATTTAGTAATAAATTGTGATTATTGTAAATTCAATGTGCAGAGTGAAAAAAAAAAAAACCACAACACCAAAACAATCTGACAAGCATTTTTATAGTTACTCTTCATTCCAACTGTTATTTTTAATAAAAGCTCCTAGTTTAGGATTTTTCTTTTCCTAATTGCTAGTTTTTTCCTCATTTTAAATATATATTCTCCACAGCCTAATTTTATAGTTCTGCATTTTGCCATCAGTTTATATTTTAATCCAAATCGTTTTACATTTTTCTATTAAGGAAATAGTCATAAAGGATTATGAGTGTTTCTTTGGAAAATAAAGGATTTTTCCTTTATAGAAGAGATTTAATCACAATATCAACTTTCTTTCACAGTTCATCAAGCACTGGTGCTTTATCAATTACAGAATTGTGTAATTCCCAGTTAAAACTGTGTTAGAAACATGAATAAAGCACAGCAATGAAACTGCTATATATTATACATTCTTTAAGAATACATTTAAGATGGCTGTTTCTTCCCAGTTGCAAACAGAACAAGGACAAAGAAATGCCTCCCTGTTTACTCAGCCTAAGTGCATAACATCACTGTGATTCTTTAGCTCAACAAGGATATATCAGCTGTTTTAACAATTGCACCTACACACCTAAAGCTGTAACATTAGCTAACAATTTGGTGTTTATCTCTAGCAGTAAAAGATTAGATACTGATTGCTGCTATGAGATATACTGAAATACAACAATAAAACCAAAAACAGTTAAAACTTTGTTTAAGGTAAAGGTAAATCACCTTAAGGACAAAAGCACTCTAACGAACAATCTGATTTGGAATTTGTTTCTAGGTCAGGAAATTCTTATTGAAAAGCTGAAATGAAGCAATTAAATAAGGATTGCAATTCAAAAAATTGAACATGGCTAGCTAAAAGACATGCCAAATGTCTGAACTATGATGTAGGTGAGCCTAACTCAATTAGGCTTAGGAATACACCAAAATTAACAGCACAAAGTTCAAAACTGTTTGGAGAGAGAGCTTTCCTCCACTAGCTAGACTGAAGTACAGTATTTAGCTTCTTCATGTGGGACTTATATACATATCTGACATGCCTCTGATTTGAAGAACTCTATCATCTCTTGCCCTACCTCACCTCAATAATGAGAATAAAAGGTGAAAAATGAGTCAAGTTCTTTTTATATTTCCTTCCCTCAGAGAAAACTAGTTTCAAATAATTAGGTGTTTGCACATAATAGCCTACTTTCTTAAAAAAGCATTTATTTGAGTATTTTTAGATCAAATTACTTTTTCTGTGAAAGTCACATGCAGAAATTTTACCCTTTTGTGTCTTTTAACAAGCAAGCCTAGCATAAAATCAAAATATTAATGAGAAAAGCTAATTCTACTGCATGCCAAATATTTAATTCTGGAATAAAACTGAGATTGGAGACATCTGGATCAAAGTAAATACAGTGGGATATGTAAGAAAGATTGCAGGCTGATTTTCAAAGATATGGGATGAACTGTTAATTTATTTATCTTTGAAAATCCATCTAAGCTAAAAAATTGCATTAGGGAAAAGAAATTCACTTGCACAGCAGGAAAGCTCTTGAGCCTAAGATCTAAACTTTTTTCAAATGCTCAAGGCAATCTTTATTAAGCTATAATTATTTCCTAAGTCTCTGAAAATGTTCTACTTTACAGAGCTTAAGTGACTGGTCAATCAACATCCCACACACCACTCAAACAAAGTCGACACTTGTTGCAGAATTTCTTTTCCATAAGCTAAAAAATCAAACACAACCTCATTTTTTTTCCACAGGAGTTAACAGTATTGTAAGAATCCTTCTCACTTCTTTTTTGAAAGGCTTAAAAAAAATTCATACGCTTTACCTGGCCAAATATTGTCCACAGACACTTCTACAAA
Source organism: Vidua chalybeata (assembly GCF_026979565.1). NCBI lineage: Eukaryota > Metazoa > Chordata > Aves > Passeriformes > Viduidae > Vidua > Vidua chalybeata. The sequence goes on along the minus strand of NC_071531.1, from coordinate 86,957,648 downwards.
CAAATTTACAGGACAGTGTGCATTTTTCCAAATTACTCAAGAGTTCATCTTAAACTGTTCTAAAGTGAAGAAAAATAATCATTGATCTCAGTAATTCTTCAAAAATAATTAAACTGAAAGACTGATTTAAATCTACAATAACCTGCCAGATAACCAAAAGGCAGCAACACACAATACCTGAAGAGGATATTTTCCTTTTCTACCATCACTAGAGTATTTACTTCAATATCTAAATAGAGGAAAAAAGGTGATAAACTGTTGCACACTTGTGGAACTTTTGTAGAACTGCTGCTTTTTGCAGTGGTAAGAATAGCTTCTAGTGTGACCTTTGAAGAAGGCTATGTCTTGCAATAGTTTCATTTCTCAGATTTTAATAAGGAAGCACAAGTAAGATGGAAAGACGCAGCTTCTTACGAACAAAAAGTAAAACAAAAATACATAGGATGGATTAAGAAGTGACATAAAATGTTTATGGGCACCAGGACTCCTTGTTAAATAGTAGCACACAAACAGCAGACTTCTCAAAACTTCCAGCTGCATGATAGATACTCTTGTATATCTGCACTGCAGATTTTGCATACTCGCTGGTTGAACAATAAAGGAATGTAAGAGCTACAATACTGGAGACCTCAATCAAGATGCTGTTGGAGAACATCATCGGATGAAGCACTTTGTATTTAAACAAGTGTTTGAAGAAAACAAACAAACCTACTGAAATGTACTTTGTTCATAGGGAACTCTTTGTCCTTGTAGCTGTTCCAAGGAAAGAGATTTATAGTGGATCCACCTTCAGAAATATAATGTACTTAGCAAGTGCAGAACAAGAGCACCACTCAGTGGAACTATCAGAGAAAATAATACTGCTAAAGTCTGTGTTACCTATTCATAGCCCAGCAACGAAAAAGAGTTGAAGGTGATTCTACTAAGACAAAAATATTCATAAGAATAATTTCACGTGAAAAGATGGCCAGCTTTAAATTATAGTCTCTGTAATATTAAGTTCTAACCTAATATTACTTATTTACCTGCTCTTTCTCCGATATACAATTATTACATTTCCATTAGTATCTTATTTCTTTTTCAAAAATACAAATTATAATTACAAAAAGGAAGACATATGAGTCATCTTTCACTGTTCAATTTTTGGAATCACCAGCATCTCCCAAAAACACTGTCTGTATCAGATCTCACAGTATTACTTAGTCTTTAGACTTCAGAAATAAAGTTTAACATGCTTCATAAAACTTGTCAGCTTGACATTGACAACATGCCTTTAGAATGCCAGCTACATTTACACCTGCATAAAATACCAGCAGAGGATGTAAGATATCCCTACTTCCACATATAATTTTTTTTTATTTTTCTATATAAATTTGAATTTTGCAGTTCCCAAGAAAAGCTTCAAATACAAGTGCTTGAATGTTTTGGTTTTCACTATTTACCCACTGAAACTAGAAACTTTTTGTAATGAGGAATTAAAATTAGTGAGTCCTGTGGTAAGGCCAGTGGCAGGCCAACCAGAGTGTTTCCAAGGGTACTGTGTCCAGGTATTACCTTTTCCATGGCAGCATGTGGAGTGCTGTGTTTTAGGTCTATGCCTAAGCCAGTGTTCATACCACACTGGTATCAGCAGTGTTTGCACAGCATCAAGGCCTTCACTGTAACTCTGCTCCCCCAGCAAACAGGCGGAGGGTGTGCAAGATGCTGTGAGGAGACACAGCTGGGACACCACCTTGCTTGCTTTGCCTGAGAGAGCTATGGTAAAAGTACCAGCTTCAAGTTTAATCAGGTTATTTGGGCCCTGTTGTTACCTGCAGTCCTGTCAGGAGTGCCCTTGTACCAAAGAAGCCTCACCCACTAGACACAATTCCTGTCACAAAACACGCAACAGCTCTGGTGGAGGACCCTCCAAAGGCTGTCCTGTGGCCTCACATGCTGACCAATGTGTTCAGAGTGAGGGTCTACAGCAGGTGTGACTCACGGGAAAGAACTTCAGATTGCAGCAAAGCTTCTGTGCATCCTAGCTAAACATGATAATCCAAAACTGTACAGTTGTAGCTGTCATTAAAAAGGTATAAAGTGATCAGACAGAAAGTTATCTGTCAGTGTTTACCTGAATCTCTCCCTTACAACACAACGTACTTTGCAGCATAAAATGCTGGGTAACTCCAAAAACTGTGAAGAAAGATTCTCTAAGAACACAACTACTACTGTCATATGTGGTCAAATGTTTAAGGACGATTCTAAAAAAAACCAGAATTCCAGTGAATCATAAGTCCCAGTATGTTTCTCCTTTAACCCAGTCATGCTCTGGTGAGCATTTGCAAACTAAATCATCTCCATAAAACTGTATTTAAAAATACACTTTGCTACAATCCTAATTTTGATCCTGAAGTTTACTTCACAAGTTTATTTTATGCAAATGAATAGGCCAATAACTAAAGTTTATTAAGTTTAGTCTTTTCCCAAGAGCACCTCACATGTTCCGTCCTCATCATCCCCTCTCACTGAGGATTACTGCATATTCACAGCCAATCTGTGTTGCCAGTTGGCTGACACATAAAATGTCCATACATATGGGACAACTGTGTAACACAGTCTATGGAGTTCTTATGGGGATGGAGCCCATTGTCCCTCTTTGGGAAGACATCCCTCCTTCTGCCTCATACACAGCAAATCCATAATTAAAGTATTTGCAGATGCTGGTAGCGCCCATATGATAAAAGGATTCATGATCTTGTTTTCCCAGGGTTCTACTTCTCTAAATGAGAAATATATCCATATCTGTCCTACAGTGCACCCCAAAATAAACGAGGAGTGCATTTTACAGCTAGAAATCCCAAACACACAATACACTCATACACTCTCTTCTAATTACACTAAATTTCTAGGACATGGATTGGTTCTTTGGGAAATGCGAAAACGTTCAGTACTCAAACACTGCAGAAACTGCTTTAGTCACCATAATGAATTACCTGGTAAATCAGTCTTCATAATATCAATGCCAACTTGAAGCTCAGGCTCAGCTGCAAGGACTGCATAATCTCCTTGGTGAGAGACATTGAAGTTGTAATTTGAGTTGATACTGAGTAAGTTACTGGCCAGGAAAGGTTTTCCTTTTGGTGTCCTTTGCAAGTGTACTTCATTCCAAGGTATGCACAGCTCCTCTGCAATTAATTTCCGCATCAGCAGGCGACCAGCCTATGAAATAAAATGGAAGTAATTCATACAGAACTATTGTGCTACGTGGTTGCTAAAAAATCACTTGCCTAAAAAACGTTGGTTTATTACTATTGATATCAAGTAGTGTATTTTAGCGAAAGAAGTTAAATTTCTCCCTTTTGTAAAAGCTGTGTCAAGTAAGTTTAAGCAGAAGAGTCCATCAGGGTATCAAATACATTGTCACTATTAGTGCAATTAACACAAGTCCCAGCCTAGACAAATCACAGTACTTCCTTTCTACCTTAGTAACTTATTTACGATACTTTATGGCACAAATAAATACTTTTTACACCACCCTGAGCAGTAAAATTATCTCAATAGTCTTCCTTTCAGTACATCTATTCACTACCTAGGCGCTAAATGAAACACTCAACAGCTAAAAGTGATGAGTAAGTCCTTCCACACTAATGAGCAGGCACGTATTAATGTATTATTAAGCGAGATTTAAACCCTGGATCTTCTAAAACAGCTTTATTCTCCTAGTCATTACCCCGATGTCCTATGTACAGTCCCTCAGGGTGCGCTGATTTTGTCTCCTGACTTGGTATCACGACTTAGAAGTTGTGAAGTCTTTCAGAGTAGCTACTGACAGCAGCCTGCCGTCCCTCTTGGCCCCTCAGTGAGGCAGAGCTTCATACTTTTATACAGGCCTTATCCTTTAGCTTTACATCCCTGAAATGCCCTCGCACGGCATGTCCGACTGATCAGGAATTTGGGCAACGCTGACTGTGCAGAGAGACAACCGCGTCCCGGCTCCCCATGTACCAAGGCGGCTTTGGCATCGCGGGCAAAGACAAACTGGCCGATGCGCTCCTTCTCCTCGGGCTGCACCAGCTGCGCGGCCAGCAGCCACTCGCGGCGGCGGGGTCGCCAAGCGCCGCAGGGGAAGGCCCAGCGCACGCTGCCCATGGCCCGGGCTCGCCGCGCCGCCCCGGCCGCGCTCCCTGCGCCCGCCCCGCGCCGCCGTGACCCGCCCCTTCGGGCCTGGCGGGAGCCTATCGGCGTGCGGGAAGCAGGGGAGCCCCGCCCCCGAGAACAATAACCTATCCGATGTCAGAACTCCCTGTGAGTGACAGCGGAATGCGCCAGGTAGCGACCTATCAGGGGAAAGGCGGTGCCTGCGGCGGAGCTGCACCCGCGGCATCGCTCAGCGAGGACAGATGGGCGGGCTCTCACCTGGAGTGGCGACTGGCGGAGCCATTCCGAGTGCAAGGAGCAGGAGAATGACGTCGGAAGGAGCCAATCTGCCGGCGTGGCTGCTGCGGAAGGTGGGCCAGAGCGGTCGGTGAGCTGCGGGTGTTGGCTGCAGGTGGGTGTGCGCTGCTCGGAGGGACGGCTCAGGGGGGATTGGCGCTTCGCCGCCTGCGGAGAGGCGGCAGTGGCGGGGAGCGCCGCATGCGGCGGCCGGGTCGCGCTGTGAGGGAAAGGGATCCCTTTGCCCCATCCCGCCCGCCCTGTCAGAATTAGTCCTCCCTTAGAATGAACGGAGCCGCCGCGGGGCGCAGGCGCGGGGGCCTGAGCGTGCGCAGTAGGGGCGCTGACGCCGCTGCCGTCCCCCGGCGGGCGGGGCGGGGGCGATGGCGGCCGCTGCTGCGGGGCTGGGCCTGATGAGGCTGGGGGCGGCCGATAACCCTGGCCGTGGCACAGGAGCGGAGTTGCCCGCTAAATTCTGCCTCTCTCGGCCCTGTGCGGCACTGGGAGGTGGTTATACCCTCGAGGGGGCGCCGGGGGAGGTGGTTCTTAGTGGCAGCGCGCCCCGTTGCGGACAGGAGATACGCGGCCCATCTCTGCCATCAGCACATCCCGCTGAGGTGTTGCCCTCAGCGCATCAGTCCTGCTGGAGAGCCGTCCGGGCCCCTGGCAGAGCTGTCGCAGCGGGCTGGGCTCTGTTTGTCTTTTATTGACTGTCAAGAGGAGCTGATTGTCCCGAGAGCAGATGCAGCGCTCTGCATCACTAGCAGCGTTCTGGCTCCTAAGGATCTGTGTAAATAAAAGGCTCTTGTATCCCGTGCTCACTGTTCTGTTGAGAATTCCAATAGTTGTCAACTGGATTCCTATTTTTCCTCAATTATAGGCCATCTGTAAGTCCTCAAAAGGTAAAAAATTTGCTTGCCCTTTGGTTCTGGAGTTGAGCCATAGCTAAAAAACTAGGGCCTATCTGAAAATTTACAACCCAACGTTCTGTTGCTTGCCAATAGAAGTACTTACACTTCATCCATCCTCTATTGACGATGTACAAATGATGCAAAAATGCTGAAAATTGTATTATTGCAGGTATTTGTTACAATCCTCCTTTTTTGTTGTTGTTTAGCATTGCTAGTGCACTGTTAATATGGAAAACTGCTGTTTCTGCACAGGCCAGAAGGTCTTTCTGAACAAGTCTGTTATAGCTGAGTATAGATTAGTCTTCGCAAAATATTTTAAACACAGAAGTAACATTGAATAAAAAAAAATGTATAATCAAGGAATCAATTGGGTATTTGACTTACTTCAAAATATTATTCCTATTTTTCTCCACGATTTAATGAAGCAAGGAATGGCATAATCTTATGCATTATGCAAACCCATAGACAAAGTTAACTGACAGCAGAGAAGGATTTAACACAGTCAAGAAAAAATCCCAAGAAAATGCTCTTCACCAATATTGAACTGTAGCTGAGGCTTACATTTCAGACTTTGTGTTCTGTGCACTTTGAAGGGAAAATTGTGGCATTTATATATTTAGTTACTGATAGATGATAATACTAATGGACTGTGGATCTTACCTAGTTCCAAAAAAAAAACCCCTCTGGTTTGATTGAAAGGTTTAGCTTGTCCCTACTCTCTGCTTAAGAGATTTAAACATGTAGCACTTTTTTCACTAGTGGATTAATTTTTTTTTTTTAATGAGCTTCGTGTGTAAATGCAAACTGAAGCTCAAGATGCATTGTATGATATGTAATGTAATTAGCATGTATTCAATATAAACCCACACTTTTAAGTAAAACATGCTCTTATTATAAGGCATGCTAAATCATTCTCTAAAGATGCTCAATATTGCATGCATGTTTTAAAAAAAAAAAAACACATTCACATGCAAAAGTGACAGACTACAGAAGCCATTAAAAGTTGTCATTTTCTTTTACAGAATTTGCAGTTATTTTCAGCAGAATTAGAAGTACAGTGTGTCATTTTAATTCCTTTTCTTTTTCTGAAAATTAAAATTACAGTTCTTGATAATTTTTGGCTAAGAAAATAATTTGCAAAGTAACTTGATAAATTGGAGAAATTTAATTTTAAGAGAAAATACTGCCAGTTTTACTTGTTTTAAATGATTACTGCTTTATCTTAATGGGTTCATGTGTTTATCAGGGAACATGCATTTAATGATCGCTGTTTGAAGAGTGGGAATCTTCCACTTCGGGAATGCCTCCAGGAATTACTGCGATTTCCTTACTTCCTACTGCTACCATGCTAGATTTTTTTCCATGTTGATTTTTTTATCACTTCTAAAGAACACAAAGCTTTAAAGTCTCTGTGTCACCTGAGAATACTGTCTTAACATCTGTTATTGATAAATGTCATTTTTGTGGATTAAATGTCTCAAAATGTCCTGAGCAGTTTTTTTTTTTTTTTTGCTTGTCCTAAAATGATTGACTGAATATTATTTTTCTTTGAAGTTCAGTTATTTATGAAAAACCTGTGAGACTCAGTTGCATTGAAATTTCCAGGCAGGAACTTGGAATTTTCTTAGTGTTTTCAATCTTAGGCAATCAGTGACAATCAACACATTAATGGAATATAAAAGCACAGAACTTGTACTCAGTATTTATAGTTTAATTACATTTTAAACCACTCTTGTCTTTTTAGTCAGTAATTAGAAGTGTCACCAAATCCTACAGATATGTGTTCCACTTATACTCACCTTAATGAATGTTAAATTAGATGCACAGTGTAGAGTGGTGTCTTTAAAATTTATTAACAAGTCATTAATTTCTCTCCTTTTGAATGGACAAGGAATGAAAATAGCAAATCATCTTGATGGGTATACAGTAGACTCAATAATATAATACTTTTAACATTAGATTGTTGCAGTCTGATTTAACGGTTTCCCCAGGACCCCTGATTCCTCCCCTGAAGGTGTCCTCCCAGGTGTGTCACAATCACTCCTCTTTTGCCCACCCTGACCCCGAGCACTGTCTGTCACTCCTGGCATTCCAGAAGTGCGTGGAGTGATTGGGCAGATTTAAAAGATGCCCTCCACCCCCAGGGGGGCATTGGGCCATCCAGGTGTCCTTTGTCCCTTGAGACCTCCTCTCCCGTACCTGGTTGGTGGACTCCCTACCCATCCCCTCCTCCCCCCAGGAAAAAGAGAGGGGAACCACGCGGTCCAGGCAGTTCTGATGGAGCAGTGACCGAATTCAGAGGCCTGCAGGGAGTTCTTTTGGAGCTGTTGCTACAATCAGAGGCCTGCGGGCCAGAATAAAAGCTCTGGATTAAACCCTCCATCAGAACCGACTCCTTTCCTTCACCCTAGACTAAAGGATTCTCTGACAGCAGGAAACCTGAGGAGCGGACCCTCTGTGAGAGGAAGCTCCATCCCGCCACCTGAGCTCCGGCATGTCTGGGCTTGTCTCCATGCGCCCAGCTGCGACATCCAGCTAGCCAAAGGTGTCTCTGGGGTGAAACACCAGCAGCAGGGGTCAGACAAGCCAGGGCACGTCCCCTTCTCTATATTGGAGCCTCCAATATTAGATCTTAGAATGCTGATCTTGACCTTTTCAAAACATACATTAATGCACTGTTAAATTTTGTATGGAAAAAAAAACCCTGAAAGTTCGCTAGAGAAATCTATACAATTTCTTTGTCTTCACTGTGCTTAATTCTGTCATTCTAGGTACCTAAAGTGTTCTGTAAAATACCAGCTCTTAGATTTCCCTTTTTTAAAATCCTGGTCCCTAGTAAGACATGCTATCCAAGCTGGGAGAAGGCCATGTAATAAACATAATGTTCCATTAAAGAACAATTTATTTCTCATAAGTTACCTGCTATGAAGTACGAAGATTTAATTTTTTTTAATTGGTGAGTGCTGTAGCACAGCTGTATTGTGCTTTCAGATAAAAGCAGATAGATTGTTTTACAATTGGTTGTAAATAATAAAGTACCAAATCAGGGTTGAGTTTAGACTGGTTTTGCCGGCCGTGTTGGAAGAGGAGAGAATGTCTACCTGCACAGTGTTGTTATGAATGAATTCAGTGTTACTTGCAATTTTGGAATGGCCACTCCCTTGTGCTGGGTACAGTCTTGAACCTCAGTCCCATTCCAAGGGTTTGTTTCTGTTTATTGTCAGGCAGAGACAGCGCTAAGGGGCTTTTCCTGGCTAAGTACGATGAGCCATGAGCTATGTGTGATACTTATGTGTGTTCAGTACTCCCACAAAACAGAATTCCCTAGGCTATTTCAAAGTCACACATATTTGTATGCATATTTTTATCTCACTATTACAAAGTGATCAGTTTGGTGTCTTTGCCACTATCTTTCTCGACCCTCATTTGGGTGTTCATGCTTCACTGTTATTACACGTTCTCTCCCTAGTTTGATATCTTTTCCTTGGTTATTCACCAAGAAATAATTGCACATCTTCCACCATTCTCAACTTCATTAGCATATTTAAACTTCTGTAAACTTCATTTTATTTATCAGTTGTAGCAGCTAAAGGCTATCTTTTCAGCAGAAGTGTTTATTAATATATGTACATTATGTGAGTATGTTCCCATCAGTGCTTTGGTAGGAACTACAAAAGATTCTGCACAAACAAAAGTTCATCTCTGTTCAAAGGTCCCTTCACACTTCTATTTGCTTTACTTTTTCAGATCTGGTGGAATGGATGTGAAAGTCATTTTTAGGAGGTGTAATGCAGTGGTAATGATTTTATTGTATACCTGTATGTTCTGAAAATGTCTGTCCTGGATGTTTTTGGTCTCCTTTATGAGTTTAACAGTATGTTATGTTTATAGTCTCCTAGTGTAATATCTAGGATTCAACATATATCCAGGTTATTAAATTCATGTCTAAAGGTCATTTGAACTTCCCAAAGGAAAAGTATAAGGAAATAAATTACACATTTCAGTGTCTTCTAGGTACAGAATTATAAGAAAACTCAAGAAGGATTTTTGAGTGCTAAATAAAAGACAATCATAAATATGTTACATCCTCTATATATCTTTGGAAAGGGAGCATTAGCATTGTTGAAGTGAAAAGTTCCACTAGAAATTCAGTGAGGTTTTGGCAGCTGTTTGCATAGAATAAAGGTCAGTTAAACACTTTCTTGTAGATACTAAGAGGAACGTCTGTCTATCTCATATTTTGACTATGGTCTTATCAGAGTTCTCAGTGTGGTTACCTGGAATCTGGGTCAATGAGCTCATTATGTTTTAGACTGCTCTGTCCCTTAGTGTCCTGGGAAAAAGACAGTGTTAAAAGTGGCAAAGGCTTGTAACTAGGTGATCCCTAATGGCCCTTCCAACCCAAACCATGCTATGCTTCAGAGGAGTCTTATAAACAGCACAACTAATGAGGTGTGGGCCCTTATTACTGGATTTTGTGACAGATCATAGGAATGCTCTTACCCTCCGAGCTCCCAGGTGGTCCCTTATTTGACCCATCATAATGACCAAAAGTAGCTTACTATCCCTAGCCTTCTGTTCAACTGCTGGCTGCTCTGTGGCCCTACACAGACTGGCCATTGCTTGTCACTTGACTGTCAGGCATGCAGAATGCCTGGCCCCTCAACTGGAGACCTGTACAGATAGTTTTGAGAGGTACATATATGTTCCCCACACGTGTTATATGAGGTTGACCTTAATAATATGAGGTTGACTGAAGTTTGTATCAGTTTTCACTGTAGCAGGCAACTGGCTTTGTGTTTGTGGTGTCTTACAATAAAAATAAGCAATGTTTAACTTTTAACTTTAGGGGAATTTAGTTTTGGAATAGTTTTCAGTTTTCAGTCTTTGTCAACCAGTTGTTGGTTTGTTGTTTTTTGGGTTTGTTGTTTTTTTTTTTTTTTTTTTTCAGAAAAGCAGGCTAATAGCTAAGGGGGCATTTGCCAGTGCAAAATTGTAAAGGTCCAGTATGTGAGCAGGGGGGTTTTGTCAAGTGGTGAGAGATTGGATCACGTACAGCAGTTCTTGTGTCATGTTCCAGGAGAGGCTGCAAGGCCGGTTGCTGAACAGCACACAGACGTGTCTTAAAAAGCAAAAGTAAGAGATCCCAGTTCTAATGCACCATTTACTAGAGCTTGGTTCTTGGTAACCCACATGAAGACAGGCTTTGTAGTTGGAATCCTGTGGGAGTTTATGGAGCAAATAAAAGGAGGGGTGTTCCCCAGCATTCCTGAGCTGCAGACCTCTTCAACATATGTCTGCACCCCCTATGTTTCTTAACCTTTTGTCAGAGTTGATCAAATATTTATAAAAAACCCTACTGATAATTAATATGGCTTTGTAGAAGAATGCATGAAATAATTATAAATGCCTTGTTTAACATACCAAGTTTTAGCTGAATTGTTAAGAGAGTTTGGAGGGCTATAAAATCATCAACAGATTCAGTGAAGTGGTACATTAATACCAAAATTATAAAGTAAGTCAGGAATTGGCTACAAGACAGCTGGAAATTGAATTTTTAATATGTATTTTTTTAATTGAGAGAAGGGTGAATTAGGCTAAGTTGTTGCACAGTGTTCGTTACTACATTCCTTAATCGTGGACAAAAACATTAAAGATACACTGCTGAATTTTGCTTTTAAGAAAATAATGAGATACTGCTGTTAGAGATTAGGATTTGGATGCACTAGATGACTTGGAAATTGGTCTAGTGAGACAGTGATGAGGTCTGAACTATAATGTTATACAACAGATCTTGTATCAGTGAAAGAAATTGAGGATCAAAACAGAGTAAAGAGAAAACTGCAAGCAATAATAAGGAAAACCAGAAACTCAGCCTTATAAGTGGACCTTGGAAAGTTTGACAATTATTCATTCTAATGACACTTGAGAGAGGACATCAATCAACACTCTTGACAGTTGTAAGAATGAATAAATATACAAAGGAAAATTAAGTCAATTAACAATTTTAACAAGAGAACAAATATATGTAAGCATTAATAAATTGATGTGTAATTAAGAGGTTTACAGTCTCTGCACCATGTACTGGAATAGAGTTTTTGTGTTAATAGTGTGGTAAAAGAAAACTTTCTGAAACATTGATTGCTTGTATGAAAGTGATCATATGATGTCTTGCCTAAAATAGCATAGTTCGACTTGATTATAGTACATGTTTCCATGTTCATAATACAAATATAGATATTACTGAAATTGGTAATTTTGTCATCAGAAAGCACATTGTAGGTTGGATCTTGCTATAGAAATTACATGTAAGTGGAGAAAGATGTCTAGTATCTATTGTCAGTTCCAGAATTTTGCAGAAAGGTTTATGTTTCTTTTAGAAGAAGTGTTATTTGATGTGATGTCAAATAAACTTTGAAATTCACTTACTTTTTAAAAAAAGTTCCATTCAAATGTGGGAAACTAATGTTATTGAAGCAACTCTGGTTTTGAAGATTCAGCCTTTTGAGGAGCAGGCTTTTAAATTGATAAGAAAAGGGTATTCAAGAGAATTCTGGCATATGAAAAAGTTTCATGATTTGTGGAAGTTGGGGTTTATGAGGCCATACATTATCAGAATAAATGGTGGTCTTCTTCTTCTGTATTTTCCTAGTTCCTCAGGCTTAGAATGGAAAGAGTGAATACGTTGAGATTGTCTGGCCATGGGAAGGAGAAGATGCCTGCTCCAAGGGTGCCAGTGCTGGCAGCAAGATCACTGGATCTCTTCTCTTCCAGGAGACATGGAGGTCTATTTGTTTGGAGCTACCCTGACTAGATAAAGTGTAGATCAGTCTGCTGTTAAAGTATCTCACATGAAGAAGACTGCCTGATGGTTTAGTTTGCTCTGAATGTATTGTGTCATCAGATGAGCCTTTTCAGAAAATTAAAAACCAAAACCAGTATTTTCTTGTTTCTGGGTTTTGTTTGGAATTTTTTGTCCCCTGTCAATTCAGGTGGGCCATTATCTGTTGCTGATTTTAATTGGAATTGCAGAAGCAAAATCCTGGAATAAAAAAAAATTGGAATGTTTCTTTAAGCTTTAAAATAGGCAATCTTGACTCAGATTTGCAGTAAAGGCAGTTTATGCATCTGCAATATATAACTAGCTCTTTAAATAGGTCTAAATAAAATATACTAGTGTTTAAAGTTTCTTTATGTTGACAAAGTGGAATAAAATATTTTCATTGTAAAAAATAGTTCAAACCTATTTACTATAGAAAAAAACACACTTCATTGTAGGGTTTTCACCAAAAAAAAACCAAAAAAAAACCAAAAAAAACAAACTTGGCTGCTGAAAGGGAGATGGAAATTTAAATGTGTTCTAAAGCCAGTTAATTTACACCACTGTAAGTGAAACTCAGAGTGGGCAAACATAAAGCTTCCTAACAAGACTATAGGTACATGACAAAATCAGTTTCAACTGATTAAACACTCAAAGGTGTACTGTCCCCAAACTGTCTCTAAATGACCCTGTTTGGTAAGCCCCAGCAATCCCGTTATTCAGGCAGGCTGTTGGTGTTGTTTGTATTCCATTATTGCAGTCCAGAGTGCCTCATGGGAATCCCCTTAGGATGCAGTCTAATAACCTCTGTCTCCCTTCCACTACAAGATGTAGAGTGATCAGCCTTTTGGAATGTAAACTATGTAACAAAGTTTTCTTTTTTCATCCTAATTTTACATAAAATTTTAAGAATTTGGGGGGTTTTTGAGGGTAAGCCTAGGACTAGTTTTTCTCTTAAATGATAATTAAACACACTCCTTGATGTGCTGTGGACTTTACTGAAAAAATTCCTACAGGTGGGTATTATCTGCAGAATTGTTCTCTGATATATGGCAGATAATCTACTTTACAAAATTTACCATGCGAATATATTTTACAAAGTAGTAGTATCAAATTCAGTGTAAAAGTCACTTGTAACACAAATTTCTAACTTTGCATATGAGATACAAACTAAATTCAATTCTGGGAACTTCTTTGTTTGCTTTATGGTATACTGATTTTTTTTGGGTTTTTTTTTAATAATAAGACTGTAGAATCAATTACTTATTTTTCCATTTCAGGAATAGATTGAAGAAAACATGGCCAATCAACGGGATTACATTAGCAGACCTATTTGCAATGGAATTTCTGTTCCTGAAAATAAAATCAATTCCTTAGTGGCTGAAGGTCATGGACAACAAATTCTAAAAGTACTACAAAAGTTCAGAGAACAAAATATATTTTTTGATTTTAAAATTCGTGTGAAAGATGAAATAATTCCCTGTCATCGTTGCGTACTGGCTGCAAGCAGTGATTTTTTCAGGTAAACCTAATTTTGGCATGAGTTTGCAGGAAATAGATTCTAAGTTCTCTGGGAGGGAGGAAAGGAATAGAATTTTTAAAAGTTAAAAAATTATCACAATTTACATATATCTGCAGAGTTTTGAGCACAGCATTCAAACATCATTTTAAGGGTATGCCAGATACAGCTCCTTGTATTTTCAGAAAGTCATGAGATTCTGACAGCAATGGAAACTCTGAAATACAAGTTTCAAATCATAAATGTGTGGCTCTGCTGTTAGGTTGAGCTGACACAGGTTATGTATGTTTAAGAGTTACCTGTTGCCTGTAACAGTACTTGAAGATGTCCAAGGATATTGTTCAACTTTTTATATGATAGTCTATGTACTTTGACACATTTATATTGTGAAACGTAACAGATTGATTACAAATACATCTTGTACTGAGCAATTGTGGATAAATTGTAAATAACTTTGCAATGGAACTGGTTTTTCTTGTCCAAGAAGAGTGGTCAGTATAGTAGAGATTATCTTCAGAGGTATTTAAACAGATACACATACTTTTCCTAAACTACAGATTTCAGTCTTTCAGCATGAAATGGATCTTCTTGTGCTTAAAGCTATGTATTTTTAAGGGACAGCCTTCATTCACATACAGAATATTAATTTGTAAATAAGACTTGCTAACCTTTTTATTAGACAGGTTCAAACTTGCAGTTCCACACTGAAAGTGTTTCTGAATAGCGTTTACTCAAAACAAAACTAAGACTGTAACAATGAAAAAATGGACTCTTGGGAATGAGTTAATAGCCTCAATTCAGTTGCCCATACATAGGTGAGTGTTATTTTCAAATGTCCTGAAAGATCCCATGGTCTAAGTGAGTCTGCCATATATGACAGAAGATAGCTAGGTGTGTTCTAAGAGTTGCTGAAAAAAAGAAGAAATGCACATGAAATGAGCACTTTCTCCACTGTAGGAGCAGACTTGTTTTTTTTCTCTGACACACAGGACTACTTTCATTTGTCTTTAACTGCTCGACAGCACCGAGATCATCTGGTAGAAAGAAATACTAGGATGAAATAACTTCCAGTGGTAATTTTTAGAACTGAAGTTAAGCACATGGAAATGCATGTGTCCTTTTCATTACCTACAGACTCTTCAGATTAAAATCTTCTAGGAGAGATCTCTCCCTGCTCCTAGCGCTTGATAGGGCATATAATAGCAGCCATCAGATTCAAAAGTTGACCTGGAATGCAAAGCCCATTTTTTACCTTCAAGGAATAAAAAGTACCTAGGTCCACTACATACATTTTGAAATGGAACACCTTTTGTCTTCCTTGGCCTTTGGACTTCTCTTAGTTTCGGCTTCATTGTGTAAACCAAAGAATCAGCAACATATTTTGATCCTCACTTGTTAGCTTTCAGAAGCCTTTGCCTAGATTGATCTTCTTCTACTAGCATTGTTCAGTTGCTATTTTACTCCCTAATTAGATATTTCATAGCTCATGGGTTAGTGAGTAAAGAATTATAAGGGTCATCGCTTAGTATGCAAAGAGGTCTTTGGGACACAGGTATCTTATTGTAATTTTATGTTCTTGTTTGGGAAGTCAGACAAGTTCCTGCTTTACCAGATGTTCACATCTCAAAGAGTATGTGCTGTACACAGGGATGGCTTTTTTCCTCTTTGGCTTCAGCAAAGGATGAGATTTTAAAAATCCCATACAACAAAGATACTAAGTGTATAACTGAACTATGATATAACACTTTTTTTTAATATGAATTAACTATGATGTATTAATATCCAGATTCTCTACTTCCCATTTGATGATTTATCTGACTCTTCCTCCACTATTATCTTGTGTCCTATTCAGAAGCCACTGCTACCCTAGCTTGAGGCTTAGTCTCTGGGAGGGTAGGGCAAGAGATATTGCAGCACTATTCTGTTGCCAGGACCTACCCACTTATAAAACTTTAATAACTTTATCTTGCCATGTTAGATTGTGTGAGAGAGTTAAATGTTATTACATAGTTAGAACAAAGCAGTTAAAGTTGTAATAAAATTTCCACAAATCTCCTGGTCAGTAGTTCATTCCACAATTTCAACCATCATCTTTGTATTCAGTCATACAGTTTCATTGTGTCATGCAATCATATCAAAATCTCATTTTTTCTCTGACATTGGCCTGTACTCATACATCTCTTTTTCAGCTCTAAAGCAAGAATTAAGTTTCCTTGTGTTTTTTCTCCTCATTTGTCCCTTACCTACTTTTATTTCTGAGGACTACACCCATCATCTGTCTGGCCATTTGCTCAGCCTGCAATTTGGAAGTGGTTTTTTTTTACATAATTGTATGTACTCATCCACATTGCATGACCTAACTCATGGGACTTTTTTACTTTGTATTTTTTTAAATCAGGCTTTCTTTCCCAAAGTTGAAACTGATGCTGTCCTGAAAATTTTCACATTTTCTGTCACACTGAGAGCTGCAGACTTCATCACCATTTGTGAAAATCCATACAAAACACAGGTGCTATGATTTAGTTAAGCCATCACTTTGAGTATGTTATCACAAATCTTTTTTTTTTTCAAACACACCAAGTAAATTCATTGTTCATATAAGAACTTCCACATTTTAGACCTGTTTTAGACCAGCCCACATTATTACGTGTCCCTAATTGTCTCCTTCCACATCAGTGTTCTCATCTGTTTGCTAAATCTTTAATTTGTGTGTTTATCTTCTGTATTCTATTCACAGAGCCATGTTTGAAGTTAATATGAAAGAACGAGATGATGGCAATGTTACTATTAGTAACCTATCACCCAAGGCAGTGAAAGCTTTTCTTGATTATGCTTACACAGGAAAAACAGAGATAACCAATGATAATGTGGAAATGCTCTTCCAACTGTCGTCATTCTTTCAAGTTTCACTCCTTTCCAAAGCTTGCAGTGACTTCCTAATAAAAAGTATTGATCTTGTGAATTGCTTACAGTTGCTTTCTCTATCAGAAAGTTATGGGTCTGTCCGCTTGTTTGATCATGCACTAGATTTTGTACAACACCACTTTTCGTTGCTGCTCAGATCAAGTGACTTCTTGGAGATGAATTTTGAGATATTACAAAAGTGTCTTGAGGCTGATGAACTAAATGTCCCTGAGGAAGAATCAGTGTTGAAAGCTGTACTCCAATGGACCAAACACAACTTAGAAACACGGCAGAAATACCTGCCTAATTTGATGAAAAAAGTGAGATTACACCAGTTACCTGAAAAGACTTTGCAGGACTTTCTGCATTCTGAAGAACACTTACTTAAGAGTGCTAATTGCTCAGTAATAATCAATGATGCAGTTAAAAGTGTGCAGAACTTCAGTGGATTGTTTCCAGATGCACGTCCTTCAACAACAGAAAAATATATATTTGTTCATAAAACTGATGAAGATGGAGAAAACAGACATACATTCTGCTACAACATCAAAACAGATAAATGGAAAGAACTACCACATACTCATATGATTGATCTGCCAGGGTCAAGTTTGTCTAGCTATGGAGAAAAAATATTTATAACTGGAGGATGCAAGGGTAATTGTTATAGGACTGTCAGGCTTCATATTGCTGAACCATTTCATGATGCCACTGACCAAACCTGGTGCTACTGTCCAGTCAGCAATGAATTCTCCATAGTGTCAGCTATGAAAAAACCGAGGACAATGCACACATCTGTTGTAACCTTAAATCAGCTCTTTGTAATAGGTGGAAAGACCAGAGGAGCTCAAGAAACTCGGAGTCTTTTGGATGTAGAATCCTATAACCCTCTTTCCAAAGACTGGAAATCTGTAAGCCAGTTACCAAGAGGTATCTACTATCCAGAAGCAAGTGCATGCCAAAATATAATTTATGTCCTTGGCTCAGAAGTAGAGATTACTGATGCCTTTAATCCATCCCTTGACTGTTTCTTTAAGTATAATGCTATGACTGATCAGTGGTCTGAGCTTGTAGCAGAATTTGGGCAGTTTTTCCATGCAACTCTAATCAAAGCTGTTCCAGTGAACTGTACATTGTACATATGCGATCTCTCCACCTACAAGGTTTACAGTTTTTGCCCAGAAACCTGTGTTTGGAAAGGGGAAGGGTCTTTTGAATGTGCTGGCTTTAATGCAGGGGCAGTTGGGACAGAAGACAAAATTTATATACTAGGTGGTGATTATGCTCCAGAAGAAATCACAGATGAAGTTCAAGTCTACCACAGTAGTAGGTCTGAGTGGGAAGAAGTTTCACCAATGCCAAGAGCCTTAACTGAGTTTTACTGTCAGGTCATTCAGTTTAATAGATATAGGGACCCCTGGTCACCTGTACTGACAATTTGCTCTGGAGAATTTTGAAACTCCCAAGTCAAAAAAGTCTATTTAAATGCACAAATTGTAGAACAGTTTTTAAGTATTAGTTTACAGATGGAGAAATATGTATTTGTTTGTTTAAATTTTCAGTTCAGATTAAATGCTGTAGGATTGCTTTTGGAAGACTCGATTAAAATGTCATTCATGCTAGTCGTTACATAAGACAGTATTATGTACTTAATTTTATATACAACTCTTCTCTATAATTATCAGAATAATTTTCAAAATTATATTAATTTTCCAAAAAGAATATTCATGAGGAATTAGTTGTGTAATATGTGTCATTATTTCTGTAATATTCACAGTTGTCCCAACAGACAAATTGCTGAGAAAACTGACTGTGATACTGTTTTCCCTATGTAACTGAAGCTTAAAAACCATTTTCATTCGTGTTATTTAGATTTTCTATGTTCATAAACCTGTAAGAGGAATTCATTGTCAGCTTTAACTTATCACAATGACCTTAGCAAGGACAAAGTGACCTTCACAGTATTAAAACTAGGTATCTAACTTGAAGAGACTGATAATTCCTTTCATCTTACTTCAGCTCTTCAGTTTTACCAGTTTTTCTCCATCCTTGTGCCTTAGTAGTAGCTTTATTTTGTGTTTCCATCCCATTAACTGTGGCAAAGTAAATTTCAATAACATACTGCAGGATAGGTAAGATTTATACAGGACAGATGATTCATGTGATATCTTTGCTTCAGTCATGTGTTTTCTTCAACTAAAGAAAAAACACTTCAGGATGTGTTCTAACAGAAGTCTTCATCTCTGAATTCTTCAGTGCTGCCTACTAAGCAGTCACTAGGCTGCTTACAGCAGCAAGCTGTAAACTGAATCCTGGCTGTTGCTTCCGTTAACTATGGGAAAAGTTTGTATCTTGTCGTACATCAAATACAAAGTTGCAAAACTACACCCCCGTATTAAAAGTCAATAGTAAATAGTATTTCAGAGGTGAGAAATCATCTCCTGTGGTTTAAATTAATTAAAACACTTTATCTTGAACTTCATTGTATTTTTAGATATTAAAAAATTACACAGTAAACACTACACAATATATTGCTTGATAAACTTTAAGTAGTCAGCTATGATAATGTTAAAATTTTAATGGACTTTTAGTGCTAATATTAGTCTAGCCATACATTCTGAAGTAAATTTGATCTCATGCTTACAGTCTTCTTTCTGACAGGAGGACACTGAAATCAGCTAGGTTTCATAAATTAATGTGTAATCTTCCACAGCCTGAGAATTTCCGTTCTTACCAGGTATCCAGATAAGACACTGAGAGCCCATATGTTCCATATAAGTATTGTGAAAGCAGTATGGTTGTCTTTTGCCAGACAGAATAATGGTTCTAAACATTTAATCACATCTTTCCAAGTAGCTTAAATAATGAATAAAATTTAGTGAGGCATCAGAGACATCTTTCATATGTCTTGAGACAGCTGGTAAGTTCATTGTCACATCACTACTGCATGTACTTTTTGCAAAACCCAAGCTGAATATTAATGCTTAGAGCTTAATATTGCCTAGAACAGGCTTCTGTTTTAAACAGTAAACAATGGAAGGTTCCAATTCTGTGACTGACTCTGTAATTTGTTATCAGATACCTTTACAAATTTAGATAATATTAATCATAACAATTTTCATAAGTATGTAAAATAAAATCATGTACATTTGGACAAGATGTTACTAGAGCAAGACCCTTCCATTCAGTAATTTCTGTATATTAATATGTGTATCAGTTCTGTAGAAGTAGCTTGCTACAGTATTTCAGGCAACTTCCACATTTTTTTTTTCTTTTTTTTTCTTTTTTTTCTTTTTTCTTCACAATAAGACTCCAAATCATATTTTAACTAAACATAGCTAGGTAACCTTTACAATCACCTTGCAGAAATGCAAGTATTTTTATATTGGGACACAACTACTTTCTGTTAGTGCAAAGCAAATGTATTGAGTAGAGAGAGGAAGAATACTATTCCTACTTACTGAAATAATGGGAAAAAACCAAACACATAGGAAAATGGTAGTTTTAATGAAGCTACTCAGGGTAGCATTGAGACTTCATTAACCATTAATTATTGCAACTTGTCACGTCATTGGAATACAAGGCCCAATTCACCTTTGCTTGTGTATTTGTGTTGCGCTTATACCTGAGTAATATGAGTATGCAATTTATGCACTGAGAAAAATAACATATGCCCATGGTACATGGGTATAAATAGCTATGCAAATTGGAAGAGACTAGAGAATTGCAAGGGTGTTTTAATTGCCACTGTCATGACCAAATTGCTGGGTCACATAAACAGCAAGCGAGTGAGTCATTGAGGTGATGCTCTTTCCTTTAAGTTGTTCCCTGCAGCAGATCTTTTTGGCAGTCTTCCATCCAGCTACTTGCTATAAGACTCTGGCATTTGACATCACACAGAGCAATGACGTATGTGAGAAATTCCTCAGTATACAGTATACTGACTGAAGCTGAATTGGGAAAATAGACATGCTTCTTTAATATTCTACACTATACTTGTGCAGGAACTAATGTCAGTTCCCAGTTTGACAAATCATTCATAGATTTCACAGGGAGTTGAGCTCTTACCCAGTGATCAGGAAATAATGTAGTAATGTCAGTTACTTCCTAGCTTTGCTTACACAAAAGTTACTGTGAAATGGTACTGATTTTCTGCAGTTAGGCAGGTAAGCCTCTACTACAGTTCTCACAGAAGGAAAAAGGATCATTTGCGACATGTTCACATATAAAGTATTAAATCTGGTAGCAGAACTGAATGCAGAAGAAGCAGAAGTATTAGAAAGTCATGGTTATAAACAAGGCTTTATGATTGAAGAAAGGACCTATGTTCCAAACCCTGTGATTAATTGCTAAAGAGGTAAGAAATCTCAGTGAACTACAGAAAAGAATATGAATTACTTGCATGAGTAACTGTTGTAGTCTGGATCAAACGGATTTTTCAGTCTACAGAGCATTTATGCAATTAAAAACAAAAGTCACAAAGTTAATGCAAAGTGAGTTTTTTAATATATTTTATGACTTTTCAAAGCTCTTTGAATCAAAGCTTTATGAAAAGAACCTTCCTCTAAAAATAGTAACTAGATTAATGATTATGTATGTTCTCACTGAAATACAGTGATATTTAAACATACAAAATGCATGTAAAATTATAATCTACTATTTGCACTTAAATGATGTAACCAAAAGATTTATAATAGTATTCTATTTTATGTCACAGAATACATTATAAGCATGACCAGTATAGTATACACAAAGATAATATATATTGTATGTGGGATTTTAATATCCAGTGATGATTATATTGGATGATCTTAATTTTTAAAGAATGCTATCAAAATGTTATGGCACTTTGGTAATGTTATCATATTGGTTTACTTGTTATAATAAATATCAATTATTCAGTGTTTATTGATTATGTTTGCACAGACCCGATGATTATTATTTAAGGACTAATTAATTTGTTTCTTATATTCTAAATACATTTGTATTAAGTCAGTTTACTGCTGTTAAAAATTCCTTATATTTACAAAATGGGGTACCTCTTCTGGGTCAGATTTATTTATGGTATTATTCTGTGATAAACAGTTTTCTAACTGTTTACCTCCTCTGGTTAGTATAGAGTAGTAGGTAAGGTATAGGCTATAGAGTGTGCTGACTGCAGTTCCTAATGTGGAGATTAATTTTAGACGTTTCTGTTTGTAGGTGACCAACAGGAGGCAGCATAAGATCTATTTTAATTAAAACAGACTGAAACCAGGCATGTATTTGATAGTATTTATAGTTGAACATTATGCTCAATTTACTTTTTTCCTTCTAACACCCAATAAAGCATAGAGAACAGTAACATTTCGCTGCTGCCTGGGCTCTGCTGATATGTGGAAAGTATGATACTACACGTTTGCTGAGATGTTCCATTCTTTTGTGAAATAAAGCACTGAGCAACTGAATCCTTCTCGGGTCTCTCTCTTTTTTTTTTTTTTTTTTTTTTTTCTTTTCCCCAGTGAGTTTCAAACTGCAGGGACTCTACACTGTTTCTAATGCAGGTAATCACTTTTGGGGTTTGTTGGTTTGGTGTTTTTTTTTCAATTGGAGAACATTTTGAATGCCATAACCAAGAATGCAGTTAGCATGGATGAAAACTGCAGTGAGGGGGGGTTTATAATTATCCTTGGACTTTGTATGTGTATATCCTTTGCATACTGAATTACTGTTCCCATGCTAATTTTAATTGTCTGCTGAAAAGTTCTTAAGTTTACCATTGTAAGGTAGTAATTTAAATTGGTATAATTTTTTAAAAATTAGATCAGATTGATATACAGGGTTTTTTAACAGTTGAAGTATTGCAAATGATTGGGTATTTATTGTTACTGAAATGGACTTTCCATACTAGTAGAAGGAGCTTTATATAGAAGGAGATGAAAGCTACAAAGTCCAAAATTGTATGCCAAGGCTTGCAGAATTGGCATCAATACAAAGTGACGGAGCCCGGTGTTGTCTTGTGTCCTTCCAAAACTTAAAATTCTCTAACCCTGAGACTCTTCTATAGATAAATTAGAGTTAATGGCAATACAAATTAACTTTCCAACACTCCAAGGCCTTTGCCCCAAAAGCCTTTCAGCTAGCAAAAGCCTTTTGGAGACATGTACAAAGCATTCCAGCAGCATTCACAATATTAAAAGCTTATATTGAATAATGAAGGGATTCAGAGACCAAATCTGAGAGCTTAGGTTGTGTAACCCTGTGCACAATCAGAAGGAAATTGTACATGTATGTTCTACAGATCCAAGGAGTTCACCATGGACTTAAATAGTTTGTGTCTGAAGTGGACCATATGGTAGGGATTTTCTTCCTGTCATCAAAAGCAAAGAAGAAAGAATCTGGATTTAATGATTAAAATACACATAAGTTCAAGACAGTTCACATAAATGAAGGAGGTCCAAGGATTTTTGTTAGAGGAAGCTGGTATACACCAGGATTTTTCACCAGTGATCCACAGGCTCCATAAAAGCAGAGTAACAATTCTGGGAGAAAGTAGAGCTATTTAGGTTTATGTGTATAGCTACTCTAGGAAATCATATGACTCCTAGTTAAAATTATTCTAATGGATGCTAATCATATTTAGTGGGTTTGTCCTTCACAATAAAAGGATATTCAATGAGGTATAATTAGGACTAATTATTTTTGCAGACTAGCAGAGGATCAGACTGTTAATGACCTCCCCTTTCCATCATTTGTCCACCTACTTGCACCTGAATCTAATTTGAACTAGCTTGCAAGACCTTTAGGGTGTGCTTTAATCTTATTTCTGAGCACTAGAAAATTGCCAGTTACTAGTAATAATGTAAAGAGAAGCCAAGTTCATGTATGGGTCTCAGTAAGAAATATCCTGGTATTATAAATGTCAGCAATGTGGCATGGTCTTGCTACACTACTCCTCACCATTTTCGTTTCTAACTGGATTTTCAGTACACAGTGGGCACGTATGGCAGCAAAACTATCAGTACCTGTTAGCAAACTGGTAAATGAATAGCTGGCTGAAACTGGAAAATACCATTTTAAGGAGTTTTGTAGTTTCATCACAGTTATGGTTACTTAAAGTTGTATTAATCAAATAACTACCTGTCCAGTGAAAGAACTTGGAAAGACTGATCAAGTTAACTGTTAACGAATATGTGAAGTACTAAATGCACGCATCAGGTTCGGCAGAACAGAGGTACCAAACTTCGAGAAAGTAGGGTTACATCATCAAGGCACCAGGACCTAACACAGAAGGCAAGGACCGGACACATCTTGTATGGCGGAGGGGACGAGGAGCCCCAAGCCCGAAAGCTCCAGGAAAGCGTTTTATGTGTATCTTCACCCACATCAATGGCGTGGTGCAGAACTTCCCGAAAAATACTTTTACTTCTTTAATGACAGGATGTAATAAACGTCACTTCTCCATTTTAATCACAAGCCGCGCAGTTCAGGAGGAACAGCCGGCTGCCGCGCGCTCGCTCTGGGCAGCAGCATCATAAACCTAGCCGCCAAACCGGTGGCTTATCCACGGTTACCCCGCACGTTCGGACTGCCGCGGCTTCTCCCTCCCTCCCTCGGAGGCCGCCGCCCAGCGGCGCCCGGCCCCTCCCCGCGCCGCGCCCTCCAGCGAAGCGGCAGCACCACACCCACCCCGCGGAGGGTCCCTGGCAGAGGGGGGCGGGCCGCGACAGCCCGCAGCCAATCACCGGCACGCCTGGGGAAGACAAGCGGCGGCTGCAGCCAATGGCCGCCCGGCGGCTGCGCGCAGCGCGGCCCCGCCGGCGAGGAGCCATGGGGACTCCAGGCCGCCTGGCGCGGCAGGGCGGGGCGGGGGAAGAGGCGCACAAAGAGCACCAATCGGCGTGCGGAGAAGAGTGACAGGCAGGCAGCTCGCCCAATGGGAGGGCGGTGGCCGTTGAAGGGCCGGCGGCCCGGAGGGGAGCGCCGGGCGCAGGTGAGTCGCGCGCGCGGCCCCCGGGGACCGGGCGGGGCGGGCAGCGAGACCGGCCCGGGGATGGGGCGGCCGCTCCCCCCACGGCGTGTGGGCAGCCCCCGCGGGGGTTGGGCGGTGGGACTCCGCCGCCCTCGGCCCCTGAGGGTGATGAGGCGATTGCCCACCGTCTTATCTCCCCACGGGGAGGTCCTGTTCCTATTTTTCCTTCTCCCGGGAGAGTCGCGGGGCTCCGCCGGCCGGAGCGTCCCTGACTTGCGGCAGGGCCCGCGGGCCCATCTGCTCTCTGGGCCTCGGGCTGTGCTGGCCGGGCAGCCGGCCGTGCCCTCGCCTCCCTTTGTTGCCGCCTTGCTTTCCCTGCAGCGCTCCGGGTGGGAGCGCGCTGAGCCCGGGCCCGCGGCTGTGGCCGCCCTCCCGCCTCCAAGCGCACTTCCCGCGCACGGCCGAGGCCTTCTGTTCCCCTTCGTGGCCGTGGCTCCTCCAGGGGAACGGGAGCTTCGGCCTGAGAAGTCTGTGCCTTCAATTGCCTGAATCCCCAGCTGCTTCCCACCTTCTGCGCTTTCTCCCTGCTTCGTTGAATTATCTTTTTAGGTGCTGTTGGTTCCCTTCTGTTCCTGCTTTTTCGTTCGTGTAAATCGCCAGCTTCTTGCAGGTCTGTGCTGGGTGATGTGTTGTGCAGCACCCAGATCCTCCTGTACTAAAAGCCTTTTTACAAAAGCATAAGTTGCTCCAAGCCAATGTAGCCATCTGTTAGGAATCACAAAAAAGTTTTCTAGAAAGCCTTAGGCAGAAGATACTCAAGACCTTAATTTTGCTTAAGAAAACTTAAGAGATAGCAGGTACTTGTAATTTGAATGTTGTTTTTTTGTTTCTTTTTTTTTTTTTATTCAAGCATAAGCCCTAAAAGGCTTGGTTTTTTTTTTAAATCAAGGCATCTTCTTTTGTAAAAAGTAATGATTTTGTAAAATTCTAGTTTGATGCTAGAAACAATCTTCCACTCCTGGTGAATGCATGGATCTTTTTGTTTGCTTCATTGTTTGTTTGGGGCATTTGATAATATTTTTTTGTTCGTCCAACATGTGGTCCAACAATAAAGTGTGAACAAAGGAGACAGAAAAGATAGAGGCAGAATGAGGATGCTTCTGTCTTTAACTATGCCAAAGATATTCAGTGTATACAGAGTCTGTCTATTTTTGGAGTTTCCAGCTTAGTTTTACACTACTTGTTTCTTTTCAACCCCAACATTTTGTTTGGTGCAGTGATGAGAGCTTTCTTGATCACAGATTGCTTTTGGCCTGCAGGCCCAAAGTCAAAGCTCCATGTTGCCATCTTTTCTGGAAGACCTTGAAGTCTTTATGATGTCATCAGAATTGAGTTTTTTTTAGCGAGCACTTCACATTTTTACCCAAATTGTCAAAGTATGCATTTTGCATTGCAATTCTCCCCAGCTTCTTGTGTACCTCCTCACTGGCAGAAGTTGAAAACTCCTTGGTTTAAAGTAAGCACTGCTTAACCACAACCAACACGTTGGTGTGTTGCCAATGTTATTGGCACACTAATCCAAAACACAGCGTTGTCCCAGCTACTAGGATGAGCATTAACGCTATCCCAGCTGCTGAGGTTTGGAATATTAGTTTTTTTTTGCTGTAGCTCTCCAGAAGTTGTATACATTCTAGCTTATTTACATTCCCATCTCTTAGGTACTTTGAGAATGTAACAGCTCATTTTTCCTCATTAAAGACTAATATCCTGGAGACCATCTGGCAATGGCTAAGAATGAATATCCAAAACCTCAGCTTTGGTTAGATAATAATTCTTCTTAGTTAGTATATCAGATAGGTACACAGATAGGTACATCTTTGGGAGTAAATATACTGTTAAGACATTTCACTAACTCCGTTTGTATTAATTAGAAAGGAATTGTCCTTAACAAAGCAATGTGCTTTCAAAAAGGAAAGAGTTAAAGAGGCAGGGTGTCCTTACCAATTGGAAGTTGGTAGTCATGAGTTTTAAAATATATAGGTTTTGCTGATGTTTCACTGGGAAATTCAGGGGCTTGTATCAGATGTGTTCTAGCAAAAGTTTTAAAAAGTCTAAAAGAAAACTTTATCTAGTAAAGGAATTGGATGCCAATAACTTCAAAGTTAGTATTGTAGTTCTTAAAGGTTATGTCCTTGGCTTATGGCATAAAATCCAAAACCGAAAGGAGACACTTAACAAGCATGGCTGGGGAGGTCAGTCAGGTGATGTAGAGCACTGGTGCAAGGAGCAGTGGGCTGGCCCCCAGGGTGGCCTGGCATTTGCATGTTTTAACTCTCAGCCCTCTCCAGAGCTAAGGAGAAAGCTTACCTGTCAGCATTTTCCATGTTGATGTAGAATTCTATTTGGAAGATGATGAAAATTTGATTTGAAAACACAGTTTATTTTTTGTTTGTTTTTCTGTGTTTGTTGGCTATAAAAGAATGTTGCTTGACATGGAAAACTGCAAGTGAGCCACTTATTTACTGTCAATAGTATATCGGAGATGAAGAACAATGTCTAAACTACCAGACATTATTTCCCAAGTGGGGAGTTGCAGTGCAGTGTGCTGATGTGTATGCTTTAACCAAGTTTAGGGAGACTAATAGGAGGAAAAATACGTAGTAATTTAAGAATCCTGTATAGCTGGGAGGGAGTTATTTAAGAATTAAGTCCATTAGTTAGTAAAAATTGAATCTATAATCTGGAAGCCATTTCCCTTCAGGTGGACAATGTCTTTACTGCATGAACAATGAACAAAAAGCAGCTTGAAGCTGCCTGTAGTGTATAGTGAATCCCTGGCCCACTTGACTTCAAGCCGTTTAATACTACCTGCAGTGGTAGGTAACATGGTACAAAAGACTGTTCAAAATAATCCTAAATTGAACCTATTGCCAAGCAGTCTGTGACCAAGAACCATTTTTGATTCTTAGTCCTTCTTCCAAGATTTGGTGGGTTGTTCTGGTTTTTCTTTTTTTTTTTTTGGTAATATGATCTGTTATTAATGCAGTAATAATATTCATTACTGTGATAATAGTCCCCTCGCTCTCCACTCCTCTGCAGAGTTGCACACAGTCTGTCAGGTGAATTATGGGGATTCGTGTTCTCTTCAGCATCAGGCATGGGACTAGCTGGTGCTGAGGGTAGAGCACTAGATGAACTGAAAAGCTGCCATGGTAAGAACATGAGATGTTCAGCAGCCTGAGAAGGACATGGGAGGGTTTTACCATGGGCATATAAAATGACTTCAATCTATTTCCTGTTAAGATGTGTCTAATGAATGACATTTGCTTTAGTAGTTATTTTATGACATTCAGCAGGATTGGTTCTTTTATTTATGATTATGTTAAGTTAGAAGAGCCTTGAAAATGTCAACTTTTCATATTAGTGTGCTTTTTTTTTAAATGAAAATTGTTTCTTACTTAATACATGTCTCAGAAATTTCAGTACCCGAAACATTTCATGTTTTTGAAGTAATGATATAATAATTTCAGCTTCTTTTGTAAATAGTTGAGCATTCAAACTGAAATGTGTGTGTCAAATTTCAGTCATAAGGAAATCCTGATTTACAAAACTCTTTAAGAGCTAAAGGAAAATATCTGTACTTTTCTAATGGAAATACTAAATCAACCTTAACAGTTCATGACATGGATATATTAATATATCCATGGTTTTATAATTTATTGGAGATTAGAGGAAGTATCTATGACTACTTTGTATTGAAAGTTTAACAAAATGGTTTTCCTTTATCAAATAAACTGTTAGTTCAAACTGTGCATTCCTTAAACGATGACTTAGGAGTCAAGTTGTTAAAATATTTGTATACCTTGGAGATTTATCTTGTTTGCTCTTTTTCTCTTAGGAAGCCTGACAAATAGAAAAATACAACAAAGTGAAGAGAAAATTCACTTCATGAGAACTGAGCTCTGCTTTCATTTGCTTTTTAATTTATTTATATTAGTAGCTGATTAGTGTCAGATCATCTCTGTAGTCTGCTGTGGTGAAATTACTAGGTTAAGCCTGGAAAAAATGAAACAGTTAAAAAGAAAAAGAAAAAGCAATTTTAGTGTTCAGGAAACTCAGACTCTCCTTAAGGAAATCAGAAAAAGGAGAGAAGTACTATTTTCGAAGCAACTTAATACAACAATTAATGAGATGAAACGGAAAGCTTGGGAGGAAATAGCAGAGTGTGTCAATGCTGTAGGTGAAGGAGAGCAGAGAACAGGGACAGAAGTGAAAAGGCGATACCTTGACTGGAGAGCACTCATGAAGAGAAAACGTCTGAATGCAAACATCAAAGTAGTAGGTGCTGGGTTTCACCTTCCTTCATCCAATTTAGATGACTCTCTCAATGAAGACATGGATGAGAAAATGGGATTTGCAATTGAATCTAGTTTTGAGTGGCAAAATATCACTGACTTCAGAGAAGCTGGTGGATCTTTAACAGAAATCAAAGTAGAAGAGGAAGAGGAAGATCCGCAGAATTTTGAAGTGAGTGACTGATAAATATGAGCTATATGCAATATGACCTTTGCTTCATTTCAGCATAAGGCTTTTTACTGTGTTTCTTCATAGCATCTGTTTCTGTTTTTTTCTGAACGTGTGAATTAAACTGTAGAAATAAATATAATTCAGAGACATGGTATTCAAATCTGCTTGGAATTCTCTGTAAGGTCTTGGATGTTGATTACTGGTTTGATATCCCTAAACTTTGAGTATGTCTTTGCACATGTATTTTCCATTTGTGCCACAGATAAGAATTAGTTGAGTCAATGCAAGAAAAATAACGCTGTTGAAGGAAACTGGTCATTTTAGTATTCAAGAGTGCCTCGATGGATGAACGGAGAAGTGCGCATCTTTAACAAATGAAAGTAAATGTTACCTGGAGGTACAGAAAGAAATAGAATACAGAAAGAAATATGATACTGCTTGCATTTGTTGAAATGAACCTACAGGAGATAAAAACATTACTTGAATTAGTCAGCCTTTCCTCTTTCTCAGAATTTTAGTGTGAATTTGACAAGTAGTAGTGGATTATATAGACATGTTGATACTCCTAGTAGTACTGTGACAGTTTTGGGATAGGCAACCAACTGGAGTACAGTCAAATGTTGGGATAGTTTTGCTGTTCCTCTTTAAACAAAGGGGTTTATAGTTCTCTTTTCCAAAGGGAGTACTCAAACAATTTTGTTTGGGGTATTTTATTGCTTTGGGTTTTTGGGGGAGAAATTTTTGTTTGTTTGTTTGTTTGTTTGTTTGTTGTTTTTTTTTTTTTTTGAGTAGGAGGAGTGGGGAGGCAACTCCTGTCTTAGCTCTGTTGATATGTATGCTGGGAGAAAACCAGTGTAAGCTGTTAGATGGCAGTGAGAACTACTGTCAGACAGTGCTGAAGAACAGTGTGTGTCTTCTCTAATGCCTTTCTCTTGCAGCATACATATTGGGAGAAAATTTATCTCTTTTGTACTATGAGTTTGTAAGGGCTGTGATACTACACAAAATGTTACAGTCTGCTGAGAGCAGTGGTCCTAACCACCATCATGCATCACAAATAGCTTTACAGCAAATGTGATAATACAAAATGGTTAAACAAGTCCTGCTTGTTGACCCACTTAATAGAGTTGGAAGAGTTAGGAGCATGTGAAAAATGTCAGTGTTAAATGTTTTTTAGGAATGGAATAGCCCAAGTTATTGAAGGTTAGGCTAGCTTACATAACACATAGCCTATGGATCCATCTGCTCTGATAAATAATTAGTCACAACAAATGCCTGGTGGCTTACATAAATGTCACTCAGCTCTATGAAAGTTAAGAACAACATATGGTCTTCTAGATCCAGTTTTCTGTCAGTTGTTCTGAATGATCTGTAATAACTACTGTGCTGTATTTTCTGGATGTTTTTCCAGACAAGATTTTTTATTTTTCATTACCAGATATTAACTTGCAGATAAAACCTGTTTCTCTTCCTGTGTAATGATTAAAAAATCTTATTACATAGCATGGTTACTTCACAACATACAAGTTAAACACTTTTGAATAGCTTTAAAGATGATGAAAAAATGCAGTATGTTCTTTTCAGTAAAGTTGTATGCAACAAATTTATTCTGGCATGAAGACTGGAATGTAATTCTTGTCTGTCGCATTCCTCTCTGCAGTTTCCTATTGAGGAAGAAGAAGAAATATTGTCATCAGTTCTGCCAGATTCAAAAAAGGAAAATGACCTACCAGACTTCCCCCACATTGAAGAATTTGGAAATCTGAACTCTGCTCAAGCTAGGCTAGCCTATGAAGATTCTCACTTGCTTATAAATCTGGAGAAGCAAAAGGTGGAGCTGGAGAAACAGCGACTGGACATCGAAGCCGAAAGGTTGCAAGTGGAGAAGGAGCGCCTGCAGATTGAGAAGGAGCGGTTGCGGCACGTTGACTTGGAGCGTGAGCGGCTTCAGATTGAGAAGGAGCGACTTCAAATAGAGTGGGAGAAACTCAGGCTAGAGACTCTGCATGCTGAAAAACCTGCCCTGGAAAATGACCTCACCCAAACTGAAAAACCAATCATGCAGCCTCTGGATCTAGAAACTGAAAAGTTAAAACTTGAAAAAGAACGTTTGCAGTTAGAGAAAGAGAGGCTGCAGTTCCTAAAGTTTGAGTCAGAAAAGCTGCAGATTGAGAAGGAGCGCTTGCAAGTAGAGAAGGAGCGCCTTCGAATTCAGAGAGAGGGTCACTTGCAGTGAACAGCTCAGCTAAAGTGTCGATGTTAGTGTTTTGATGTTTCTAAATTAGAAGTAGTTCTTTCCTTGATACTGAAAGTGTCCTAGAGGCTTAACATTCTTCTGTTCAGAGTTGAATGTTGATGTTAAACTGAAAAAAAAAATGGTGCTCAATATGTCAGTGTGCCTACACTATAAATGATCTTATGTGTGAAATTGCTTTTCAGTGTATCAGAACTTAAGTGTTATGTTCTCTTGTCTTCAGTATTGTGCTGTATTAGTTCAGTATCCTCCTCTCATAGAGGCCTCGAGAAGAATCCAGGCTGAACCTTGTACTTTTTGTCACTGTACTAGCAGGAAGGAAGGATCAGAATAAATCAGCATTAGCTGTGAGGACATGGTGCTAATGATAGCCTATATGGTAAAGAAGTATAATTTTGGCAGAACACAGGAATACAGAGTCATTATGAGACCAATTCATTAAATTTTATCCCCCTCCTGCTTTTTTTTCTCCACCCCCACAACTGGGAAAAACAATTGAAGAGTTATCTAGAAGTTAAAGTACAAGTTAAATTCCTTGCAGTTGTGTTTACTGTTGTTCCATGGCTTGGACTGAATGTGAGTGCAGAAAATAGGTTTGAGTTTTTATGGTGGGGTTTTTTTTGGATAAAGCATTCATATTAGACAAAGTTACACATCAGCCATGCATACTATAAGCTGGCCTGTTGGTTTCACCAGGCAGTTAATAATGCTTTATGGAGTAGAGCACCTGTGTTAGCATAGCACAGGGATTTACTGATTGATCAGGCATGCTGTCTAAAGAGTCTGTGATGAGCCCCTTAAGGAAATTGCTAGACCTTGTTTGTTCTTGGAAGGCAGCAGCTGGTGATAAGAATCTCAGAAATGGAGACTGAGCACATCCTGAGAACCTCTGAGCTTGAACACTTCTGCACTCATTGCTGGTTCTGCCTGGCCAGTGCCAAAGTCATGTCTGCAAGGCAGCCAGAAGAGGCTTCTGTAGCTCTCTACGTAATATATTTTAATTACACAAACAGAAATGGTCAGTGCTGAAGGCTGTTAGTATTTTTCATAAGCAGTGTAGTCATATTAAAAAAAAAACAAAAACCAAAACAAACAAAAATAAAACAACACCAAAACAACCAGCCAAGGAAGGAAGCTTTCTATTATTTCATGTATGTTTAAATCCCAACTGAGCCAGACTTCACCTTTCTCATCTTTCCGCAAGTAACTGTCTTGTTAACTCCATTGGAAATGTAGAACTGTGGGAATACTAAGTCTAAACATATGTTGAGTGACTTAGGTGAATTTGTGTGCAAGTAAATAATATTTATACCACACTACAGGTTTACTTTTATTCTGCAAAGATTATTTTTTTATTACTGAAACAAGTGTGCTTCTACAGTGGAAATAAATTTGACTACTACACTCCAAAATGACTCTTGAGGCTTTTTCACAGAGAAACTAGGCTACATCTGAAGAGAAACCTGGATACTGAACACTGCAGCACCCCAAAGTTGGTGGTGCCTGTATTCCCTGTGTAGTCAGTCAGAAAGATGAGTCACTTGGGACTTACTTGAGTAAGGAAAAAGGAAGGAAACATCAACCAGTTAGATAAAATGCCCTGGGGAAAGTTTCCCTGATTTTTTTCTTCCTAAATGTGGTGGGCTGCGCTCAATGGGATTCCAGGTGCACACCAGTATTGCTCCATTACTCTTCAGCTGGACAGGGGAGAGACATAACAAAAGGTTAATGGGTGGAGAGAAGAGCAGGGAGAGATCACTCAGCAGTTACAGTCATGGGCAAAACTGGCTCGACTTGGGGAAATTAATTTGCTCTCAATCAGTTAAGAGTAGAGTAATGAGAAACGAAACCAAATCTTTAACTAACTTTCCCACAGCATTCCCTTCTTCCCAGGCTTAACTTCACTCCTGATTTTCTCTACCTCTCCCTGCAAGTGGTGCAGGAGGATGGGGAATGGGGACAGTGGTCACTTTAGCACCCACTGTCTCTTCCCCTTCTTCCTCACACTCTTCCTCTGCTCCAGCATGGGGTTCTTCCCATGGGAGACAGTCTTCCATGAATTTTTGTAACAGGAGTCCTTCCCACATGCAGCAGTTCTTACTGAAGTGCTCT
Organism: Vidua chalybeata; assembly: GCF_026979565.1. NCBI lineage: Eukaryota > Metazoa > Chordata > Aves > Passeriformes > Viduidae > Vidua > Vidua chalybeata. The sequence goes on along the minus strand of NC_071531.1, from coordinate 86,924,237 downwards.
GGTGTAGTTCCTACAGGGGGCAGTCCTTGAAGAACAGGCTGCTGCAATGTGGATGCCCTGTGGAGTCTCAAGTCCTGCCAGCAAACCTGCTCCAGTGAGCTCCTCTCTTCACAGGTCCTGCCGGGAGCCTGCTCCAGTGCAGGCTTCCCCCAGGGTCACAGCCTCCTTCAGATGTTTCCACATGCTCCAGCGTGGGCTCCTCCATGGGCTGCAGGTGGATCTCTGCTCCCCCATGGGCTGCAGGGGCACAGCTGCCTTGCCATGGTCTGCACCATGGGCTGCAGGGGAACCTCAGCTCCAGCACCTGGGGCACCTCTGCCCCTCCTTGTGCACTGACCTTGGTGTCTGGGGCTTTTTTGCTTGGATATTGTCATTCTTCTCCAGCTGCATTTACTTCTGTGCATTTTCCTGTTGTTAAATACATTACCCCAGTGTCACTAGCACCATCACTGATGGATTTGGCCATGACCAAGGGCAGGTCCATCTTGGAGCCCCCAGGGATTGGCTCTGTTGGCAGTTTCTCTCAGCAACCACCCCTGTAGTCCCTCCTGCTACCAAGACATTAGGTCACAAATCCAATACACTAAAATAAAGGGACAAATTGGCAGCTCCCTGATATGCATCATGCAAATTGATATTAAAAATAACTTTCTGTGATTTGGAGAAAATACTTATCTTTTCTTTTTAAAGCATGAAAGAGGCAGAATTCACAGAGTTAGTCAGGTGTCTAGTGCATAGAATATTGATCAGGATAGTGGGATAGCATGGATTTTATGGCTGTGTGCCCTGACGTGACCAATTTTCTAGATAAATAATCTGACTGCCAAACAGGGTCAGAGTAGGAATAAGGGGCAACATAGCCAGCTCTGCAAGAGTTAGTGACCGGAAGGACCAAACCAGAAGAGAGAGAATGTTCCCACAATCTTATGTGGAAGATGTGTCTTGCCAGGAAGGAGCAGATGTGGTTCTGGCTCTTGTTTTCACAGAATTCACAGAATTACTAGGTTGGAAGAGACCTTAAAGATCATAGAGTCAAACCATTTTGACAGGTATTTGAGCTGCTGCTTGATCCCAGCACCTCTGTCTTCATGAATTACTCCATTTATCCATTAGGATAATGATTTGTATTTTACATTTAATGTCTTCAAAATTGTACAAAATGCACAAAAGAGCATTAAAGGTTTTAGGGAAAAATAGGTAGATCAATCTGAACCATCTATGAATTCTTAATTGTTTCAGAAATTTGAACACTTTTCCAAATGTTAATAGAGCTGTATGTAAGCAATTACTTTTCCTAACAACTGTTCAGCCTCCTAGGGAAATGATGCATCTTTTGGTTCTAGAAAACATCTTGGAAAGTACTGAATGATGAAATTAAGTATTGAGATAAATCATTGAAAATACAGTTTCAACATAAAATTTAGAGAAAATTACAGAGTTCAATACATCTATTTTATAGCTTGTTTTTTTTTTTTCATAATGAAAATGCAGTCATTTTGTGTTAATTTGAATTAAAATATAATATATTTAAATAATTATCTGCAGTCCCTTTAATTGTTTGATTTACCAACCTGAGATCCTGATGGTAAAGCCTAAGGTCAAGATTTTGGCCCTGTAAATGTCACCCAAGTTAGGACATACACATGAACTAACTGTTCTACCAATGCTGATCATGGGGTAAACGTTGTAAATGCAGTCCCCAAGAACAGCCCAGGATGAACAGCATCTCAACAGGACACAGCTGATAAAGCACACTAGGATTCAAAGACAACTTCCTTTCCTTGAGTTAGTGGTCTTATGTTATTTCTAGGACATTTTGAGCAACTTTCATTGTGCATAAAGAGGTAGTGCAAGCAACGTACACAAGGTATAAAATATTAGTTTATTAAGATAAACAAGAGATGGTTAGGATTTCATAAGCATTTGTATCCTTGTCACCTCAAGGTATTTTTACTAGCCAGGGAATTATCAGCCAAAAGAGGAGGAGTTTCTAAAATCCCCCTTGCAAGTGGGAACAGAAGCCCATAATTAATATTTCTTCACCTTTTCACATAACTGTTCATGCAGTTGCTACAAAAGAGCATCAGTGATGAGTATCCTCTCTGGCTCATTCGCCCCTGAAAGGACCCTGCAGAAAGGCACGGAGTGCTCCAAGGAGATGGAGTCAGACCTAGGGCTGATATTTTACAAACACAAAAATACCCTCAAAAATCCTACTCTCTGTCAGTCAGGAGCCTTGACAGAAGTGATAGGTGGGAGAAGAGGGAGGAGGAAAGACTAATTTTTCTCTGTTGTTGCTGAAATTAATTAGTGAATTTAAGCCAGACTGTGTCAGAAAATGTCACCACATGCAATTTTATTCACGTTTTTTTCTCTTTTCTCTTTTTCCTTTTTCTTTTCCTTTTTTCTCTTTTCTTTCTCTTTTTAATTTTCTTTTCTGTTTATCACTATAAGTCTGAGTACCTGCATCACTCAGACACTGTTGAAGTTTGCAGCTAACATTAAGATGAAATATTAATAGGCTGGATTATTCTGTAAGTTAATGGGTTTGTTTTGCATCAGGGGCTCAGAATGTTTGTAGTTGGTATTAGGACTATAGAAAGATTTTAATCCAAGCTTAAAAAAAATTAAAAAAAAGAAAAAAGAAAAGAAAAGAAAAATGATTGCATTTTTAAATGAATTCCCACCTGTTTTTTGTTTCCAGATAACCAGCTTATTTGAAGATACACGCTTCAAGCAAATATGAGGAGTGAAGAACACCTTTAGTATGGGCTTGGGGCAACTTGCAGTACTTCATCTTTTCTTTCTTTCTTTCTTTCTTTTTTTTTTTTTTTTTTTTTTTTTTTTTTTTTGTTTGTTTTGTTTTGTTTGTTGTTGTTGTTGTTGTGGGGGTTTTCTTTGTTTTTTTTTTTTTGTTTGTTTTTTTGTTGTCAATTTTTACCAAAGCCATGATTTTCAAAGCACTAGCTATGCCACTAGTGCTCTTGGCTTGGTGCCCCAGGTGATCTAGCAGTGACACAGTGATCAGCCTTTTGTCACTCAGGCAGCATCAAATGGGAGTCGGGAAGGGAGCTTTGGACAATGGGAGCTCTTGCCCACACCTCATTGGGTTTTTCTCTCTAGTCTCTTAAATCTCCAGTCTCTAAATCTCCTGATGCTAGGTCACAAGATGCCAATGAATGCAAGAGTTCTCAGCCATCACAAAACATAGTAGGAAAAAAAAATAGATCCAAGACCAGAAATAGACGCAAGACCAGAAGAAGCCCTTTTCAGATGCTGTGCATAATCCTTGTAAACTTGACCTGCTTTAGAGGACATTTCCATCCTCTCCTTTTACAGATTATTAAGAATGTCATTGTTATTTTCTGTTCTAGTTTTATTGGTTTTAATTTCCCTGCTTCACTCTATCAGTAGTTTTATTCTATACATTAGTAGACTGTGAAATACCTTGTCTTGTTACTTCCATACTTTCTAATTGCAACACTCCATCATTAGTCAACGGGTTCATAATGTGGAAGGCAAAGTTGCTATTTCATTTCATGCTATATAATACAATGCTTTTGGTTCAGTAATTACATTGTGCCAGACTTGTGATCAATCCTGAGATAGCTCACTTGTGATGGATAGCCCCATCACAGAGCGTATAAGAGTTAAAGGAAGAAGCAAATTTTTAATTTTGCTCCTCTGTCAATTTAGCTACTTTAATACTTCTTTGCACACCAATATTTATCTTGCTGTAGAGATTACAGAAATGAGAACTTAAAAGAGAGAATCAAAGTTTGAAAAGCATTTTATAAAGTTTTGGTTTGCAAACCAGGAAAGATAAAAATTAAATGTTCTTCCACAGAAAGCTATTGTGTGTTATTCTGTAAATGGATTGCCAATCTTCTAGTCACCTATTTAATGTACTGGAGAAAATCATTACCTGCTTCTTATAACTATTCTAAGGGTTATGTGAAATGAGCTCATCATCTTACTAATACTATTGCTCAGTGCTAGGCTTGTGAAAAAAAAGATTTCCAAAGGTTTTTTTCTCTGTCATAGAGGTGTTTGTAAGTCAAACAATTTTTTGAAGTGCTGGCAACGTTCAAACAGTCATAGGATTTAGGGAGTGCCTTTTCCTGACAAGGAAAGGGTTGCAAGTATGGGGTGCAAGAGGGTAGCACGGGTTGCAGGGACAGCCAGGACAGCCATGCCGATGGAGTAAAGGTGGAGTGAGCTGTGGCCTTTAGGGACAAATGACACCCTATTGCCTTGAGGTTGCAGCAGAGGAAAGCCTGATCCTAGTGGAGCATGTTTACATTTTTCTGAAAAGGGCCTCCTCAGAGCCAATTTCACAGAGAGAATTTCTGTCCAGACAGACTATTGCTTTGGTTCAATAAAGCAAAGTTCATGTTCTTGCATATCTTTATAGATAGGAGGGCATAACCTATTCCTATGTTTTTTGAACATAAATAGAATTTTTTTCGTATTTATGTTACAAAATTCTCTGGTCTTCATTGTTCTCTGACTTTTGCTCAGGGCTGCATCTCAGACTTTTCCATCCTACATCCTATCTGCCATACTTACTTGTATATAATCTGTCCCCCGAGGAATACCAGCGAGATCCCACTAATCAGGAATAACAAACTTAAAAACCCCTCAGAAAGCCAAGGTCCAGTACCCTAACGGGGATTTTGTCATCTTACCAAAGCAAGGCAAGGTGGCTGTGTCTCAAATTATGTCAAGGTCATTTTGTATCCAAAACCTTGGGAAAGAAAGGTCTGAGGTTCAGAATTCCATTAGAGGTAGTTCAAATTAGAGAGGGCAGCAGGACTAGACTGGTGAAGCAGGTAGTACACACTCTGCTCTGACAGTGGATATTAAAACAGCTGAAAGGAGTTAACTGTGATACTTAACAAGGAGGTAGGGAAAGGAGGTATCAGGCAGAGAATTCTAGGTGGACAGAGGCTGCCTTTCACTGCCTCCTCCTCTTTCTCAAGAAGAAACAATACAGCATTGCTTTGGATTTTTCATTAGAGCAGCTCCTTCCAGCATTCCCTACATGGCAGATGAGCAAAACTGACATGGCAAGGCCAGCTGTAATGATAAAAGAACAACACAGAAGGACCACATCTGGAACTGGATTACAGAGGTAGAGTCAGTAAGTGGATTCCAGGGACATAGGAGAAGGCCAAAAAATGATGGCAGCTACAGAATGGATAGCATCTCACCTCTCTTCTTGACTCTTCAATATGCTTTTCTATTGATTCAGGTATTCAACTGACTTTGAAATGGAAGCATTGCTACTATTTTATACACATGCTACTAACACAAAAGTTTTTTAGTTGAAGGACTTCAGGTTGTTTCTGAGAACAACAAGTTGCTCCACCAAAGAGAATTTTGGAGAAGTACTGTGAAGACAGATAATTTGTTCAGTCACTCCATTTTGGCATGCATCTTTTTTCACTATTGCATCAAAATAGCAATTAAAAAAGTAAAAACACAGCAGAAAAAGTGGGGAAATTGAATATGCAAAGGTGAAGAGATGAATTACTATTTTTACCATGCCTGGGTTTAGATAAGCTCAGCAAGAACACTAGTGCTTTGAGCTCTTGCAGAACTGAGGTCTGCTTGGTGATCCCTCCTTGGGGAATAAGCCTCAAGATTTCTGGACAGGACCTGAGAACTCAGGAGGTGAAACTAAGAGAGTGAGCAGTATCAGCACAGACTCCTGGGGAGTGGGATGGTCACTAAGCCTGGGATCCCAGGGGTCAGCCTGTGCCAACTCTGAGCAGCTGGGGGAAGAAGAGAGGTTCAGCATCCTGCTGAACTGTGGTTGTCCTCTTCCAACTGTCCCAAAGCTTAAGGAATTGCAAAAAATACAGAAAGGAAATGAAACATAGATAAGTGCTACTATTCTTTCATATTGGTTTTAGTATACAATAAAATCCCAGAGCTGAGGGCAGGAGACAAAAATGGACCAATCTAATGAAAACATTAAAAAAAAAAGATGTTTTTGCTGTGTGACTGTATGGATGCTACTTTTCAAGACCTGCACAGGGCTTGGGCAAGGGTACAGTTGCTTTTAGATGTGTGCAGGTCTCCCTGCAGAGACCTCCCAGAGCACTGGCACGTGGTCTGCTCTAGGGATGGTGGCTGGTGCACTAATGGCTCTCTAAATCACTCAGAGCAGACTACAGTTAAAAGAACTAACACTGTTTCTCTTACAGGTTGGAGCTGGAGAGATCTTTTGGCTCAGAAATATAGAGGGAAAAGGGTGGACTAATCCAGAATGGTTTGCAGGATAGCTCTTACTTCTAAAGACAAGCTAAGGGTTATCGCCAGCCTCTGAACTGACTCACACCCAAGAAAAAGCATTTCTGTCAAGTCAAATTGGCATTGTCACATAAAGTACTGATTTATAGTTGACCTCATATAAAAGATGTAAACAATCTAATTTTTTTGTCCTAGATCATCTTGATAACAAAATATTTTCTGGAAGCAGTTCTTTCAGAGGAAGGAGTGAACACAAACACTTGAACTACTTCATTTTTATCACAAAAGGACCCTTCCTGTGAATTGAAGTGCATGTGCCAGCTCCTCCTTCTTCCAGGAGCCTGCCAGCTTCCCTTCCTTCAGATTGTTTTTCCATCTGCAGTGTTTACAATAGTTGCAATGTTTCTGCAAGATGGAGACAGGGCTGTTTATTTACGAGGCTGTACTCAGAAACTTGTCAGTTTAGCTGGACTGTTTGCCAGAAAAGAAAATTCAGTCTATTAAAAGATGCCAGCTTTTATTCAGGATGAGCAAATCCATTCAGTAAATAAATCCCTTGTGCCCTCTTCATACTCTCCCTTTTGATACATAAGCATTTTTAAGTCTTAGTTCATATGTTTATTCTTTTTGTAGAAAAGAGTTATTTCCTGTAGAACAAAAGTCTTTTGGGAAAGAAATCAAGCTCTGTGAACTTCAGTTCACAGCTTTTTATCCAAGAGTTCAGAAAGAGGTTAGGGGAAAAACAAAAAAAGTGTAAGTGGAGCAGACTTTGAAAAACTTCTCCTGAACCTGCTCTGACAATGTCAAAGGGAGGGAACAACCTCCAGACTTGATCTGCCAGCTTCCCTTGGGATCAGCAGAACCTTCTGCATGGCACAGATGGTGTCAGGGCCATGGTCCTTCTCCTGATGAGCGCTGTGCTGGCATCCTCACCATTGCCTGCACCAAGGGAAGCTCAGAAGGTTCAGTAGTGTCTCCACTGCTCTTCAGTTGATGGAGACATGAACAGGAATGGTACGTCTGTGTGTGCATATAAACCAAAGGAGGTTTAGGAGAATATAGGTTCTGATGGAGATGGACCCCATGGACCACAGGATAAGAGCTGCCCCTCATCCCATGGGTGATGCAGTTGAACACTTGTCCCAAGTGTTGCTGTACTCCTACCCAGGTGCACACTACAAATCTGACATGTGTGACGTTTTTGTTGGGTGGTCTTCATGAGTGAGAGGTGTGGTGGTGCATCCCTTCTTTCCTCCCAGGCCATACTATGGTCTGGGAAATGCTTGTGAGGCCTCAGCCTCTGACGAACAGTACCTGGAAAGAGCTCCTCTCTTGACCTTATCAGAAACACCAAGTTCTCAGGAACTTGTGATGCCTAACAACCTCCTGCCCTTGTTGTTTTTTAATGGACAACCTTAGAAAATTTTTTTGCCTGAGTAACAACCCAAGTAAAATGACATTTTTGTTCTCAAACTTTCAATAAAAGGAAGGATGCCGACCCAAAGTGTGGCCAGGATGGAACTTCATTATGACTAGAGCCTAGTCTCTTGAGGCCCTATAAACAGCAGTCCAAAATGAGAACCTTTGAACTCCCCTGGACCACAGTGTCTCCTATACCACAAGTGTTTATATGCTGTAGCCAATGTGGGAAAAATGCTGCTCTCCTGGATTCTTAAGTACTTTATATTTGTAATTAAGTTAGGCCTGTAAATAAGTTACTGTTGTGTTATTGTAAATCCCATATGAATCCTTTACTCTCTTCCTCTACCTCCCCCCTTTCCCCCATCTCCGCAAAATGGTTCTGGGTTTGTTTTGGTTCATTTTGGTTTGGATTGATTGACCCTGGATTTCTTCTTGCTGTTTTTTCTCACTGTGCTTACCCATCTAGTAAGTAGCAGAGTGAACCTTGCCAATGAACTTTGTCGTGCTGTCGCTTCTGTAATTAACTTTTTTTTACTGATACCTTTGCTGGTGATTCTTTAAGCAATTTACAACACTCATTCACAAAAGGAGGGAAGGAGGTTGTTGTTTTCCTGAACTAGTCTTGTCCAGCATGGCACAAGCATTCTGGGTCCTGTGGCAGGTTTTCCATCTGCTTCACAGCCTCCCCACCATTGCTGTGCTTCTATAACTGGAACCAGCAAAGAACAGAAGGGTGGAGAGCCAGGACAAATGGAGAATTCAGAGATACTATCAGGAAGAGACCAAATTAACACTAGCAACTCCTAAGGAAATTTAAAGCACTTTCCCTATCAAATGACCAGGAGAACATCATTGGCTCAGATCCAAAGTCTACTAAGGAAAAAAAAAAAAAAGCCTTTTTGAGAATGAAAAAAGAAAGGAAGAAGCAAGTCCCATTGTTAAGGAGTGACTATACTGGTTATTCAAACTGATTCTATGATACTGAGATAAATGGATTTTGGTCTGAAATCATTCCTCCAAAAACAATGGGGAACTTCTGTGGTGAGACCTTCAGAAATTTAGTGGTACATCGAAGGAAAGGGAAATCATAAAACTGGAGGGAAAGAAAGGAGCTGCTCAGGTTAGTTGCATAGCAGATTTTCCTGATGGAATGTTTCTTGTCAAAGGCCTGGGCTATGGAAGTGTCCTGGGATGAGTGTCTGAGAAGAGTGAGCAGGTCCAGAGTTGTGACAGATACAGTTTATGTGGCACAATGGCATTGTTTAGACTTAATTTTAATTTGACAGCTAAAATTAAATACCAGAAAGTAAACAAACAGGGAGCTTTGAGACTATATTTTCAGGTGAACCAATATCATCTTTCCATCAAGCTGCTTTTCTGACAGTGTCATTGTTTTTCCAATGTAAATTCCACACTGATCTTATTAATCCTGCATTTTTATTAGAGATATTTTTTCTAGACTTATCTCTGCTCCTTTGTCATATTCAACCTCAAGTTCAAACTGAAATTTTAAATGAGTTTTGAAACCAGTGTAGTGAGACGGGTAGTAAAACTGAACTGTCCTGTTTAGATTTCCCAAACCTTGGGTACAATGCCTACCTGGAAAAGTTTTGCCCAATATACAGATTTTTTTTTTTTATACTGGAGAAGGAAGGGAAATAAAAGGGACTGAGCAAAGGTAGAAACTTGTTTTAAACAAGTGCTAAAGGGAATTCTAGCAAGGTATTTGTGAGAATAAAAACCAAACACCTACAAAGTTTTTAAATTTAACATTTTTGGCTTGTTCCTTATTGAAATTTGACCTCCAGTGTTATTACTATCAACCTCTGCAGCCCTGAGAGATGCTGTTTCATAGGTGATGAGAATCATCAGGGGAAAATGGGTTTGCAAGAGCTGAGCATATTTATGTCAGCAGCAGAGAAAATGTCCCAAATCAATTCTCAGGTATTCCCCTACAATGGTTTCCCATACATCAGCACCCAAGTTTGACAACATCACCAAGCTGAGCCAAGAGGGTTACAAATGGACAGACAGCTTTGCCACCATAATACCAGGCAGTTCATCTCTAGAAGCAAAACACAGTGAAGGATTACTGAGGTGTGGTTTTCTCTTTAAATAAAGGCTGATGTCAAGATTTACTGGTGTGGTCTGGGGGCAGCCAGCACTGTTAGTGCCTGTGGAATATTTTTCCCAGGGCTATACAAGAAATTTCAGTTTCAAACAGAGTCTGTTTGGTAAGTTTTAGCAGTTCTTATGTATTTGGCAAAAAACAAACCTCCAACCCACCAACCATGCTACTAATATATACGAAATGCAGCACTTATTTTGTACTTATTTTGTGTATGTGTGGGCATATAGGAAATCATCCAAAAAAATCAAATTAAGAAATGCATCACCAATTATCAAATATACATAAATTAATCTTTTCTGCCTGAATTACCAATTCAGGGGACATATTCACCTACTCATCACATTTCCCACTGAGATTAACAGAACAAGGTTGTTGGCCCACAAGGAGTAGGCAGGGGAAAAGCCACCACATGTTCACTGCAGCATGTGATAATAGCTCACTGCTGAGTGTGGTTGGGCTCTCATCCCACCTTGTCCTCCCTCCCACAGTCTGTGACTGCCTTGGGATTTGGCCAGTTGCTGCAGGATCAGCTCTGGAGGGGTAAACCTGTCCTAGGGGTCCTGGGTGGGAGCTTGGCTTCATTCTTCTTTTCCCTGAGTGTCCATCCAAGGCTGGTGGCTGTGGTGGGGTTTGGGTGGTGCCCTCATTGACTGCTTTTGGAGGGAGAAATGGTAGGAGCATCTCTCCTTTTGGGTCATTGCTGGGACAGCAAACCTTCCACGTCCCTGAAGAGAGGTCAGGCAGATCTACAGCTATAACCAGGCAAGGCAGAGCTTTCTGTCCTCAACTGCACATGTCTGAATGGATCTCTCATGGCTGCAGAGAAGTTTCCCTTCCTCCTGCCAAAGTGACAAAGCTTTTAGGAGTATGAAATATGGCTGATTAAAGCATTGTGCTGACACAGCCCAAGGGTGCATGAATCAAGAGCTGCTCCATGTTGAAAAAAACTGCTGCACAATCAGCTATTTAAATAATAGATCAATTTAATTTATCTGAGAGAATATGTCATGACAACATAACTTGATTAAGGTCTAGAAGTATCTACATGGGAGATTTCAGAGGGTAGGATATTCTAGCACATAAAGGCAAAACAACACAATCAAATTCCTGGATACAGAAAGTAGCTGTGTTTAACCTTGAAAAAAGTTAGGGTTTAAGTCAGTTCTGAGTGGCATTTGAAAGCCCAGCACCAGCACAGGAGGTGCTGTGGGCTGTTACAAATGTGCCCTCCAGTGAGATGCTTGTAATTTTCCCTTCTCCACTGTAGCCCTGTGAATCTCTGAAAAGAGCAATTTGGGATTGCCCAAATTGTCCTTGCTAATAAATGATCAAGGTCTAAGTACCTCAAGAAGATAAACACCCCAGGTGGTAGGTGGGTATCATGAGATGGAGTCAGCTTGTACCACACAAAAAATTAGCTTGTGAAACCAAGTGACCAGCCTACACCCCAGTGTTTCTTCCCTATTATCCTTATATGGTATGAATTATATTGTATGCTGGTAGATGCTCCTTATGTCCTTGCAATCCGGCCATTATTATGTCTTTTTCCAAAATAAACACCAGGAAACAGCAACTGCTTGGGCTTTATAGTTTAGTGGTGGACTTGGAAGTATTAGGTTTACAGTTAGATTCACCGATCTTGAAGGCCTTTTCCAGCCTAAATGATTCTATGATTAATTTGCAACAGTTTGCATTTACTCTGCTACAAATGTTTGCTCCCTTCAGTAATGATAACCACCCTAGCACTGCATCTATCACACATCTCCTTTTCTCTGCCAGGACTTTGCTATAGCTGCTCTCCCCATTCCTTTGTCTCTATGCTTTTCCTTAAATGTCTTTTAGAAATGAAACTATCTCTCTTTCCTGTATATAGGGAACTGACAGTAGAAATCCAGGCAACTACACATTGATCTTGCAATATGGGGATTCTCTTAGTGAAAGAGATTTGGGAAATATAGGCCATGGAAGGTCATGAAAGGAGCTGAGAGAGCAAAGGGGCTGTGGGGAAGCCGGGCATTATAAGGAGCAACTGTTTAATATATGCTCTCATCCTTTTAAAACTAATCATTTACTAGACATGAATAATCCTTGGTGAAGAATACCAGCTCCCCACTGTGATGGACAAATCAGGATCTGTGGGCGTGCTGTTGACTCCTAAATTTTGTGTATGATCAGCACCTTAAACTGCACCCTCCACATCATCTCCCAGCACACACTGCTGTATCACATGCTAAGCATAAACCTCCTGCTCAGCAACCTGTTCCTTCTGTCCCAGGAAACTTGTTGCTTCCCTCATCTTTGTGACTCATTGCTGCCACATTGGCTGCAAAGGGTTTAAAAGTCAGAAAATCCCACTTATGGAATGTACTTTTAAGAACAGCTCCAAAATCTCATGTCAGCCAGTTCTGCTGCCTTTTTCACTTTACTTCATTAAGTAGGATCTGCTTGGCCACAAAACAACTGTTTTTGTCTCTCTCTAAATTGTCCATTCAAGGAACAATGCTGCTTCATGTTGAAGAGCCAGTGACAGGAAGGAAACAGTCCTCCACTGAAAAATGCTTAGAGAATATCATTTAACTTGCAAGAAGCTCAAGGCCATTGCAAGTTTCTGTACCAACCCCCACTGAGAGCACGGACATCCCATCTCAGTGTTAGATCAGGTTGCTCAGAACCACATCCAGCAACTTTTAATTACCCCTGAGAATGGAGTCTTCACAGTCCCTCTGAGCAGCCTGTCTCCATGTTTGACCAACCTTTCTGTAAAAATTTTGTTTACAATTGTCTAACTTGGATTTCTGCTGTTGTTACTTCTCTCCATGTCCATGGAGATGTCCATGTCATGTCCTTTCTTTGCCTGTATTTCCCCTTCAAGCCTTTGTACACACTCTTCACTTGGTGTTTCCGGAGATGCTCTCTCTTGGAACAATCTCCCACTGGATTTGTTCTAACAAGATATTTGGATTTCTGCTTGACCACGAGGACCAACTCAGTACAAAAGATTTAGCCTTTCTGTGACTCATTCCAGGGACTTTCTCCAAGTACTGTCCAGTTTTGAGAATACGGCTAGAATTCTTCCTTTGTTTTTGTTTCAATTGCACATTTGCTGTTTGACATTAATGGTAGCTGGAACTGTGGGGTTTGGCATTTTTTCTTTTCTTTTTTTTTTTTTTTTTTTTTTTTTTTTTGAGGGCTGACAGTGGGCTTCCCATTGAATGAAATGGTGCTCAGTGGCATGTGCCGATTCCCTATAAAAATTTCAATACCACAGTTGGAAAATGTACAAATCTTTTTCTTTCCTCTTCTTTCTTCTAACAAAGAACATAAGAAAGGATGTTCTAGAAAGGGACATTTCTTTGTCTTAACATCATTTTACTGAATAAATGGGATTTTTTTTTCTATTTATCAGAGAGCTAATTAAAAAACAGAAGATAAAATTTTCTGATTGATGACTTCATACCATGAAAGAAAGAAATATTGTTCTGCCTAGAAATTACTTCTGTTTTCTAACTACTGGGAAACCCTTCAGATATATCAAATTTACTTAAAATGTAATGTTTATCCCTTTGTACAAGCTTACTGTATAGGTATAAATCTTACTTTCCTAAGGGATATTAAAGTAAATGGGCCTGAAGAAGTACTGTTGAAATATTTCTCTTCTTTCAGCTGTAAATTTGGTCAGAGGGAAATTAGGATATTTGGCATTTTATACACAGAGAAGCTTTAAGTTTGCAAAGCTTCATCTCTCTTTCTTCTTCAAAGCCAAACTCATAAACAAAGGAACTGTTCCCAAACTGTCACTATAATGTCACTCAGTTCCACGAAGTCACCACATCACTTCTGTTGTTATAACAACTTAATATCATCTGTTGCTAATGCCTCAAAACCATTTCATGACAATCATTTTGAAAGTAACTCTGAAGTGATGACTTTAAATGCAGTTTTTCTGCAATATTTTGCAGAAAATCTCTGTTTCAATAAGAAAACTTTAGAATGAAGAATTATTTTATTAAATATTAATAGCACTGGTAATTTGTGATAATAAAATCATGTTTCTCACTATTAAAACTTATTTTTCCATTTTGTTCTCCCTTGTTATTTTCTATTTCATATGAAATGTTGAAAAGTTTTATATGAACCTAAGATTTTGAATAAATAGTTTAGAAAAATGGAATGCAATTTAAGATGGGCAAATGTAAAACTGTACACTTAAGTAGGAGTAATCCACATCAGAAATGCAGAATGAGGACTGAGTGGCTCTGTAGCTTTACTGCAAAAAGTCAGGAAGAAAATGCACCAACACCCTCCTACTCCTGCAGATAAAAAAAATATAAATTAGGAATTCTATCTGCAATGAGCGAAAGAAATTTATGACCAAGTGGTCAGCCAGGCTTTGGCAGAAGGAGCTGGAACATGGCAGGAACATGCTGGAGACCAGAGCTGTAGTGGGGCTTGAAATAAGGAAAGACATCTAAGAGAGTGTGGGAGAGTATGTAAAGAGGAAAGGCAGCCAAACAGCAACCAGTAGAGCAGGTTCACAACTCACTCATTTAAATTTCCATCAATTCCTTTCCTGCTCACCAGCTATAGCCCACTGATGCTTGACAGGGCAGAATTCTAGCCTAGAATCTCACAAACAGGAAAAAGGGCCAAAGTGGCCCAGCAGAGAGGGAAAAGAAGAAAGCATGGGACCAGAAGCAGGACCAGAAGCAAACCACCTCAGAAGAGGCCTTTCTGCTCCTCTTGTTTGCTGATCCACAAGTGGCCAGATGAGCATCCCACAAAGTGACATGTCCCTTATACCTGTCCCTTAGACTGTGGATTGCAACTATTACTGAGACTCATAACAAGATGAGACAGTATGACTGGTTTGGGTGAACTCCATGCTGATGGAAAATCAAAAGCCTGTGTTGCCTTGTGAGAATAAAATCTCCCAAGAGCTTTTTTCAGGTTGACCACAAATTGCTAGTGCTCTGTGACCACACACAGTCCCCTTTCCATGCTTCAGAAAACAGCATGGTTATGACAATACTGAGTGAAAGCATCCGTCAATTTCCTCTTTGGGTCAGGACTCCTATGATTTATCTGTAGAAACATCCTACAGAATTTGCCAAAAGTAGGAAGAATGGATTCATGCTTGTCAGTTATTTTTTCTCGGTTAATTTAATGTCATAGTGACTCCTGGTTTTTAATTCCTAACAGAGGATGTGATAATCAGGTGGACAGCTCTGAATGCATGGAAAGTATGTCAGCATGATGGACCAAATCCTATCAGTTGTGCTTGCTAATGGCTCCGATGTCTTCCAGCCTTCTCTCAGGCTTTGCATGCCCCTGTGACCAAATAAAATGGGAGAAAAAGAATGCAGCAGCATTTCCACATCACCTTCCTGCCTTCCTGAGGAACCTGTCTGAAAGCAGTGACCTTAACTGCACTCTCTCTCCTGAAACAGATTCTGTTTGATGGGGAGAAAGAGGAGACAGGTTAGAAGTTATGCTTAAAAGAAACCTCCCCTTCTGTTCAGGAACTCTGCAGGAATTTCAGACTCAATTGCATCACGCTTGCCACTTCAAAGCCTTCAGCGACTGATCACACACTTGGAAAATATCAAACCTAACTGAAGCTGACATGGTTATCAGTGTAACTCAACCTGTTTGACAGTCTCCTTCCTCAGGGTTCCTCCTTGTACTCAGAAATGTCTCTGGGGAAAGAGCAGACATTTCTTCCCAACATTATTCAGAGTGATAATTGCTTGTTTTAAAAGAAATCACCTCTTTACATTTTCCGTGGGAATGATGCAATTCAGTGGTTCATACAGTAGCTTCATTTTTTTTTTGCTTTGTGTTAGAATTAGTTTAAAATACTCCGTTAATGAAGAAATGAAGTCTTACATATAGTCTTTGTATAAATGATGCCCTTTTAATGTATGTTTAATTTCTTTGTTATCATCCTAGATCTGATTCATGGAATAGTTCCTGTGGTGAGGATGAAAACCAGTCTGCCCCTGGCTTGGGTTTCTTCTGTAGACATTCCACTTGGTGTGAAGAAATAAGCACTAATAGAGTGAAATTAATGAAATGAATTAAAATTGAAATTGAAAATGGAAATTTCTGTATTACCTACAGTTAACTCATTTGAGCTGTAGGAAATACAGGCTCAAGTTCCAGCTGTAATGAAAATGTACCTAGTGAAATGCACAGAGAGAGTGCCTCAGGCTGCACTGACCTGCCTTCAGCCCTCTTGATCCAAAATGTCATGCCTGAGGTTTGCTGAAGATGCACTTGCCACTAGGGAATTATCTCCTCACCTCCTCTCACCTCTCCTTTGAGAATTCAGATTTTGGGACATCTAGCTGCTGCTGTAACCAGGGTTCCCACCAACTTACCGTTGGCTTATATTAATTAAATGGCAATTTGAACACAACGGGTACCAAGCAACATAATCTTTTGGAGCTGGAGGACAGCAGTCATTGCTAGAGGCTAGTGGTATCTCAATAGCAGCTGTGAGAGCAGCAGGGAGTCCAAAATTGTGTGTTTACACACAGAATGGCTAGCAAGCAACCTCTGGCATCAGGTATTGTGTAGTTGCAGGTAGTAAGCATTCCGTTTGGAAGCGATGGCAGCAACTCCACCCTTGTGTCCCTGTGTCACTGGCACTGTGATCAGAGCTCGTCGCACTGATGCTGCAAATGTGCCAGACTCACTCCGTTTCACAGGTGCTGGCTGGACTTGGGTCCCCATGAGGAGGAGTCATCTGCCCAAGTGTGGGCACCTGCACTGTAAATGTCATCTATCGAATGAGTCATTCTTGGTTGTCTTCACCAACGAAACTCAGAAAAGATTGTTAGGGCATAACTATCCCACCCACAAAGCATAGTCTAAAGTCAATTATTTATACTACATCCTACAAGTTTCTAGACAGTTAAACTGGAGATGTTTAAAGTCAGTAAGTGTCATCCCGAATATCAGATGTTCTCAGAATGCCATTGCATTTTCTATAGGCTTTCCAGTAATTATTTCGTAATCCTTGTGATGGAACTTTTAACAGATGAATTTTTTTGTAGAATATTGATTCTGTCCTTCAGACAAAAAAGCATTTTTTTCCTAAAGTTGTTTTAGAAATGTCAGGGAACTTCCAGCAATTGACAGTATTGCAGGTAGATGGAATATAAAAGGGAAGAAGGGAAGACACCACCTCTTTTATGTATTTATGGATTTCATGACTACTGTAGAGTTTAGAAAGACTCTTTTAATAGAATTACTGGATTTAAACTGCTGCAGTCTTATGACTTCCAAATTCTCCACATCTTCTACACAGTTGCACCAAAATACATTTAAAAGTCCCACCAGATCATATCTTTCCATTCACACTAGTGGTTACATTTTTACACCATTATGCATGGATTTGAACAATTAGTATTGGGCAAATGGCCAGAACAGCTAAAATACACAAAACCTTGAAAAGTAATATAATTGTTTTTCCAGGACTTAGGAAAAAGTGTCATTTATCTTACAGCACTTGAAAGTCCACTTCAGCAGTTTAGCCTTGTTGAAGCTCTTTGAAGCTCTTAGAGATACAACAATCTAAAAAGACAATCAGGGTCTGGCCTTTAGAACTTTATAGTATTTGGTACTAATGGAAGATGAGGGATTGGTCAGCTAGGGGCGTGAATCTTTGCTTTAGCCATAAGGAAAGACTGACAGCAGGGCACACGCCTCTGAAATGTGATGATAACATGCCTTAGTCCCCTAATAGGTCCTGATTCTGAGCTCAGCAACACAAATGATAATGCACATCTTCATTTAGGTAAGAAGCTTGGGATATGTGTGGCAGCTTTTGAATCTACTCTCAATGCAGAGTAACAACAAAAAATTTAAGAAAATATTGCCCTTAGGAAAATATTGAGAGTGGTACGAACTTTTGAAGAGGTTGCCCAGAGAGGTTATGCATTTTCAACACTGGAGATGCTAAAATTATGATAGAATAACATTGAGAAACCTCTTTGAAATTGGATCTAACTTCAAAGCTGAATCTACTTTAAATGGACGTTTGAAGGAGCTGACCTCCAGAAATCCCTTCTAGTCTAAATTATTTCATGTTTCCTATTTACTGGTTTCAGCTTGCCTGACCTTACATTTAATGCAACCTTTATGAAATCAGTAAGTTATTTGGAATCTGTGGCACTCCTCTCACTTAAGAAAAGGAAGTGGCTCTAAATTTCTATTTGTAATTCCACTGGTGACTTCTTACCCTTAGACATTTTAGTTGAAGCTAAACTTGTTGTTGCATACCAATTACACATTTTGTGGTAACAATGTTAATTAATCCATGTCTACAACAAATTTCTGCAGCTTCTTGCAGGCTGCTTTTCTTTTCTTGTTTTCAGCATTAGTGTGGTAGGTAAATTCTACAGGTGGAGAGCTTTAGGAGGTCCCTTTTGCTGTAATTTTCTAATCATGGATGAAAGTATACTTACACTGAATATTAAAGAATACTTGTTCTTCATTCTGACATCCTGTCAGGGTTGTTATTACAGAATTATTAAGCAAAAGAGGTCAAAAGTGTCACTGCCCTCCTTTACCACATGCAATGATTACAACCAGTTGCATAAAGCTATACTCCTTTCCCCAGGCTCTGTTCTCAATTGCACAGAGACAAGTTCAATTCAGAATATGTACATTCAGTTCCCAGAATAGTCCCTAGGTGAAATTCAGCAATAAGAAGTGGTTGCATAAAACAAATTCTGCATGTGAGGCTATCAGACAACCCAGCAAGTCTGTACTGATTTTAAATTTAATAGGTGTTTAATAGAATACACAACCAGTGTGAGAGGGTTTAATGTGTAGGACAAGAAGCTACTAATAGAACAGTGAATGTTAAAGCAGGCTGGTCCTACATTATGATTCACATCAGCTCAGCAAACTTATTTTGCAGATGAGTCTAATATTGTTGTGAGTGTTAATGTTAATAATTGCTCTTGATTACATTGAAACTGAAATTATTTTAGAAGCAGATAAATGCTGATATTATTCAGTTCATCATTAAGACAG